>NC_056748.1:602711032-602878532 GCF_019279795.1 Protopterus annectens
ATTTATAAATTATTCAAATGCTCAACGCATGGATAGAAAAGTTCCAATAGCCTTCCTGATGCAAGTTGTTCGCATACATAGTTACACATACAAAGATGCATCAGACAATTACAGCATATGCTTTCTTTTTTTCATTTATTACTGAGATGCCTTTTCCTAGGGATAATTAAGTGACTCAGAATCTCATAGGTTGCAGAGTTAAACCAGGACTACATGATGAAACTGTCAGTAGCTCATAGCCTTTGCCCTCCATGCTAGACGGCCACAGAGGGATACGTCATAGATAGATCTATGACAAATGTTATCACAGTCAGTACATCAAGAACGATTCTTCACAATAGTCACTACACAAACAAATATTGCATTTCAGGTGTTGTAGTTTAATTCACATACAAAGTGTTGTGCACATTTATTTACTTAGTTATAGTTACATGTTTGAATGCTGAATAAGTGTTAGCAAATTGCTCATTTGTGGTCGTATTTTGGAGAGTACAAATATAGCTAGAATGGTGTATTAAGCATTATACCTAATATTTAATATAAGTACTAGTAAGTAGAATATGCTACTAGCAATGTGTTAGTTCTGAAAAATGGATGAGATAAGCTCATTACTAAAGAAATGAGGATTATAGTGTCTTAGGGCAAGGTTGAGTTACAAAGTGCTGGAATTAAGTGGTAAGAAGGGTAGAGATATGGCTGCACTTTGGTTGACTACATCCTGCAGTAGCTTTTGAGATTACTGAGTTATGTACTGTCCTAGACATAGATTTGTTTTGCCATTTCCGTGGTAGTTTCTGGAAGCTGAGTGCATCAGTATACTGTGCAGTTGATGCGGTGAGTAATTTAAAATAAACATCTATGTTGGCTAAAGGCTGACTTCACACATCAGTGTTATGTATAGGTATAGAATGGAGCGAGCTCCTGACTACATTTCTCTTTTCTGCACTTTCATTTAAGTAAATTCAATACAGTAGAAAGGTATTTGTTGTTTGTTTGTTTGTTTGTTTGTTTGTTTGATTGAAGAGAATGAACTTCACAGCATATGAATAATAAGGTTGCCAGAACAGAATCATAATATCTCATAAAATGGATTACTACAACAAAATCTTGAGGTATTCTATGATTCAGATCAAACCACTCATGGTTATCAACTCTGGACATAGAGAATAGTGCTTGGAGGAATAGCATACAAATCTATTAAATAGGCTGAAGGATATAATAGATAGTCCTCAAACAAATTATCTCCATGTTGTCATCGTTCTGTTTTTTTTTTGTAATCAAATCAAATACAGTGGAGATATCATGTGATCCAGAAGAGTTAAATGTTTTCAGTCACTTAATCTAAGGGCATCGTCCTCAGCCTTCGACAGGACTAGCTCTGTGCTATGACAGCAGTAAAAGGTGAACCAAAAAATATCTCAGTGTGAGATTATGGACAGCAAGCTTCCTTTTCACAGGCATTAAAACTTGTGATAGATGAGTGGCTCCCAGGGTAACAGCATTCCATGTTATTTCTTTTGACAGTGCATTCAGAGCATCTTATGAGAGACTGAGAAACATCCACAGTTTCAAAGAAGATACCATAGCATGGTATACCAAAGTACTTAGAAAGATATGCTGAATAATCATCAAAGTAGTCTGCCGTGTTCCAGGTAATAAATACAGAAGTTATTTTATATAGTATTTAACAGGGCATAGTTCCTCCTATAAAAGACCCAACAGTGTCTCATGATCAGTCACGCAAGCCATTAGAAATTGCATTTGAAGAGCCAAGATCTTGACTGAAGCAGTTTTCTAATGTACTACATTCCAAACACATTGAATTCCTGCACAGTAACACTGTTCCAGATACCGAGATAAACTTGATTTCACAACAAATCCACTGTGTGCTAAAAACTGAGCTAGTTTACTTACTGTGGCAGAAATCTCTGATAACAGCCAGCACTGCCTTCTGCTTCAGTGTCTTTGATCAACAGAATCAGTCAATATTTCAGTACCCTAAGTCTGGCCTGGTGCAAAAGCCCAGCTTGATAACATGACCCCTGTGTTAAATGTTACTCCTTTAAACATCAACAAGCATAACTAGCTTATCTAAGAGATAATCTAAATACTACATGGAGGTAAATACAAAGTGGCTTTAAGTAATCTACTGTAGAAAACAAAGAATATAGTCAGCAGCATATCACTATGACATCTTGTTTTGCAGGTGTTCACTCAAATAAGGAATAAATCTAATGATTATTTTCAGACTTTATACATATTCCTTAAAACAGGAACAAGTGACCACAGCGAGAGCTATGAGCAAAAAGTTATAACCTGATGTTAAGGTGATAGTGGTTAAGACCAAAGGCCCAGCCTCACCATCAGTATCAACATGTCCACACTCATGGAAAAGATGACAGCCTATATAACCACTCTAATATTGATTTTAGAGGTAATAATCCTAGCAAATTCCATATCTATCTTCAGGTAGAAGAATTTTCAGAGACAAATAAAGGTGTATCATTACAGACTCATATCTTGAAACCAGGCAAAGTCTGCACTTTTCATAAAGCATCACATATTTAATTAGGCATTAAAGATTTATGTTAATGTTTAGTTTAACATCCGAGAAGGATATCTATCATGATGCAACAAAGTGTTACATTGGTCATGGGATATGGGGAGACAGAATGCTGGAATAAACCGTGGAAACAGCATATTTCTATATTTTAAATGGATTTATGTTTTATTTTAGTACTCATATTCTATACTTTATTGATTTTTTAAAATTGCACATACTGATATTAAACAATCTCTGCTCCAGTTGTTTAGCTGACAAGTCTAAATGATTGAAATGAAAGCCTGCAGCACACGAGTTTCATATCAATGAAGAAAGGAACAGTGAAGATGTAATCACAACTGTTGGCTACTTTGTTTCTAATTTAAGTAATCTGAGTCAAACATCTGGTTGTTTATTTTTAATGTTTACCTTGCTATATAGACTTTGATATTCATAAAATGACAGTGCCTGGTATCAAGTTAGTTATATTTTCTAAATTAATAAACCTACAGAACCTAGTTCTTTTTTTTAATTTTTTTATTCTTTTTTCACATCCTTTTCCCTACTAAATTTTTCTGCATATGAGTGATAAGAAAGAACAAGAGAAATACACATATACATGGAGAAATAGGATATTTTACTAAAAATGATAACAGTCAAATATACCTGCTCTTAAGTACTTCAACAATGCATTTGAATGGTTCTCATAAGCTGTACCCTAACTTTGTTTCAAAACTATTATTTATAAGACAATATAAGATACATCATAAATAAAATTCTACAGGGTATGTTGAATGATATCATACCAAATATCTCAAGTGTATTATAAGGTACAAGGTAAAGTCAAGTGCACATATATGTTATGCAGAAAACTCCATATTTAAAAACATTATCTGACTAAAGTGTTGAAATGTATTTTGTATGAAAGAACAAAACTATGAACATTATACTGAATCAGCATCCTGTGTCGTGAATGACTTCACTGATCTCTCAAAATTCATGGCAGACTTTCAGCAATATGCATATGTAGCACAAGTTAAAATAATTTTTGCGTTTTGTTTTTATCAACTGTGTTGCTTACTTTAACATTGATCCAGTATTGTGCTTTTCATATTAATTACTCGTGTGTTAATGAGAACTGCATCATATAAGCATTATTCCTAGTTTTACTAAACTGACACACACAAAAAAAACCAACATAACAGAATGACTTGGAATAGACATGAACAATAATTCTTCCAGCTTCACTGCTGTCAGCACATTTCAACAAAGTGAACTTTAACCAAAATGGAATGGGGCTTTACACCTAGTTCTACCATAATTCTCAACTGTCCAGATTTTTGCAGAATGTCCAGATGTTTTGCCTCAAATTTTTAGTGTATTTCTCTTAAAATTTATAGTCTTCTGTCAAATCAGTGAAGACTGGAGTCATTAAATAATGATAGGCATTTGAGTTTCAGACTTACTTCCTATTATTCAGAACATGCATTGTAATACAAACCGTTTTATTCTCGCAGCTTTCTAAGTTTATAAGAACAATGTTTAAAATGTATCTCTATTTCTGGCCCTTTGTCTCACTATTATTTTTGGCTTTGTCCAGATTTCTTGTGCTAAGAGGTTGAGAGGTATGACTTCTATCAAAATTTGGATAGCAGTCTGGCCAATAATGGATTGTACACTTCAATAGTACTCGTGGACCAGTAAAGCTGACTCTTTGTACTCTTTCTAACCGCGGGGTCCAATGTACCTTTTAGCAGTGGTATAATCCATACTAAACAATGCAATATAATTTAGGAAAAAAGAACTTGAGCAGTGAGTGTCATTTCCGACTGTAACTACATTGCTTGGTTTTATAACAACTGGCAGTTTTGTTGCTGTATACTTTAAAACTCCAAAGTAGATTGATAACAAAATCCAACATTCTGATTAAAAAGGGGAGAAGCATGTTGATCTTGTAACAGTTACTAAACATACATAGTATCATCACGCTGCAAGATAAAATGAGGGCCCTAAGACTCAGCATATTTTTCCCCTGTTTTAGAGTGAGACCATTTTGTAAATTTTGCAGTATCATAACAACGTTATCCAGGGCAGTATAAGCTAGAATAATTAGAGATTAAGGATGACTTATGTAGGTGTTTCTAAACACTCTAATTTTATGGGCCAGAATCAACTGTTATTAAAAGACTGAAATGTATTTCTATGACTGGACGAGTCCATTATTTACTGATAATTATTAACAATAAATTCCTTTCATTTTGTGTCTGAAGAGATATATACTCCTACAACGTTAGAAAGTAGTTTGTATAAAACCAGGAACACTCTTACTTAGAGCAAATAAACATACTGCAGCCAACAGCAGACAGATAAGAGAACAACCCAAAATGAAGTCTTGCAGTTATGAGAGTGTGGAGAGCTGCATAATTACTCTTTGTTTGTTGTCATTTTTCCAATATAGTACACTGATAAAAGGCAAAATAATGCCACACAAACCAAAGAGAAATTTCCATTTGCTACTCACAGGTTACTTTAAGAATGAATTCAGAAAACCTGCCATTTTCTGCAGTATATTTACATTTCTGTGCCCACAAACTATTCAGCAATAAACAGTCAAGTGGGAGTTTTCCTGAATGCCACCAGTAGAAGAACAGGATGCAGTAGAAGCAATGTTTACCTAAAGGTAGCAGCACAGTTGTGTTAGCATGATCTCTGCAGTTCTCTTCTTGCATGCATAAATAATAACATGCAAGATACTCAGTTTGTAATACTTCACCATATATTTTCACAGCATTTAATTGTAGAAATTTGAATGCCTTACTCAGTTTTCTTGGCCATCAATCTTGGTACCCTGTAGTTTATTTTAGCAAGAATTGAACTTGATATTCCATCCTTTGTATTGACCCATCAGTGTCTGCCATTGCTATCTCTTCATCCAAGATTTTGTATTTGTACTGGCTGACTATTTCTATAAGCTCTATTAAAAAAATGAAATATGCTATGCTTAGATGAAGTAGGCACTAGTGGGATTAACCTGGTCAGCAAAAAGGATAAATAAATAATTAGATATTAAATACAAACCAAATAACAAACTGGATAAAAGTTTTCATCCAAAGTGTATGTAAATTATCTGAAGAAGTTCCTAGTCTAAATAAGTATTCAGCCAGTATCCAAGATCTTAATCTTATCGAGGCTTAGTACTTTAATTCTATAAAATATAATATTTTAGAAGGCTGTAATAATATTGACAGAATCAGGATATGCCATTTGAATGAAGTTATAAGTAACTTGCTACTGTATATATACTGAGTTGTAGTTCCTGAAGTAGTAAAACAAATAAGACCTCCCCCAGTCTGAGTGTAGTCATACTATTCTATTGCTGTATGTCCAGCACATTCTTGCCACAACAGTGTCAAGTATTTCAGGCCAGGACATTAATCTGTCTCACATCCAAAATGCTGAATTTTGATATTCATTATGAAAAAGGTCAAAAGAGGCACACCCACCAAACAGAGATGGAACAATTTTGATAAGACCAGGAGAAAGTCTTCTTTCATGGAAATGGTTGTGATTTCTTCAATAACATTTTGTTTTGCTATGGTTTTGTTTTATGATAGACTAAGATTCAGTGTTTGAATTCAGAATGAGGTGCAAAAGGTGAGATGGAATTTAAGGCAGGTGCAAGGGTAACAGCAAAGACAAAGCTACAATATATGAGTAACGCAAATACATATAACCATTTATTTTAACAGCATTTAAGGACTGCATGCTAATTAATCTGCTATTTTTTTAATTTCAAGTAGGACTTAAAGTGAAGAGCAGGATAGGCGTGCCATTAAAATTGGTATAGCTGGCCTTAGGTATAGGCCAACTAGGCGGCCGCCTAGGGCAGCACTCTAGCAGGGGTGCTTTTCCAATAAATTAGATGATGTAAATAGACCAGGATGGGGCACCAGGTGGTGTGGGGGACACTGTGAAACCCTTTTGCCTAGGGCACTACTTGACTCATGGCCGACCCTGAAAACTGGTTTAATTTCTACAATATCTAGTTCTCCGTGGCTTACAGATATCCTCTTTGCTGCTATCATCAACTCTTTCCATAAACATTGCCACACTTATTTCCTCCCATTTTTAAATAATTTACTGAACCCACCCAGCAAATCTGTCATCCAAGGACTTCCATGCATCAACAGCTTTCTGTATGAAATGCTTGCTTGTTCTGGCTCCAGACCAGAATCTCTTTTCCTAAAAGAGGTGTTAGTGATTATTGGCTGCTATCATTTTGCACACACTTTTCTTGAGCTGAGCCTGAAAATGCTCTACCTGAATCAGTGCTCTGCACTGGTCTATAAATGGTTAATGATTAAACAAATATACCAGTTCAAACATACAGCCTATCCATGAACAAGACACAGGGATACAGATGTTTTTCCACTGAATATTTGCTCACAAGTGTCAGCATTCTATCGTGTTATAACATTTAAATAAGCAAGTTAATTCTGACTTCATAAAGGTATACTATATCCATTTTGTTACATGAAAAAGATATACATCCTCTGCATATATATTTATAATCTACGCATTCTGCATTGATTTGCTTTAGTACTAGTATTACTCTAAAATATGAGTCATGAAATAAGTACACAATATAATCCAAAGGAAAATATTATTTCTTTGTAAATGTCAACATAATGTGCAATCTCTGCATCTGAGTGCATTTATTAAGTCTACCATATCAAGTATAGTATCATTGTCCTGAACTGATTTCATACCATTCTCATTAGCAGCATCAGAAGTACAAAGTACCACCTCCATGAAAGTGTGATTGATTGATCCTACACTGGAATCTGTATTTAAAAATGTCATATCTGTTAAATAACTTATTTCATGCATTTCAGACACAGTATGTGACAGCTGTTAGTTGAGTCTGTGCATCTCTGGCAAGTAGTCCTGATTTGGAATCTTCAACAAGTATCTCCAATTTCTCCTGTACCACTGCATATCTTCCCCCTATACTGCATTAAAATGAAGCATTTGATAATGGTCAACTAAAATTCCTTGAATTAGTGAATTATGACCAAAGTCTTGATATAGTGTCACCCTGACTTTTCCTATCCTATAAAAAGACACAATTTTATACTGTCATCATATAATTGTTTCTGTTAGAGTTGCCTCATTATGCTCGCGTTCTGCTGTCTGGAATTATCAACGTGACTGATATTGGGAGTTTTAGTCTTAGATTTCTTTGCATTGGTAATTATAAAGGTGGCAGTCCTACATGCTGTAGTGGTGTGTTCCACTTTCCCTACTTGACTGCAAAAATTTTGGACTCATTATAATATACTAAAACTCATATCATCTCCAAAAGCATTGCACCTATTTCTATAGAAACTGTGGGTCATTATTTGACATTATCTGCTCAAGTAGTTCATGCCTTGGAAAAGCTGACTTACTTGTGTTAATGAATGAAGTGACTGTCATATCCTAGAGCTGAACAACTGGATATTTTAAACAATAATTAACTTATAGTAGGGAGTTTAGGTTATTATGTTGAAATGAGTTAGTTCTTACCTTTAACCATAACACTACTAGTTTTTGTGCTATAACAAATCCTATTTCTGATTTTATGTATATGCTGCAAAGCATATAATTTATGTTCTTGTGTTCTATTTGTGCTATTGCTTTAGTCTCTACATGATAACTTCTATCTCTTTCTTTGTACTTAAACATTCCCATATGCAATTCATGGATTTTTAGTAGTATCTGGTTTCTTGGCTGAGATAGAATGATGATTTTATCACCTTTAAATACAAGATCTTGTGTACAATATGTATTCTTTTGAAGGCATATTATGATTTGATCAAAGAATGATGATAATATGTCTTGTTTGCACATCTTCTCACTATGGAATTTCACTATAAACAAATGCATGTGTCTTCTGTTTCAGTTAGTTCTTGTATAATTTCAGGTGAAATTTGAGGCACAATCCATAGACCTCTAGATCTTCCTTTAGCAAACCTTCCTTGCAGTCATTCAAATAAGCTGTAGTTACCATGTCAGCAATGTCAGCAATATGTATCAGCCTTGTAGATTTATATACTACACCCTGGCTATCCACAGAGACCAAAACCAAAATTAATTGCAGGGACAAAGCATGCAAAGCATGGACCAAGTGGCGTACCACCAAATCACCATTAGATCGAGTCTTCTTCCAACAAATAAGAAATGAAACTAAAAAAGCCACTGCTCTAGACAAGAAAAACTACTTTCACCACTTACAAAACAAAAAACCCCCAGAACAAAGTTCTGGGCAGGATTGAACAAACTTCTCCAACCAGGAAAATCCACCACACCCACCCCCCCAAACTATCTGATAAGAACCAAGAAAGAAGTAGCGAACAACTTTAATATATTCTTCTAGCTAGCCAGCCACCCGCTCTCCACCACCCTAAAACACCACACCCAAACCCCCAATATCATTCAACCTACAACCCATATCTACCAATTACATTCGAACCGACTAAAAAAAAAAAGCCAACTTCCTCTCAGCTGATCTTCTACCAGCAGAATACCTGCAAATTGCTGCAGCAGCAATTGCCCCATATCATCTAAATATAATAATAGAACCATTAGTGAGTCCACAATCCCAGCAATATGGAAAATATCTCATGTCATACCTCATAAAGGTGGAACATCCACTGAACTTTCAAACTACAGGCCAATAGCCATCTTATCTCCACTTGCAAAAATAATGGAAAAGTGTGTGCATAAACAACTAATGTCCTATCTCATCCAAAACAAGCTATTAACTGAATGTCAGCATGGATTTAGACCCCCACCCATACACAACAACTGCCCTTCTCTAAAATCAACCATCATCGGAACAACAAAATATCTCCCTGCACACTCTTTCTAGATATGTCAAAAGCCTTTCGACAACCAAACCCACCAGATCCTTCTACCAACCCTAGAAACAGACACCCCACCCATGTCCTGGTTTAAACTGGTTCTAGGACCCTAGTAGGCAGACAACAAGCAGTTATATGGCAGAACAAGCTCTCATCCCTACTACCAAACAGCATTGGCGTACCTCAAGTCCATATTTTACTCTTCTCTTCTCTCAATATTCATAAATGACCTGCACTCAGCCATCCCGAAGCCACCTGCATCCAATATGCAGATGACTCTACTATCATCTGTTCCAATCCACACTGACAACCTTCTAAAAGCCACCCACAAATGCTTTACCATTGTTGAAAATTGGCTAACAGACCATCACCTCATATTAAACCCAAAAAAACCCAACTTCTCCTCTTTCATCCAACCCCCTTACACCTATCACTCAATTTACTATCCAATCCAATAACGGAACTACTATCTCTCCTACCAATACTAAACTACTAGGGTATAGGCATAATAATAACTCATATAACCCACATTAACCAAACTATTAAGACAGTAAACAAAAAACTAGGGTCTTTATATAGATTAAAACCTTCTAACCAGCAGCTAGACTAGCCACTGCCCGGTCCACCTTCTATCCACACTACTACTATGCTCCCCATCCTCTCTAACCTTAATAAATCAGACCTAAATCGTCTCTCCACTTGTTATAACCACATTATTGCTTCATCACTGCCCTGCCTGCTACAGAACACACCATTGTATTAACCTAAAAACTTGACTGGCTAGAACTCCCGAATCTTCTCCAAAATATCAACTTGCAGAAGCCTTTAAAATCTTAAAACACCCAGAGAACACTCCTGCTCTAAAACATACTAACCCCTACACCAACCTTAGTTTCTCACGCTCATCTGACAAAACTCTAATACAAACAGCAGCAAGCCCATAGGTGGGGGACAGACTGTACCTAATGTCAATGGAAAGGAAGATTGTGGAACTCTCCCAAATAAATTAACGTTTCACCATCACTAGCTCTATTCAAAAAGGCTAAAAATCCACCTTAAATTGGATATGTCCTTGTGAACCGGACTACAGATTACCATGAGAAATTCTGCACAGATATGGGCAATTTTGACTAGGAAGGATTTAGTCGATATTTAGGGTCTACTAACCTGTATATAATGAAAGTAATCAAATGTAACTTCTATTGCTGCACTGTTATCTCTCTATGTACATGTTTCCTGTCCTTTGGCTTGCTGTCCTGTCTTTATTATATGTCATTTTAAACCTGTTGAGTTTTTCTCCCGGGACTCGCTGAAATGGACATGTATCCAGTCGGACTATCCCCGTTCAAATTTTTACACCATATTTCTGAAGTGTTAGCAGCACTGTTGTAGTCTAGTTGATGCTATGTGTAGTTATTTTTGAAGTTGCTTTGCAAGGGATTGTGATCTGTCTCATGTTTGATAGGCTTTAGATAAACTTGCATACTGTCATCTAAACTGGTTTAGCATAAGATAGTTGCATGGTTTATGCTCTCACTCAAAAATTACTTCCTTGGATATTGTACAATGTCTATTATCAATAAAACTGAATTTTATCATGATATTTATTAAAAATCAAAAAGGTTGTTGTTTGACTATTGATTGTAATATTAAGATTATTCAAAAATGACATTGTATGAATTTTCTGGAGAGCTTAAAGTCTGACATGAGTTTAGTTAAGTTCTTGACAATGTTCTTTAAAAGACAGACTGTTGCTTATTGGTGAGGTACAATCAGATACCTCTAATAACATGATAAATATACTTACTGGGTAATAGAGATTAAGATCTGGGAGATTCCCTTTGTCTGTTGGGTGAGACAGTTTATTTTGATTCAGCCTGTGACTGTTTACTTTTCCAAATAAAATTCAGAATTATTTGATTGTCTTGATCTATTTAAACTTTGAAATCAGACTTTTCAGAAAAAAATAGTCTAGACAAAATATTCATTTTAATGATAGAGATATAAGCCCACATGTTTTAGTCATCATCTTAAGTCTAATTTACTTTTCTCTAGTTTGTTAGAAAAAAATCTATTTATTGAAATGTAATCTGTACTTGGAAACTTCACTATATTGAGCAAAACAGTCATGTTACAGCTGAAAAGAAATAAAATGGATTTCAAGGTATAAAATGATATCTTCCAGAGATGACAAAAATCTCTGTTTTATCTCAACTGTATTTCATATCTTTGATTAGAAGATTCTTAACAAATAAATAAAGGAGGATCCTACTGAGAGCACAGGAAGATAAGGAGACATAGTTGGCTGTCATTAACAATTTTAAGTGGGAGGAATGAAATGATACCTATATCCGGAGGATTTATTGAAGTCACATTACATATGGAACTGGGTGAATTAATAAATGAGACTTGAAAGTTATTGTCCACTAAAAGACTGAAAGCAATGGCTATATGTACAGAGCTGAATGCCTTTGAGGCACTGACAGTAAATGCACCTTCTTTATTCTATGTCAGTCTATTATAATAAACCAGGAATTTAAGGATTACATGTTGTCTTGAGTATGGTTGTTACACATAAACACAGGTCAGAACAGAGAAATTAAACACATAACGAAATGTTATAGTCTTGTAGCCAGTATGGTGAATATTTTAATATCAATGTGTGTAAGTGCAACTGTTTTAATAAGGACCAGGTCAAAGTGCAGTTTTAAGAAAAATAGTGATCAATTGACTCAGGTGTAGATTGTGTAAACTTACATTCCTACTATAGCTATATAGTTTTTTTCATAGTTTTTTTTTTCATAATGGGACCTATTTTGTTAAAATTTATGGCTGAAGGGCATGTTAAAATCTTTAGATGCTTGGGTTTGGACAGTTTGAGTTCATTAATTGCCACAAGGACTTCATTCAGGGAAATGTCTTGATCTAGTTTACCATTATTACACAGAGTAACATCAGGGCCCTCTGCTTTATATAAGTATTTCTGACATCCTATTGAGTGATTCTGATTATTGAGGAGGGTATGTGCCTGTATAGATAGCTACATATAGATTTAATATGGCCTTCGTGTTTGTATATTTTTGATTTCAGTCATTAAGAATTTGTTACCACATGACATGTCATGCACAGTTTTTTATGATATTTGTAGTATTTTATGGAATGTCCTGCTATTGCTTGAGCTTGTAGGTTTTTAATTATGAACACTTTTTGTGGTGGTATCTTGACATTGATGACCTGATCTTGTTTTTAATTTCTGAGGCTTCTTTCTTCCAATTCTTATTTTAAAGGATGCAAAACTTGTTAGATAGCCCATTTTGGTTACTTTCAGCACATCACATTTTATAGTAAATTGTATATCACTGGGATCCCCTTTATATGATTGAATTTTCACTTATCTGAAAGTTAAAAGGATGAGACAACTTCTCTGAAAACGTGCTTTCATAAACATTCGTATCACCGGAGATTTACTCTGGGAAAGGAAACACTTAGTCACCATGGTGAACTTTGCCCTTTTCCCCACTGTAGTGTGATCTCGGAGTTAGTATATTTAGTTGGGGATGGAGTGAGCAGCCCACCACATGGGAGTGGTGTGGGGAGGGCAAAGCCCCCCACTTGTATAGGTTTGCTTTGCTTAGGTTTGTTTATTTTTGTCATGGTGGCAAAGTGGTTCCTTTCCTGGAGTAAAATTGCAGTGATCCAAGTGTTCATGACAGTAAGTTTTTGGCTAAGTCGTCTTGTTCTTTTAAGTTTCAAGTAAGTAAAAATTTGATTATGGGAAGTAGATCCATATCACTGTCGCTATTACTATCCTGAAATGAACTCAAGTAGTCCTCTAAAATTTTAATAACTACTTTGCCACAGAGAATAAATTATTGCATTATCTATTGAAATTAAAGGAAGGGATAATGAAGAGCTGTCTAAAGGCACCTGAGGCCAGAGTTCTGTATTAATTTCTTGTGCACCTGCCACTAGCTAGTTAGATATAAGAAAAAAGTAAAACGTTGACTACATCTTGTGGGCATATGAGTAGAAACAAAATTACTTTTTATGAGGATGTTTCTTGTGAAGTGAATCACATAGACCTCTGTATAGGTCTGACTATCAGAAACAACTGTTATGGGATCATTTTTGGAATACTTTCTGCAAATATATTTCCTTCTCCAAATTAAAATATGGTCAATTAGTGATAAGTCATAATTGGCATGACAACCTGACAAAAATAGTCTCATGTGGACTACTTGTATCTCCATTTTTGTGTGACATGCAAGACTGAACTGGTAGATATTAAGCACATCTTTCGGAGTTATAAGACAGTGAAAATAATGTTGAACAAGATGGGTAATATTGTTGTGGACAGTAAAATCAATCACCAGGATCCCACATGTCATTTATGTCTAGACAGAAAATCAGAGCTTATTTCTTAATATTAGTTTATAATAATTATAATCATGTTATCATTACTAAGATGTTACACTGCTAAAATGCGTTACTGAAGTCAACCTGTGTTGTATTAAATAAACAATCATTGATCAATATGAATTCTCCCATATTTTCTCCTATCTTTCCAAAGTTCATTAAGAAATTGATGAACATCTGGAGCATAATCTCAGATATTATGACCCATCTTTAAATTATTTCCTTCTTGTCTTAATTGCAATTATTCTGACCTTACGTTTGAACCCTATTATCGCAGTTAGCCTTTTAGCCACTTTAATGATTACATTATTTTTTATCTATAGTACCAACTTTATATAGGGACTTGAAATGAATATATATTTCTTTGCATGCTACAATTTTCACATCGTTGATAATATTACTTTGCATGCCAGAATTCTCATTATTATACATCATTAGTCTTTATTACTTGATTTTATAAATATGTTTTTGAAATTATTAATAAAGTTATGGATATAACATATGTTTCTTATATACATAGTCATGGAATTTCTCTTAACTATAGACTATAGCCAACATTTCCTTTTCAGTTTTTTCACACCTTGCATAGGTGATAGGTTTGCCCTCTTGCAGTAGTGTAACTCATAAGCCTTTCTGGTTTACTTCCACTTGAAACACTGCATATTATTTGGGCGTGGGAGCAGTTGTTACCAGTGTCTGTAATAATTCAAAGATTCAAGCTTGAGCTACTGATCATTTCCAAACTATATATTACCCAAATCCCTTTTTTACCAGTGCAGTTATATCTAACATGTGGGGTATGAAGTAGGGCAAGGATTGCACAATCCCCAAGAGGCACATTAATGAGGGTTTCTGTGTTGGACTTTGCATATTTACAGTGGCATGGATCTTATCACTATCTGGCTGCAGGCCCTTAACGAGAGGATAATCTATGTGTTTCAAAGGTGATTTTTGACCTTTATTTGTATAGCAGCTTAATTAATCTGAAGTCATGTTCCTATTTCATAATATCCCAGACCAAAATGACATCAATAATATTTACAATGAATCAGCTGCAGCACCATGAAAGATCTCTGCAGATAATAAAACATCCAGTGATTGCATCGTAGAACTGTAGCTGCCCAATAGTGTATTGAAGGTAGACAGCTAAGAACTTGCTTCATGTACTTTAATTTATTAAAATCTTGATTAGCATTGAAGATGGAGAAAACACAACTTTACAGTAGGCACAGCAGGAAGTACCTCCTCTACTGTCTGTATATAGGAGTGTGCTCTCAGGATCTGTTTGGTAAAGGCTTGTGGAACTGCAGGGGTCCTAATTTTGTCTTGTATCACAACAGTTGCCATTCTCTTTTCACAAGGCTGCGATCACCTGACTACGACTCCAAGCAGCTCAGTATAGGGCGGTGCCTCCACCGACCCTGGAAATTACCGTCCCATTAGCTTGACAAGCCTTATCTGCAAAGCCATGGAGAGGATCATAATGGAACTCATAAATAAAGACATAGGGAACTTGCAGACTTTGGATCCAACCCAGTTTGGCTTTGTCAAAGGCAGATCATGCCTTTTAAACTTGGTTGACTTTTTCGAGACAGTCACCAAGGCCATTGATGAGGGAAAGGCAGTCCATACAGCCTACCTTGACCTGGCAAAGGCCTTCGACACAATACCCCACTCAGGTATCATCAAAAAACTCATCAGCTTGAATGTAAACCCGTACATCACAAGATGGGTTGCAAACTGGCTAAGTGACAGAACCCACAGGGTCAGAGTTGCTGGAGCTATGTCAGACTCAAAGCCTGTCACAAGTGGTGTCCCACAGGGCTCAGTCCTGGGTCCACTCTTGTTCGCATCTACTTTTCTGAAGTACAAGCAAACACAGGAGGGTTATGGCTGACAAAGTTTGCAGATGACTGCAAACTGGCCATAGTCGAAAACACATCTGACACAGATATCCTTCAGAAGGGCCTCACAGAAATGGATAACTGGTGCCAGAGCCATGGCCTAAAGTTAAATGCCAAGAAATGCATAGTCATACCCTTCGGGAAAAACAAGGTTACCCCTAGCTACCATATAGGTGGCAATCCACTGAGCACAGAAGAAGTCATCAGGGATCTGGGGACCCAGGTTGACAGTAGCCTTCGTTTGACACTCATGTTGCTAAAGTAGTTAGGAAAACCTTCTACATTGCCCACCTGATCATGAAGGGATTCACATCTAGATCAAGGGAGGTCATCGCCCTGTACTCATCACTCATTAGACCTATGATTGAGTACAATGCCCCATTCGGAATGTATCTGACCAGACACCTGCAGCAGCTGGAAAGGCCCCAAAATTTCCTCACCAAAAGGATAAAGGGTCTCAAAAATATGTCTTATGCTGCCCGACTGAAAGAACTCCAGCTCTATTCAGTCTCATACCGCTTGCTCAGAGGTGACCTGTACCTGACATATAAGGCCATGTCAAACCCTGATTTGATGAATATGCTTCACCTCAAAAAATCTAGATCCCTCAGAACCACAAGGGCGGGAGACTTAAACCTTGACACGGTTATTAATAGAACATGCTGGAGGGACAGATTCATCACCAAGAGACTCCCTATGCTGTGGAACAAAATCCCGGTACATGTGAGGCAGAGCACCTCGCTGGCCTTGTTCAAGAGGAATCTTGACCAATGGATGGGGGATCGCAGATATACCCCAGGGATTACTTCAGTGTCACTGCTTGACAGAGGCACAGCAAAATAATAGGCATAGTTTTATTCAAACTAAAGGGGTGGCGAAAGCCAAATAACTATGGGCTAGGCTTATAAATGCCCTTGGGCAGATAGCCTAGTATGAACCTATGAACCTATGAACTTAAGTATATATAAGTTGCTGCTGCTGTTATATGTTTTTTTGTCAAAGTTATTGACACTCTGTAAGAAGACTGTCAATGAAACAGCTTCTGATAATTGTTTTAATTGTTACTGACTGGAACAACTGTCTTGTCTCAAAAATATACATTTTGTTTTTTTGCAAAGTTAGTGTTTCTGACAGAACTGATACATTTTTCCATATTTTTGCTTGAGCATTTTGTGAGGAAAAAACTTTAAAAGTCTATCTTTTATTCAGTTTATTAGCTTTATTACCTCATTCTATGTTGATTAATAGAAGAGTATTGTCATTAGGAAAGCAGAGTTCCTATGTAACCTATAACAGTATACTCATGTTCATCTTAACAGGAGACTTCTTGATGCTCCCGGGATGAATATACTCCTTAGTGTTTTTGAAAGCTAACTTCTGAAGTCCTACTACAGATATGGACCTAAACCTGAGACAGCAAGGCTGCATCTACAAGGTGGAACTATCTGGTAAGCAGGCAAAGGGAAATGGTCAGCTTAGGGGTGCATAAGGCTGGAGTTATTAAGGAGTATTTGCAAAGAGTTTTGAAAATATGGCCTAAGTTAAAAATGAAATTTGGTATATGTAAATAACCAGTGGGTGTAAGTTAAAATGACATTAAGACATGGTGGGGAATTGAAGACTTTCTGAGAAATAAATGTTTGTTTGGTAAAGCATTTATAAATGTTAGCAATACTTTGATATCTGCAAACTTTATATCCTTCTAAAAATGAATGTCAACAAGAAACATCTTATTTTGGCATTTGTATAATATATAGGGTATTTTAATCCTTTCTGCCTCATTATTTTTTTGGTTTATACCTGACTGCTGAGCTAAAAGTTTGGCAGCTATTTACATACATCACCTGTGGACTCTGAACATAAAAATGTTCCTCTTCTTTTTAAATTATTTATTAATTACAGTAATCAGGACTGGAACTTGGGACAGCTGTAAATGACGGGAACAACTGAAAATGCAATTTATTTCATTTTCTTTGTGATCACACCTCTGTGGTGATCACACACAAGTTTGGGTCAGGTAATCTATGTGTAAAAGCAAAAGGCAGTGATATAGCATGTTGTAGGTAGGTATGTTCTCTGCATGTATGAAAGCAATAGTCTTTTACCTTCATCACTTGTTGCCTGATTGTGAAGGATCTGAAAGCCAACCATGGCTTCAGTATTATATACAGAAAATGACTATATTTGTTTTTGTTTTTTTGGGGGGGAGAGGAGCTTGGCAGGTGTAAGCAAGTAACCATCAAGCTGGATTCTCAGGGGCAAGGGCAAATGTGTGTGTGTGTGTGTGTGTGTGTGTGTGTGTGTGTGTGTGTGTGTGTGTGTGTGTGTGTGTGTGTGTGTGTGTGTGTGTGTGTGTGTGTGTATGTATGTGTGTTTGCACGTGCAAGCTTGAGGAGTTGCAATGTGTCTGACACTGAATAGTTAAAATATACTATTGTAGACATTGTTTAATTATATATGTATTTTTTTTCATTTAATCACAATTAGACATCGGAGGTGTACTCACTCTATAAAGTAACAGCACCTGATGGGCATAGGGTAGTCAGTAGATGAAAGTGAGTGACTAGTGCTGTAATTTGATAAAAGTTAAATGGCAATAGCCAATTTTAGATACCTTGATAACCCAGTAAGGGGGTCTTCTCATCATCCATGATTGTGTCAGTTCTCCACAAAAGCTGAAGTTGCTTAGAAAAAAACAAAAGAAAAACGCATTCATTTGTTCATTCTCCAGATACCGAGTTTATTCCAATTAGGGTTTCAGTATGACACTGCAGGTTTGAAGTATGACCCTGATTAGAATAAAGTTGGTAACTGGTTAAGAAATGAATATGAATTAAGTGCTAGACATTAGTTGCCTAGATCATCTAACTGCAGCACTTTCATAAGATGCAGACACAAGCAAACACTCCCAAACTTCAGGCTCATTTCCCTCTCATGGGTATTTTTATAAATACTGTCAGGATTCGAGATAAAACTGTTGACAAAGGTAAGAGTACACACTGACCAAAGTGATCCATTCATTTATGAAAACTATTTATTTAATGCAGGGTGAGGGATGGGATTTGAAATACCTGTGAATAACAACAGAAATTCAAAGTACATTACTCTGGCAATTACTTCTTTCAATTTCTTTACAATCTTACACTGGAGGTGATTGCTGAAATGGGAGGAGATAATGTATGTGTTTAAGCCAAAAGACAGGAAAAATGATCATCAATATGACTTATTTGCAATGGCTGGAATCCCTATGTGTATGACAGCAACATGCTGGAATGCCCTACTGTAAGCATTAAATGACTTTCATCACAAGCTATCATCATTGGTACATAGAAGGTGGCCATTTTGGGGAGGAGGCAGATTATGTGTTCTTTCATATGAATACTGTGGAATGATTATTCATAAGATGTGTCATGGGGAAAGAGACAGTGTGTTTTTTGGCAAGAATCAAGTTGAAATACATTAGTCTGACAATTATGTCTTTCACTTTCTTCATAATCAGATAATAGACATCTGCACAAGAACTGGCTATTTTGGGGGGAAGGCAGGTAGGTTGCTCATGGAAGCAAGTCTCTATTAAGTGTATGTGTGTGTGTGTGTGTGTGTGTGTGTGTGTGTGTGTGTGTGTGTGTGTGTGTGTGTGTTGTAGAGGGGTGGTTGAATGTGTGTGAATAAACTATCAATACAGCTTTTGTTTATGAATAGTCTCACCTGTTTGCAGTCAAAATAGATGTAGCCTACACAAGCATGCATATTTGACTGCAACAGACTGTGGATGTAAAGAACTAAAATGTGTGTATATGATTTTCTCAAACCACACTGAATACACAGTATATGTTTTGACTTTTCATGTTTAACTGCATTACAATAATTTTAAAGCATTCTTTTATTTTGCAACAAATATGAATATCTCCTTTATCTTACATAGAGAAATACATACCATGTAAACTCATGAATACATTGTCACAGTCTAAAATTCTGCATTATATGTGGATTCTATTCAAAAATTAACATTATATGAATTATCATCACTTTGCAAGTGAAAGCACTGTCTGGGTGAATATGTACTAATTTGTCATTGTATCAGAATTAAAATTCAAATACATTTTTCAGAACTGAAAGTTTGTCTTAAGTGAACTGCCACATATGTGCTTCTGTTTTTGCTAACAGTTGCTATGCAGGCTAGACATTTGGTACTTCTGGATGAAGCTGAGATGAAGATGCAGGCAACTTTGTTTTCATTTTCTTCCCTGTTATGGTTGCAAAGGCAGATGCCCTGTGGGTTGAAGGAAGTATTTCTATATTGATGAAGCTCAAGACAGTGGGCCTTCTTTGAACTGCCAACACATTTTCTCATTGATATATATTTTTTTGTTTTTGGAGTAACTCTCTCAAAAATCTTGAATATTTGTTTGAGGGTATCTAGGTGAAGTTTTAATATGATGGAACCACCTCTGTTATAAAAGATTTAATTTTTTTGTCTTACAAATTTTGGACAACTGTATTCAATGACTATATCAGGAATACTGTTCTAAGGGAAGTTTGACTTCAACAATAATGTGACAGTTAGTGAAAAAATATAACTCAGCTTGCTAATATTAATGTACTTAGTTCAGTAATCACGCATGAGATGCTGACTAGCTGAAATGGAATAACTATCAAATAACTTTTCTCTATGGTCTGCCTGAAAGCATGTGAGGTATCACTTCATTTCTGAGCTGATTTTGTGGGAAATGTTACCACAGCTTTTTTTTTTTTTTTTTACCATCAGCTCAGTCTCTTTGGGCATCCATACCCAAAGCTTATCTCGCATGCCATTTCTTTATAGTTAATAATTCTCAACTATGTTTTGCATATTCTACCTAACATAAGACTATGGAGTTAGTTTCGCATGATCCCTCTGTTTGGTTTAAACATCAATCCCTGCGATTCCTGAATTTTAACGCCGTTTGAATTAGTAATGAACTTTATATATAATGCCTTATATTTAAGACTATATATCTAATACTGTTCAACTACCTCTCACCTTTCCTCACCTCTTCCCCCACCTCATCTTCCTAGTCTCCTTTCACTCACTCCACCTATTTGCCTCCCACTATCCCCTCTAATTCTTTTTTCCTTCTTTCGTTGCCCAATGCATGCAGGTGTATATATTAGTATATGTTTTATCTACTCTTTATCTATTGTACGCATGTATGTATAACAGTATGTTTTTTTTAACTATACTATGTACATTATTTCTGAGTGAAATCTGAAATACTTTTCTCCCTGGGCCTCCGCTGAAAATGGGCCATATTTCCAGTTGGACTCTCCCGGTAAACAAAGGCCAAATAAAATAAATATTGTTACTTAGCCATCCTGCCAGTGGCATATTCTTTAATAACTATAACTTTAAGTCATTTTCTCATTGATGCTGTTTTAATATTCTGCTCTTCAAGAAGGTTAAAAATTGGTACCTTCAATGCTTCTTATAGGTTCATAGGTTGGTACTAGGCTATTGGTCCTAGGGCCTATACAGGCCTAGCCATAACAAAAGTAGCATGTAGTAAAACAATACATAATACCTGTACAATCTTCTTCTCTCTGTTCCACTAACAGTGAGTGAAGAACTAATCAAAATTTAGAACCTAATTTTCTAGTTTTTTGCTAAGTTTTTCTGTACTGACAAAATTACTAGTATTAGCAGATCAAGGATTGTTCCTCTGTGAATTAAAGTTCAGTTCTTCCAAACACAATTTTTTGTAAAACACATATTTCGTTTCTACAAATATATTTCTTTTCTCTTCTCTAATAACATTTAACATCTGCACTTCTTAGCTTCTGTGACATATTTCATCATCATGCTACCTTCTAGGAGGAATATGCATGACATGATATGGAGTCTGACTACTGCCTTTCAGTGTGGTTTGCTCAGGGTTGAAGTAGGAGCTGCACTGATTACGCTCCTCACTTGTCTGTCCTCTGGCAAGATGTAAAGGACAGAAAATGCTGGATTTTATTTAGAAAATGGAGGAATTGTAGTCAGTGGATTGTCACAGTCAGCAATGATACACTTGATCTGCATTATCCCTCCATTTCTTCAGCGGAAAAAATGGAGAATAATGTTTCAATGTACCACAGGAAAGTATCCATTTTCAGCAGACAACTCTAGAATGGATAGAGAATGTTTTTGGTGATAGATCTGTTTGAGTGATAGTGCACTGCATACTGAAATAATTGGGAATAGTTTGAAGACTAGATTTGAAGTTAATCCCTGAAACACTAGTAAGAAGTTGTTGGATAAAGAGCAAAGACTGAGCCACAAAGAGTATGTGGATACACAAACTGCATAAATACCCATTTCAAGATTATAGGCTACTATTACTTGTACAATAGTATAGTGGTTTCAAGATGTATTCTTGATTTGTTTGCTTCTGCTATTGTGACACAAATATTTGCTCCAAACCACTGTATTCTGCCTTCCCCACTGCTGAGCAGCTATTTATTAGGTGGTATATGGGACTTGCTCTGCATGTGGGGGCAAGGGTATCCCCCTGTGAAAAACACTTGTTTCAAGCTGTTCTGTTAGAGAAAGACCCATCTGTTTATGTGCTCCTCTGGTCTGTCAGTACGTGTGAATTGCTCAACTCAAGGCTTGCACTCACTTCAACCATTTCTGCCTGTCTGCTACTGGTTCCCCTTCTTCTTTATTCCAGTTTAAACAGTATCTGAAAGTGGTATTACATATTAGACCAAAGACTATCTATAAAATAAGTCTCACCTTCTAGGGATTTAAATTTTGTGATGGAGAAGATAATGCTCTCTTTATCTCTCTCTGTTCTTTACAGCATCCAGCCAATTCTTCTCTGAACTGTGTATCTTGGAAGACTACTTTACTTATTGCTCTGACTTCTGCTAGATGGATATCTGAATTACAGACCCTGATACTTACTTGTCTTTTTTATCATAGGGCAGCATGAGCCTTATTGGTTTCTGTGTTCTGCTCAGGTGGCATAATCTTGATAGAGGCCTGTTGTGTAGGCTGGAAGTTTTGTTTGTGTTTCTGGCAGCCATTTTCTGTTGATTGTCTTCATTATTATTGAGACTAACAAGGTCTCCTGACCTTCTGTAGTATGAGTTATTGGGTAATAGCAGGGGCTGAGTAGTAATCTGATCTTCCAACTCTTCCATTCTTACTGCTATATATACCCTGTGTCTTATAAAGGTTCTGCTTGTATTGTCAGGCTCTGGATTGCATTGCATAAGTGGAAATTCCTTAAGATTCTAAGAGCACGCCAAGTTATTTCTTACACTTATTTCACTGAATTGCACTTCTGAAATGCTTATAATTGTGCTATACAGTTGATCAACTATATTTTTGCACTGTTATAAAGCTTTATTTATTGTTTCACTGCATTTATGTGCTGTTTTAAACTGTTTTAGCATTACTTAACTGTAAACTGCTTTTTCATACTGAGAGTTGTATTTTCTGTTTGTGAGTGCTCTATCCAAACTTTTCTGTGCATTTTTGTCTGTTAAAAGCATTCTCGAGTCTCCTCCTTGATCTGTTTAAAACTTTCATTTAGTGGCTACAGCTAGGAACTGAAATAGTGTGCATTACTATAATTGCTCTTTTTATTTAAATTACTAAATTGTAAACTGCTTTTTCATATTGAGACTTGGATTTTCTCTTTGTGGGTGTTCTTTCCATGCTTTTAAAGTGAGGTTTCTGTGTTCTGCTCAGGTGGCATAATCTTGATAGAGGCCTGTTGTGTAGGCTGGAAGTTTTGTTTGTGTTTCTAGCAGCCATTTTCTGTTGATTGTCTTCATTATTATTGAGACTAACAATGCCTCCTGACCTTCTGTAGTACGAGTGATTGGGTAATAGCAGGGGCTGAGTAGTAATCTGATCTTCCAATTCTTCCATTCTTACTGCTATATAAACCCTGTGTCTTATAAAGGTTCTGCTTGTATTGTCAGGCTCTGGATTGCATTGCATAAGTGGAAATTCCTTAAGATTCCAAGAGCAGGCTAAGTTATTTCTTACACTTATTTCACTGAATTGCACTTCTGAAACACTTATAATTGTGCTATACAGTTGAGCTACTATATTTTTCCACTGTTATAAAGCATTTTTATTGTTTCACTGTGTTTATGTGCTGTTTTAAACTGTTTTAACCTTACTTAACTGTAAACTGCTTTTTCATACTGAGAGTTGTATTTTCTGTTTGTGAATGCTCTATCCGAACTTTTCTGTGCATTTTTGTCTGTTAAAAGCATTCTCGAGTCTGCTCCTTGATCTGTTTAAAACTTTCATTTAGTGGCTACAGCTAGGAACTGTAATAGTGTGCATTACTATAATTGCTCTTTTTATTTAAATTACTAAATTGCAAACTGCTTTTTCATACTGAGACTTGGATTTTCTCTTTGTGGGTGTTCTTTCTATGCTTTTAAAGTGAGGTTTCTGTGTTCTGCTCAGGTGGCATAATCTTGATAGAGGCCTGTTGTGTAGGCTGGAAGTTTTGTTTGTGTTTCTGGCAGCCATTTTCTGTTGATTGTCTTCATTATTATTGAGACTAACAAGGCCTCCTGAGCTTCTGTAGTACGAGTTATTGGGTAATAGCAGAGGCTGAGTAGTAAGCTGATCTTTCAACTCTGCCATTCTTACTGCTATATAAACCCTGTGTCTTATAAAGGTTCTGCTTGTATTGTCAGGCTCTGGATTGCATTGCATAAGTGGAAATTCCTTAAGATTCTAAGAGCAGGCTAAGTTATTTCTTACACTTATTTCACTGAATTGCACTTCTGAAATGCTTATAATTGTGCTATACAGTTGATCAACTATATTTTTGCACTGTTATAAAGCTTTTTTATTGTTTCACTGCATTTATGTACTGTTTTAAGCTGTTTTAACATTACTTAACTGTAAACTGCTTTTTCATACTGAGAGTTGTATTTTCTGTTTCTGTAAAAGCATTCTCGAGTCTCCTCCTTGATCTGTTTAAAACTTTCATTTAGTGGCTATACAGTTGAGGATACTGTATATTTGATCTGTGACACTCCTAGATTCTTAATTGAATTAACTTCTGTTCTTTTATTTAAATTACTAAAATGTAAACTGCTTTTTCATATTCAGATACGGATTTGCTTTTCTCTTTGTGGGTGTTCTTTCTATGCTTTTACAGTGAGGTTTCTGTGTTCTGCTCAGGTGGCATAATCTTGATAGAGGCCTGTTGTGTAGGCTGGAAGTTTTGTTTGTGTTTCTAGCAGCCATTTTCTGTTGATTGTCTTCATTATTATTGAGACTAACAATGCCTCCTGACCATCTGTAGTACGAGTGATTGGGTAATAGCAGGGGCTGAGTAGTAATCTGATCTTCCAATTCTTCCATTCTTACTGCTATATAAACCCTGTGTCTTATAAAGGTTCTGCTTGTATTGTCAGGCTCTGGATTGCATTGCATAAGTGGAAATTCCTTAAGATTCCAAGAGCAGGCTAAGTTATTTCTTACACTTATTTCACTGAATTGCACTTCTGAAACACTTATAATTGTGCTATACAGTTGATCTACTATATTTTTGCACTGTTATACAGCATTTTTTATTGTTTCACTACGTTTATGTGCTGTTTTAAACTGTTTTAACCTTACTTAACTGTAAACTGCTTTTTCATACTGAGAGTTGTATTTTCTGTTTGTGAATGCTCTATCCGAACTTTTCTGTGCATTTTTGTCTGTTAAAAGCATTCTCGAGTCTGCTCCTTGATCTGTTTAAAACTTTCATTTAGTGGCTACAGCTAGGAACTGTAATAGTGTGCATTACTATAATTGCTCTTTTTATTTAAATTACTAAATTGCAAACTGCTTTTTCATACTGAGACTTGGATTTTCTCTTTGTGGGTGTTCTTTCTATGCTTTTAAAGTGAGGTTTCTGTGTTCTGCTCAGGTGGCATAATCTTGATAGAGGCCTATTGTGTAGGCTGGAAGTTTTGTTTGTGTTTCTGGCAGCCATTTTCTGTTGATTGTCTTCATTATTATTGAGACTAACAATGCCTCCTGACCTTCTGTGGTACGAATGATTGGGTAATAGCAGAGGCTGAGTAGTAATCTGATCTTACAACTCTTCCATTCTTACTGCTATATAAACCCTGTGTCTTATAAAGGTTCTGCTTGTATTGTCAGGCTCTGGATTGCATTGCATAAGAGGAAATTCCTTAAGATTCCAAGAGCAGGCTAAGTTATTTCTTACACTTATTTCACTGAATTGCACTTCTGAAATGCTTATAATTGTGCTATACATTTGATCTACTATATTTTTGCACTGTTATAAAGCTTTTTTTATTGTTTCACTGCATTTATGTACTGTTTTAAACTGTTTTAACATTACTTAACTGTAAACTGCTTTTTCATACTGAGAGTTGTATTTTCTGTTTCTGTAAAAGCATTCTCGAGTCTGCTCCTTGATTTGTTTAAAACTTTCATTTAGTGGCTATATTTGGTGGCCTTGCAGTTGCCCGCCCATACTGTATATTTGATCTGTGACACTCCTCCCAGTCTAGTGTCATTAGTTCACTCAATCTAATAGAGAACATTTGTGAAGGCCAACCCACTCAGATTCTTAACGTTGAATTAACTTCTGTTCCAGCTTTCTCCATTCCACTTTACTGGGAAAAAAAATCTAAGCTTGCTTCCCCCCTTTCCTGTGGCAGGTCAGATACGGATTTGCTGTTTCCAGGACTGTTTGTGAGCTCCTAAGCCACCCCCCCCCACTTAACTGGGGTTAAACTATTCCTGGCACCATAAAGTCTGTTTTTCAAAATTTCCCTTGCAACTAGCCAGCTTTTTAGTTTTAGCACTCATCTGTTTCTTTGATCTCAGCACTTGTTCAGAACTCATTGTAAGCACTAAATAAGTTACAAATTACTACAGCACTCAACTTTCCTCACTTGTCTAGAGGAAAACAGTTTTTAGTACTTAATAAATAAGCACCTATTCAGGCATGTCTAAAGGTAAGCTCCCAGTGTTTTCTCCTGTCTACCTGATGAATTTGGGCATCTTGGGACAATGTAGCAATTGCCTCATGTACACAGACAACCCTCTCCTCCTACCACCCAACACTACGACCTGTGACAGATGCAGTTATATAGCCAAACTGGAAGCAAAGCTCTCTTTACCAAAGACTGGCCTAGACAGTCAAGAGGAGAAGGTAAACACTTGCACAGCACCACACTCATCACATAGTCCCTCAAAACCTACACCACCAAAACACACACACAGAACCACAAAACACACACCTACATTCGCGGAGGCTCTCAGTACTAATCTGCCCAAACAACAGAGACCTCCAAAGCAGAAATGCAAGCAACCTCCACCCCTCAACACAACCCAAATGACACATAGCCCACATATTCAGTGCCCCACTCAACTACAGCCCATAAGGCATAACGTACCCAACACTCTAGTCATAGGTGACTCTATAGTCAGGCACACTGATGTTCCACTCACCAGGCTAAACAAGTAAAAAGTTACTGTCAGCTGCCTGTCACGTGCCAGAATCCGCCACATAATGCATGCACTCAGGTCACTCCACAACAAGTACAAATATGACTCTGCCATTGTCCATGTTGGTGTGAATGACCTGAGACGTACCTCCCTGGACTACATGAAAAGAGACATGGAGGAGCTCTTTGATCTTGTAGCCCAGGCCGGTATGACCCTAGCCCTGAGTAGCATCCTGCCATCACCCAGAATGACACCACAGTACAAGGACAAAATGATTGACTTTAACAATTGGCTAAGCTTCTGTTGTCATTCTAAGGGAATCCAGTATCTGTCTGCCTGGGATGACATGATCGACAGGCCACGCTGCTTTGCCAGACATGGCCTGCACCTGTCACCCTTGGGATTCCGGATACTGGCAAAGGCTCTTGCCACCCCTATAGTGCCTTTTTTAGGCAAGGTTCAAATGACAAATTCACCACTGTAACAGGTACAAGCAAGCAAAATCTGAGGTTAATACTACTCAATGCTAGAAGTCTAAACCTCAAAATGCACTCACTCAAGGCACTCCTTAAAATGGAGAACATTGACATCTGTGCAGTGACAGAGACCTGGTTCAAAGCTCCAGAGAGCACCCCTGCATTACCAGGCTGTAATTCATACCACACCTTTTGGCCACCAAACCCGGACCGAAACACTAAAGGTGGAGGCATGTCCATATTCATTAAGGATATCCACACCTCCAAGCTAGTTGCTCAGCATAATGCATCCAAGATTATCCAAGTTCAACTAACTCTGGGCAAAACCGCAATCCAGATTGTAGCTTGCTACAGACCCCCCACCATGCCCCAGGATTCCCACTCCTCTTTTCTTAATACACTGGAAAATATTAAGGTACAACCCAACAATCTAATAATGGATGATTTCAACTACCCTACCATTAACTGGGAAAACTACTCATGTACCAATTCTTTTGCTCAATGTTTTCTGGAAATCATCAATTCCAATGCTTTGGATCAACTTATCCACACCCCCACCAGAGGCAGCAATATCCTAGACCTGGTCATCACCAACATGGGTGACCAGCATTCCACACCAGAGGTCAGCTCCTCGTTGGTCAGATCTGACCACAAGCTAATCACCCTAGACATCCACATCCCACTCTCACCCCCCATTAGGAAAACAACCATAAAACATTTCTCCAAAGCCAACTTCACGCTTCTTAAGACAGAAGTGGCAAACTTTATGACACCCATGCAGATGGACAATAGAGGTACAACTGCTGAATCCTACACAAATGCACTTTGTAAGCACTTACACGAGTGCATGGATTGTACTATCCCTAAAAGAACCAAGACGCTATCCCCCAAAAAAAGGAAGCCAATCTGGTGGTCTTCTGCCATAAACAAACTCTACAACAGAAGAAAGAAACTGTTGCAAAAAAAGAGTAAAATCCCACGATTGGAGGAACTCCCTGGTCAGCCTCAGTAAGAATCTGAGATCCCTCATAAAATCCTCCAAAGCTAGTTATGAAAACAAAATTGCCACTGATTCTAAAGACAACCACAAAGCATTCTATAGCTATGCCAAAAATCTCAATGGCAACACTCAGATCTGCTCTGAGTTACAGCACAATGACACTAAATATACAGAACCAACTGATATTGCCAACATCCTGGCAGATAGGTTCAGTGCTAACTTTACCTACCTCTCACCCCCTAAAGGGCCCATCTTTATACCGGAAGAATGCAAAGTTCCTGTAATCATTGCTGCACAGGTAAAAACTTCACTCTTCAAAGCCAAGAACACAGCATCCATGGGACCTGACAACATCCCAGGCTGCCTTCTACATGAACTACAGAATGAACTGGCACCCCACCTAAGTACCATGTTCAATCATAGCCTCACCTCAGGCTTTGTGCCCATTGAATGGCACACCATGACAGTTATCCCACTCCACAAAGGGGGCGCCACAACAGACCCTGGGAACTACCACCCCATTAGCCTGACGAGCATCGTCTGCAAGGCCATGGAACGTATCATCATGGAACTCATAAACAAAGACATTGGAGATCTCCAAACACTGGACCCCACACAGTTTGGGTTTGTAAAAGGCAGATCATGTCTCCTAAACCTGATAGACTTCTTTGAAGTAGTCACCAAATCCATAGATGATGGTAAGGTGGTTCACTCAGACTATCTAGATCACGCTAAGGCGTTCGACACCATCCCCCACTCTGGAATTATAGATAAACTCACTAAACTAGGTATAAATCCCTATGTCACAAGATGGGTTGCCAACTGGCTTACTGAAAGAACCCACACTGTGAAAGTAGCAGACTCCAAATCAGACTTCAGACCAGTGACAAGTGGAGTACCACAGGGTTCAGTCCTGGGTCCTCTCCTGTTTGGTATCTACTTCTCTGAAGTACAGGCTAACACAGAAGGTCTTTGGCTAAATAAATTCGCAGATGACTGCAAACTAGGACCCATAATTGAAACTTCTAATGATGTGTACATCCTATAAAAGGGCCTCACTTGAGACAGATGCCTGGTGTCAAAGACATGGTCTCAAGCTCAATGCCAAAAAGTGCATTGTCATCCCTTTGGTAAAAATTCTGTACCCATGAACTACCACATAGGCGGTAGTCTGCTTAACACTGAAAGTGTGATAAGAGACCTTGGGACACAGGTGGACAGTAGTCTCTCCTTTGATAATCACATCGCCAAAGTGGTCAGGAAATCCTTCTACGTGACACACCTCATCACAAAAGGTTTCTCATCCAGAAAAAAAGAGGTAATTGTTCCCCTCTACTCATCACTCATTAGACCCATTATAGAGTACAACGCCCTTTTGGTATGTACCTCACAAGACATCTACAACAACTGGAAAGGCCGCAAAAATACCTCACAAAGAGGATTACTGGCCTCAAACAGATGCCTTACACAGACCGTCTCAAAAAACTCCAGCTTTACTCCGTCACATATCACCTACTCAGAGGCGATCTCTGCCTAACATACAAAGCTATGTCAAACCCAGAGCTGTTGGACATGCTCCACTTAAAGAAATCCCAATCCCTCCAAGCTACACGCTCTAGGGACCTAAACCTTGTCACCACAATAAACAGAACATGCTGGAGGGATAGATTCCTGTCCCAGAGACTTCCCATACTCTGGAACAGACTACCTATCTATGTCAAACAGAGCTCCTTATTAGCACTCTTCAAGAAAAATCTTGATGATTGGATGGGTAATAGGAAATTCACCCTGGGGATCACTTCTGTGGTTCTGCTTGATAGGGGCACAGGAAAATAATTTTCTTGGGTGGCGAAAGCTAGGGTACATTTTTGGCTAGGCTTGTATAGGCCCTAGGGCCAATAGCCTATTACCTACCTATGAACCTATGAACCCTTCCTTTATGGTAAAGGTTGTTATTGAACTTACCCTTAATGACACTATTCATCTCCCTGTGTTCTTCCATGAAGCAAAAAAAAAAAAGCAGGAAAAAAAGAGTACTTTCTACTTTAGACATCTGCAAGCAGTTAAAATTTTACCTGGACAGGACTACACATTTTAGAAAAATAGCCTACTTTTTTACCTATGATGGTAAGAAAAAAGGCCAACCATTTTCTAAAGAAACCATTTCCAGATAGCTGTCTCAGGCTATTCAGTTTTGTTACTCAAACTATAGCAAATATCCCCATCAGAATATCAAGTCTCATTCTACCAGAGTTGAGGCCATTTGACTAAGGGGGGATCCTAGATCTATTCTGGAGTCAGCTGGTTGGTCTTCAGTGCACTGTACACTTTTACTAAGCACTGCAAACTTGATTCAGTTTCTAGAGCTAGGACAGAGTTTGCTAAAGATATTCTTCAGGGACTCCTAGACATTGGCGTTTCCCCTTCCACCATTTCTTCCTCATCTTTGACAATCATCCCATTTAGTTGTGACTACTGTACAGTTGTGTAAGTTAACTTACAATAACAGTAGCTCTTCAAATAAATAACCATTGCAGTACTAGTACCATCCCCCGCATTTTTCCTGCACTTTTCCTTGCCGGTATGATGTATTTCTCTCTGTATTCAGAATACAGTCACATTCAGGCTGTGTAGGCATCAGACATCATCATGCACACACAGGTTAGGATTGGGCAAGGCACAGTTATCATCATTTACACACATGAGGGTACACAGAGAGAGTTGATCACTATGGAGTAGGACATGGGAGATAATCATGGTAGACATATACTCTGAGAGGTTATGTGTACTCAGAGATAATATCCTTCACTGCTGGGGTAAAGCTGCCATGATGTGACCATTGCTAGTGCCTGCTGTATTGCCTTGCAGTGTCAGAGCTCAATCCAGTCTGTTTCAGTAAAGATGTAGAACTACAGGACCGACCATGCATTTGTAGACTGATAGGAAACTCCATGTGATAAGCCTGAGGTGCAGTTTCTTCCATGACCTGGATGATGTCTTCATTTGGGGATGATAGACCATATAACTGCAAGCACAATAATACTGTCTTATCAACAATCTATGTAGTCTAACCTGCAGTGACCTGTGCCCAGCTACCCTCCATCTGGAGACTTCCATGGCCACAGACTGCATTTCCTGCAGATGCAGACAGCATTACACTTTCAATGCATTTCATGCATAAACCTATGGAGGGTAAATTTGTAACAGGAGAGCGCAGTAGCACTATTTTCTCCCTGTCCCTGTACTCAAGGTCTCCCCTATGGTGGATGTGCCATCTCAGAGGCAGTGCTTATCTCAGATGCTGCATGAGCTCAGGTACAGGATGTCTGTCATGCTCTGTTAAAGCTGTGTGCCTAGCCACTACTTCTGTAGTCTTACTGTATTATCAGATTTTACCACCTGCATATCATCATCATCATCATCAGTCACAGGTCCCCTGCTGGTGTCATCCATCTGTTGCCTAGTTGTGCTGAACCCTCCACCAATGAACCAATAAAAGCCTTGAAACATGACACCATTGTCAGCCTACACATATGGCCATATCCCAATATAAGATGCATATTGTATCCATGTGTATCTTGCTGTAGAGGGCATTGCATTTGCAGATGAGAGGTGCCTGGATGGTCATACATGCAGGCGAGTCTTGGCCAATCCTTTATTTTAGTCATGCAGCATGTGTGTTATAGTCCACTGTAATGGGCATGACTAACCCAAAGCTTCTTTTATTAACAGACAGTGGTTGTTCAAAGCCTACCTCTTTTTCAAGCCACACATGCCCCACTCACAATATAAGAGATTGATCCGCCTGGCAAGCACATAACACCATAAACTCCTCAACATTCTCAACATTGCTTCTGTGTTTGTGGTCTACTCCCTTTGGCGTACCTGTGTATTGAAATGTCCTGTCATTATGTTGGCATGGAGTATCACTTCAGTAACCCTCCATTAGGACTTTAAGGAAAACTATTATGGCTTCCCACAGTATTCACATCCAACATCATTCCATACCAAATCCGTTCCTGAGAATGCTTGTCAGCACACTTTATGCCCATGAGGTCCATACTATTGTACAGAGGGCCTCCAGTAGCAGCACATTCTCCTAGATAGTGAAGTATTCAAGGTGTTGCCTTCCTCAAATGATTGTGCCAGTACATGTACAGCTGAGGAAAAACCACGTCAGTCTATGGGTATATATATTATGCGGTGGTATGTACATGAGTATGCCTATAACATTCCCACATTTAAAGGACCTGGGTAACAACTGCAGTTAATGCTATGCAGAACCTTGCCACTTCCCCCATTTTGATACCATATCCATTCCTGTGCATATGGCTCTGGAATCTATGCCCTTTGTGACATGTACAAGACACAGTATGCTCTGTTCACAACTGGATCCCCACCCCACCACACACACACACACACACACACACACACACACACACACACACACACACACACACACACACACACACACACACACACACAGCAGACAGTACTGTCTCATCTTATTGCGATAATATCCCACTTGCACAAGTACAAATATAACAACTTGTGCATCTGTCTCACCCTGGCATACACCACAGGGTTTTTAGTTATGGATTGTGTACTTCCTCAGGCAATATTCCTTCCTTAAATGTAATGTTCCACATATACAGAACTTCTATTCTAATTCCTTTATATAGTAGTTATACATTTGTAAGAGGTTCTGTACAAAATCACAGTGACATTTTACATTGCACTTACAGCAAAGTTATGCCAGTGAAGATAGTTAGCACTAATGTCTTCAAATTATTGCCACTATGCAATGCATTAGCCACAAATAGCAGCACATGTCTATTTAATTTGTGCATATGTAGCAATGTGGTACAGTGTCATTTTGTGCGGTATGTGCTCCTTAGTGAACCTACTGAGCAGCCATGGATGCCTCAATAAGTGGGAAAAGTAGGACTTCTCCATGGTGTGCCAGAAATAACTTACTTTTCTTGTTCATCCTGCACAGAAACTTCAAAAAATGTCTTCTGTCAGTATGACAGTCTTTTGAAGAACACTGATGCCTGGTAAAAACTGAGACAGGTGTTTAGTGATGCTACTGGCATTCCTCATACTGGAAAGCAGTGATGTGATTAGTTTGATGACATAAGATGGTGTTACCCTAACATGCTCTGAGAATGGAAGGTAGGGGTTCTGGGCAGCATGCCAGAGATGTATTATAATTTTTTTATTTTTTGGTAATAGAATTAGTCTTGTAATATACACAGTGTTGCGTACACATGCTTAACAGTATGCATTTTGCTTTTCAGCTGCATTGGAATATCAGCTGAACATAGTCAGGTAACTCAGAAGGTGGGAGCACCGGTGCTATCATCAGGGTGCATATGTGTTTTGTGACACTCCACTTTACAACAACAATTATATTTGGAGCAATGTGAGTGATAATTTCTTTCAATTGTTTTGTCCTTCTGCAGGTTATCTACTGGAACAACAGGAGAGGCATAAGTCTCTTCCAACTCCTGCATCTGGCACTGTGTTGCCAGTGCCCACCAGTCTGCACCACAGGAGGGTAATAATGGACTTCTGCAATGTGTGTGGCTACCTTTCAATAGACTTGAAGACTCCTCCAATGAAGTATGGCCTGGTGGAGTCTCAAATGGTCTCCAGGCATCAGTTGTGGGAGCTATTCACTAGCAAGGGGTACTGGCAAAATGTCTCCTGTCTTGACAATGTAGAGTGCTTTCTGAATTGACTGGTGGTGTTACTTGACCATCAGGCCCTGTCCATCATGTCTCCAGAGGAGTAATTGGCTCATAACATGGATCAACCAAGTGAATGGTTCCTAGTTTCATTGCTCTCTGAACTGGCTTGGCAGACAACCATCTTTGGAACCCACCCTATCATTTTGTAAATGCGTACCCAGCATTAAGTATCATTCTTCATTCCTTGTTTATTATCCAGCCTTCCTCGTCACCATTTCTCCACCCTATTTATATATGTACCTATCAATATACTCCCCACGTTTTTTTTTTTTTTTTTTTTTTGTGAATACCAGTCTGTTTATATTTGTCTTCCAATAGTCTGTCTATCTGCCCTGCTATTTGCCCTCCTCCCTCCATAATAATACTACAGCAAATCCTTAGTAACATCTCCTCCAAGGACTGCCTGTGTCCACATGGGTGGGGCAACAGGAATAAAGAAGGAGAGGCCATTCTAGACTTCTGTTTGACAAATTGCTTCATGGTAGCCAACACATGGTTTGGAAAGACAGACAGTCACAACATCACAAACAAAATGGCCAACATACAACTCGGGTAGACTGCCTTCTAGTAAGAAAATAGCAGTGGGGTAGAATCAGTGATTGCAAAGACGTCTCAGTGAAACACTCACCCCACAGCATAAACCACTGGTTGCCACAATCAGCAGAAAGCAGTAGTCAGATAAGGCTCTAAAGTCAACAGAAACCAGGCTGTAAACTTGGAAGTTGACTGGAAAAAAGCACAATAGTTCAAAGAATTACTCAGGGTTCTAGGACCTCAAGAAGAAGAGCAAATAGGTGGAGTTGTAGAAGAATGGCAACACCTCAAAACAGCATGTTTAAGGGATACAGAACAGATATGCAGTTGAGGCAGGTATGGAAATAAGGTACATAAGGAAAGCTGGTGATTCAATAAATAAGTAACTCCAGGCTAACTTCCCTCTCCTTACTCTCTCCTTACCTTTTACCCATCATTCTGACTCAAATCAAACGTCTACCCTGCTTCCCTTCCCAGCTGTCCTCTTATGCTCTGACCTACATCTACTATCTCTCCCACCTCATCTTGACTGTCTTTTTTCTCTCTTTCTTATGACGCTGGCCTTGTGCCTTATCTTTTCTTTCCTTCATACTCCTGCGACTTCCCTTCCCTTCGAGCTATTACTGTAATCTGCTTGGCTGATGCCTTACTGCATTACCTTTTGCTTTAGGTAACCTTGCTTTGAAGTCGACAGAACATTGTGTATGAGTTTAAATTGTTGAGTTCCTTTAATGTATGCTGATTTTGACTACAAGTTGATTTAAATGTATATTTTATGTGTAAGTCTTTATTAACAATTTGTCTATCTGTATTGCTAATGTTATGTGTGGAGCTTTTCTCCCCGGGCCTCTACTGAAAATGGACATATATCCAGCTGGACTAGCCCGGTCAACAAATGTAAAATAAAAATAAAAAATAAAATAAAAAGTACAGGGAGTCATCAAAAGAAAGACGGATTGCAGGAAAAAGTGTGAGATAGAAATAGATGGACCAGTCTAGGAAGGAATACTGGTTGGCTAACACACAGGCTAAGAGAGGAGTTCTAACAGCAAAGGACAAGGCATCAGATGCACTCTACCATCTTCTGGAAAGTGAATCATTGGATGGTACAAAGAAGCTCTATCAGGTTGCAAAGCAAAGACACATAGATAAAAAAGATAGACACCCTTCATAAGAGATTCCAGGAACAACCTGCTCATCAGTCCACAGGACATCAAAAGCAGATGGAAGCAATAGTTCCAGCAGCTTCTGAATGAAGAAAACTCCAGAGAAGCTATACTGCCCAAGACACAGACTACAGAAAGAGAAGAGAAAGGACTCACCATAGAGGAAGTAAGAATAACACTAGGGATGATGAAGTCAGGAAAAGCAGCAGTTTCTGATGAAGTCACAGCAAATATGGTCAAGATGTTGGGTAAGGTAGGGTAGAAATGGCTTCTAAGGGTACTCATAGAAGCATGAAGAAAAAGACATATCCCAGATGTCTGGAAAACAAGCATGCTAGTGCCGGTGTTCAAGAACAAAGAGGACATTCACAACTCCAATCATTCTGCATGAAAGTTCTAGAGAAGGTGCTTGATAAGTGAATATGGAGAGTAGTAGAAAGTAAGATAGGAAGGAAGTGAAGAAGATAGAAATAAGGAGAGTCCAATTCCTAGACTTGGAGAAAGCGTGTGACAAGATTCCAAGAAAGCTGATGTGGGCAGTCCTGTGATTGTCTGAAGTCCAAGAAACATTGGCAGAATTAGCAGAATTAGTGCAAGCTATGTACAAGGACCTTATGACTCAAACATGAACAATGCTTGGTCTCACAAGGGGGTGTCCACTGTGAGTGGGTGTGCACCAGGGTTCAGCTCTGAGACCACTGCTGTTCATACTCGTGATGGACTTCATTAGCAAATGGGTTAGAGGTAACAGATCAAGAAAGCTGCTGTATGCAGATGATGTGGCACTACAGGCAAACTCTGAGCTAAAACTTCAGCAAAGGGTAGGGGAATGGAATGCAAAACTGAAGGCACATGGGATGAAACTGTGCACAGATGAGACAGTTGCAATGACAGTGAATGAGGAAAATTAGAACAAGCTGAAAAGTGAGATAGAAGGGAAAGTAGTGGAACAGGTTAGTAACTTCAAGTATATGGGATGGGTGGTAGAAAAGATGGGAAGTCTGAAGGAGGAGGTCAAAGCTAGAATCAGAGGATCTGCAGCCAACTGTCACTGAGTGTCAGGGGTAGTGTGTGACAGAAGAATGACAAAGAAGCTGAAAAGTGAGGTGTACAAAAGCAGTGGTGTGACCAGTACTATCGTATGGTACAGAAACATGGGCAGTAGAGGCATAGCAGTTGAAGAAGCGAGTGGTGATGGAGATGAAGTACTTAAGATGGATGGCTCAATGTGCACTGTGGGACAGATGAAGAAATGAGGACATAACAGCAGAAGCCAAAGTAGTTACAATTGCAAAAAAGGTCAAAGAGAACAGATGACGGTAGTTCAGGCACATGTGCAGGAAAGCAGAAGACAATCTGTTGAAGAAATTTTTGGAGAGACAGGAAGAAGGCATGAGGAAATGAGGGCATCCAGGAAAGAGGTAGATGGATTGTGTGACTCAAGACCTGTAACAGTCAGACATGAGTGTCACTGAAGGTAAGAAAGTGGCATTGTCTAGAGAGAGAGAGAGAGATGGCAATACATGACACAACACCCCAACCCCACATAGAAAATGGTAAAAGGGGTGGGTGATGATGATGATGATCCCCTCCAACATTTCTTTTACTCAACATTCAAAAGACCCACTACCCCTGAAAAAATAAACCATTCCTGACTCCCATTATTCATACCTTATGCTTAAGCTTTTGTGCAAACCTCTGCTTGCTGGTTTCTCCTAGCATACTGTCCCAGCTCCCCTAGTTCCTCCAAATTTATATAATAAACAAGGTTGCCACTTTTCCATGTACACCCACATCGGTCTGTTGGTTACTGTCCCTAGCTGTGTTGCCTTCTTGTGGATGCTTGTGGCTAGATCTGTCTGTCACTGCACTGTATATTTGGGTGCGCACTGACTCAGTTGTAGCCTACCTTAGCTCTAGTGTCCATCACATCAGCTGTACAAGCTTTTGTAGCACTGCTCCTACTGTACTGTATCATGGCACTGATGGTTCCATTAGCAGTGTGGCTCTCTTGTGTTATGCAGTCCTCTACTCAGCATGTAGACACTCTCTCCACCTGGTACATTAGTAACTAGTTCTCTTGCACTTTGTGAATTAATCGCCTCAGATATTAGGCCAGCACAGCAGCACAAAACTTGTCCATGAATCCCAAATGAGGTTTCTGCTCTGTGAAATGATGTGCAAATAGTATCTGTATTATTCCATTACAGTAATCTCACTTTGTACTCCAGGCTTAGGTTATGGCTAGTAATCCATGCAAGTCCATTAAACACATGATAAATCATACAAATCCACCTATACTACAAGCAGCTTTTATGTGATGGTGTGGTACATTTCAAAATTATTATGATTATTTCTGCTTTATGAAAGCGGATTTACACTTTTACACTTCTTGTATTGCCCCATTTGGTTAGAAATGATAGAGATCAATCAGGTATCATCCACTTCTAATTAACATACATCTGAAGGTACAGAGCTACAAAACAGATTTAGGAAGTTACAGTATGCAGTTGCATGACAGCTATTATCCTTTGCATTTCCTCTTATTTTACTAAGAATGCATGCCTGCTTATTTCCATCTGTGCTGGTTTTCCTCACTCTGCAGACAGGGAACGATAATCATGAAACATCAGACATGGGGCACAAAGCGTAAAAGGCCTGCTGCATTCGGAACAGTGCAATATCCTAGAATTCTGTACAAAAGCACTTATGTGCACAAGCAGGTGCACACCTGTGTGCAGTGTATAGACACACACACGCACATACACACACTCTTCATATCAAGCTCTCATGGAAAGCAGATTTTTTTAATTTAATCTTTACAGGTGTACTGAGTTACACAAATCCATTTCCAATCAGAACATTATTGAAAAGAAATCTGTTACAATAAGATGTTAGAGAGAGAACAGGAGAACTTAGATGGTGCCAAGATCATGGTCATTAAAAGTAGTTAACGCATTTCCATTTTCCACAGGTAGCTAAATGAAATACAAATAAATGAATAAATGAAATTAGTACTGCAGCAATATTTATTTTAAGATCTTTAATAAGAAGTTACATATTATGGACGTCCATAGCATGCATAGTGAGAGCTGTAAACAAAACCATGCATGCTTTTTATTTACTTGATATACTTCTCCCCATCATACACAATACGTGCACATACATTCAGAAATGCACACACTTGTGCAGATATATGAACACTATTTTACTGCATTCAATTGTGCAGTGAAAATGTGATTATCATTTAACCATCATATTATTTAATATTCCTGTGCCTTCTGTGGAAGGTTAAACTCCACTGCCAATCATGAGCAGACAGTGATCAGCTGTGGTGACCCCTAACCTGGAAAAGCCGAAAGAAGAAGAAGAAGATGATTATTTAATACCTGTTTTAATTTGGTTTCTTTTTTTTTTCTTTTGAGGTTTCATTTAGTGTAAAGACAGAAACTACAGAGAATTTTATTGACTCTAAGTTCATTGTTAGAATATAGTATATTCTTGCTAGAGAATGGACTTGCATCTTTTGCGACAATGGTGAACATTTTAAAATGAGGATGGCTGTACATAGGAGTTTGTGACATTTAACTACTCCAGAAGTCTTTATTTTAATGCTTATTTTCTATAAGAGCAACAACTGCAGTTTGAGATCCAGCTACAAGTGGGCTAGATGTTGCATTTTGCTAACACTGAGGGGCACTAAAGCTTATATTGACATCTTCATGTGATTGTATGCCTGATTTAGTTGTATTGCATATCCCATTACACAGTAGTTTTTGTCGAGTCATATTACAATTCTGATATCATAATGAATTGAAATATTGGCACCTCTTAACAAGTGAAAGTAGGTCATTTATATATGAATGTCCTTGTTGCAGGTTCCCCACAAGTGCGCGCGCACACACACACACACACACACACACACACACACACACACACACACACACACACACACACACACGTGCATAACAGAGAGGACCAGATGAGCAGTGAGTTATTTTTTGTTTACTTCTTACCTACCTATTTATTTGCTTGGTAGCACACAACATGTTTTACAAGCACTCAGAAATCTTGGGGTCTATACTATTTTGTCAAAAGACATTTCCATCAAACACTTCTCCATCAACATGAAACCATGGAAATTCCATTCTGCGAATAGCAGAATTTTTCTCAGGACAATGAAACAATTGCCCTGTAGCACCCAAGTGGGGGGGGCCTCACCCCTACACCTCCCAATGTGGGGGGATGCGCCCCCCACACTCCCCAACTCTACACACATATATATATATATATATATATATATATATATATATCAACTCTGAGATCATGCTACAGTAGGGAAAAGGGCAATGTTGTGGAGTTGGCCAACAACTTCCTTGGCCAAGGAGAAATTCCACGATTTGCAGAAGTGAATTTCGACGGGTTGGTGTCGATGGAGAGGTGTTTGATGGAAATATCTTTCAACGTAGTAATATAGACCGAAATCTTGATAGGTGCTAATGTCTTTCAAATGGAATATTACAAAAAACACTTATGTCACAAATCACAACTGCCATATCTGTGCCATTAGTTTACTCTTAGTATGTATTTATTTGTACTTTTCTTTATTAATCTGCTGCTTTTTTCTAATGTCTGTGTGTATGTATGGGTATATATATATATATATATATATGTGTGTGTGTGTGTGTGTGTGTGTGTGTGTGTGTGTGTGTGTGTGTGTGTGTGTGTATTGTTAAAGATGATTCCTCAACTTCTTCGCAAGGAGACTGTAAAAAGTTCTGCTATATGGGGCATTTCTGTCATGATAAAATTATTTTAAGAAGAGGCAAAGAAAATGTACTAAAATAGCAAGTTGCTACTGTAAAGCTGTCGTTTGATATATATATATATAAACAGAATGTTAGAAAAGATCTAGCACTTCAAAAAATTTTCTTAATTGCTGCCACTTTATTACTAAACCCAAACACGGGTTTAAAATAATTCAAACATTCCCATACTCTAAAATATTCACATGTGCTAAAACACTGTTATTAATAAACTGGCATAATAATACCAAACTTAACTAGTGAGAGTGAGGAAAAGAACAAACCTGTGTTTGAGTTTAGTAATAAAGTGGCCATAATTAAGAAAAATTTTTTGAACTGCTGGGTCTTTTCTAACAGTTTGTTGTTATCCTGTTCTGTGCACTCTTCTGGTGTGTCATGCACCCGGTGTGTTGTTTTTGACATCCCATGGTCACCAAACCTTCACCTGAAATTGTGATTATAAACGTATATGTATATATATATATATATATATATATATATATTGGAAATAAACATTTTGACTCATTTCATCTGCTCAGGCATCACAAAAGTCAAAATGTGAACAATGTTGTAACAACGTTGCTAAATTTAGAGCAAATACCCCTTTCAGAAGCCACCACTGTATAGCAATAAAAAAGCCTAAATTGGTCAGAACTACCCCATCAACTAACATATATATGCAGCTTCCTGCCACCTATAAAATTATCCAAAATCCATCTGTTTGTCAAGCCTGAAATAACATTCTATACCACTATGTTCCCAATTGGTCATTGTGATCCAATGACCAAAAACTCCTGTCTGTCCACAAGCCTATCAAATCTGCTGGGCATTGTCAGTACTTGTACCATGTTGCTAAGGCCTGATACTCCTTATCTGTATCCATCAAGTCAATACTCTCCCTCCCATCCTTCAAAACCATTCTGAAACACTTCTGAGCCAAAAGCTGGCTTTCTTCTTGTTCAACTCCAGGATAAACTATATCCCTAAATGTGAACAAATACCCATTCATACCTTACATCTCCTTACTGTCCCTTCTTCACTCACTTCCTTACTTCTATCACTTTCTCTCCCCTGGTTTTCTCTCTAAGTATACCATAAGCCTGATTTTCTCTCACTTCACATTGCAGTTCCTGTTTGTATTATATGAACTTGCCTTTAATATCTCTATAAACTGGCTAAAAGTACTCTAAGTCATTGACATATAACTTGTATCCATTCATAAATTATGTTTTCATATTATATCTAATTTGGGATAATTATTTAAACTGTAGTTGTTTTTTGTATTATTTTTAAAGACTGTAAAAGTATTGTTCTTAAAATGTTTTGCAACACTTTGGAGTTTTTCTGCCTGAACCTCCTCTGAAAATGGGCTCCTACCCATTCAGACTTTCCAGTAATCAAATGTCAATAAATAAATAACATTCTAAAAAACTGCTTAGCTAACATAATACAAAACTCAGACAAATAAATAATATTTGTGAAACATTGCTTGGCGGTACATATTTCTAGAGCCACATACATGACATTCATGTTGTAAGTATCAGACGAGAAATAGAGAAATACAAAAACTCAAACATGAGAAAATTAAAAGAAAAAAATAATGAATGTCCTTAGTCTGAAGGTAACTTGTCATGTCATATCTGTTTTATACCTATGAAACTTTTTTAATAGGAAAAATAAATTAAAAACAAGATTTTTTAATGAAAGATCTTTTTGTAAACTCCGATTGGTGATAAGAGGATGTGACCAAAAGCCTATTCTCATCTACAGGAAAAGATGGTGAAACATACCTAGCACTCCTTATGTAACCTATGGCACAGAACAGACATTATACACGTACATCTGCTGCATTTCAGTAATCAAAAGGAGGAGCATATGTACAGCTCCTGTCACTCTGGCTGGTGCTCTAATGTCATTGCGCACTTTGTTCCTCTTATTAGGGATTATACAAACCACTGCCAAATGATGGCTATCAGATCCCCTGCACTCTACCCAGTAGATTCTTTATTCCTCGTGGTTCCAGCGATGTGAGAAATACCAGGTCAACCTTGTGAGGATTTTGTGGAGGCCATCCAGAATCACTGTTGAGGAATTATGGATACATGGGCAGAGTGGTGGAAAGTTGGGCATTAAGGTTAATTATAAGCTGTAATTGTGTTTAACTTGAACTGAGAATGAGATCTAGAAGGAGAAAAATAATAAATAAATAAAAATACAAATAAATAAATACATACATGTATACAAGCATGCATATATCAATAAATAATACATGTGCAAAATTTAAATTCATTATCAAAAGATGTAATTTCTAGCACTAATAAATAAATGTAGAGGTTTTTCCTTATTCTCCCATTAAATGTTTTACAACAGATGCTCTTCCCACAAATAATGCCCTTCCTCTGGAAACTATCACATATGAAACCTTTCCAAAAAAAAAATCAACAAACCCAACAATAAACACAATATATGAGTCACCTTGATATCACTTACTCTTGTGAAAATATTTGAAAAAGAAATAATCTATTCACATCTCTATAATTATCTGCAAACTTGCAAAACCCTGTCTCACAAACAACACAGTATCTAACTGGTTCTAGTACACAAATTGCCCTACTTACCCTGAGCAATGGCATCCTTCTCAGTTTCAATAAGCAAAACCTCACTGGGGTGAAATTTGTTGACTTACAAAAGCATTTGATCCTGTAGATCACCAACTCCAATTCAACTCTCTTTCCTCAGCTAGAATTAACCACCAAGCCCTTTAATGGTGTTAAAGCCTCCTTTCTTTCAGACTGACATTTCAAAGATAACATAACTCTCCAAAGCTGACTCACTTCACTTGGATGTGCCCTCAGCCCTGTCTCCCATCCTATTCTCATTACTCATCAACACACTCCCAGCAGACCTTCCCTACCTTCCCTTCATTTTTTTATACAGACAACATATGTCTTGCAGGTCCCACTCCCCCCACGCATTGATCACAAAAAACAACTTAAAGAGGATTTGTCTCAGCTCTCTAACTACAAACAATACAAAAATATGCAACTGGGAAGTGCAAACATAAACTTATATCCAAAAAAAAAAGACAATAGTTGTTTATAACTAAATATTACAATAAGACACCCAAGACCACCAAACCTCACAATGCACTGTTGTTCCATACTAAATAATGCAGTATAAAGATAAAGATTAGAAAATTAGATAACTTAGTACCAAACAACAGTAGATTATGAGGTTGGGTGGTCTTTTTAGACCAGGTTTTAATGGCCATATCTGATCTTTATTCTGTTGTTTACATTTTTTCCAGTTCAGTGAATAGCATCAGTTTTTGACAACATACTTTTGACAGCTAGTGGCCACTGTAATATAACATTTAGTGGTAAATAACTTTTGTCTTTTTTTCTGGTTATAAGTTCATGTTTGCACTTTCTATTTACATGTTTTTTATTATATAAGTATATTTGCCACTAATGTTTATCTTATTTAAGAATTTTTTTCATGTAAAATATCTAATATGATTCTGAGGTTATTAGGGGCTCTGAAGTGACTTTTATTTGTTTATTACCACAAACTACTTTAGTAGCGCACTTTTTTATTCACCAAATTAAATGGTTATTAAGTTGACCACACATTATACAGAATTATTAAGGTCATTTTTGAGGTGATTTAATCACTTTAACATGGTTTTGTTGGCATCCCTGTTTTATTATGTTAACAATATTTTTATTTTTTATTTTTATTTATTTATTTTTTATTTTACATTTGTTGACTGGGGTAGTCCAACTGGATGCATGTCCATTTTCAGCGGAGGCCCGGGAGAAAAGCTCCAAGGGTAAGCAGATACAGCATTACATAATACCAGCAATGCATATTACAAACAGACTATTTACAGAGATTACATAAGTAAGCAAGTTAAACAAGTTCAACAGGTTACAGTTAATCCTGAGCGCAAGTCAGGATTAAATTAAATTACACAGTAAACTGGTTAGCAGATTTTTACACATTCTAGAGAGAGTTAGCCAGGCTTGATACATTGACATAGCCAGTTAAGTGACAAATGTTGTTTGAGTCTAGTTTTAAATTGACCTAAGGTGGAAAGTAAGGTAATATCAGCTGGAAGAGAGTTCCAGGATCTACTTACAGAGTTTGCAAAGAGAGAATCACCGGCTGTGTTATTAATTTTGCTAGTCTGAATTAGTAGTTTGTTAGAGGATCGAAGCGGTCTAGGATTGTTATAGGGGGTGACAATACTTTTAAGTGCAGGAGTATTGTCTGGATTATAGAGGATTTTATAGGCCATAATCAGTTGGTTATACTGGATTAGGCTGGGTGGTTCAAGCCACCCAAGCTGATTTAGATTGATGCAATGATGTGTCCTAAAAGGCAGCCCAGTGGCAAACCTGGCAATGTGGTTGTAGCAAACTGAGAGTTTGTTAAGGACAGTCTTGTTTAAATTCGACAGTAGAGGGGATGCATACAGAAGGGTAGAAAGAAGGTGAGAGCGAGCTATGGCAATTTTAGCTGAAGGGGTTAGGAAGGCTTTTATTCTGTAAAGTGACCCTAGTTTTTTATTGTTGGTTTTGATAGTTTGGTTAACATGTAGGTCAAATTTTAGATTATTGTCTATGATGACACCTAATAGTTTTGTAGAGGGGTCAGGGGAGATTATTGTGCCATCATTTGATTTTATGGTAAAGGTGAAAGCGGTAGACCTACGTGTTGGTGAAAATAACAGCATTTTCGTTTTTTTGGGATTTAGGGTCAGATGATGTTCAGAAAGCCAGTTTTCTATCATATTAAAGGTGGTCTGGGTAGCTGACCATAACTCTACTGGAGATGTGGCTGAGCAAATCAGAGTAGAGTCATCAGCATATTGGATACAGCTGACTTTTGGGATGACAGTATAAAGGTCGTTAATGAAGATGGAGAACAGCAAGGGCCCTAGTATAGAGCCTTGTGGTACTCCAAGGGTGTTAGGTAGAAGGTTAGAGAGTTTGTTCTGCCAGAGGACAGCCTGCTGTCAACCATTCAGGTAGGATTGAAACCATTGAAGGGCTCTAGTATCTAGACAGAATGTTTGCAGGGTGTGGATTAAAAGTTGGTGATCAACCATATTGAATGCCTTTGAAAGATCCAAGAAGAGGGCTGAGGATATATAATTATTGTTGCGATTATGGTTTATGGTGTTGGTAAAGGCTAGGAGGGCTGAAGTAGTGCTGTGATGAGGACGGACGCTATGTTGAGTGTCTGCCATAAGGTGATTCTGGATTAGTTGGTGCATGAGTTGTCTATGAATACATTTTTCCATAATCTTTGCAAGTGGAGAGAGTATAGCTATTGGTCTATAATTGGATAATTCAGTAGAGCTGCCTCCTTTGTGAAGTGGGATTACATAGGATATTTTCCAGATGGTGGGAATTTTAGCTTCTACTATGGTTTGATTGATTAGTATTGAGACGGGGTAAGCAATAGCATCAGCTGATTTTTGTAGGTACTCAGCAGGGAGTAGATCAGCAGAAAGTGTAGTGGGTTTTAATTTTTTGATCAATGTACGGATAAGTGAAGTGGCAACTGGTTGGAAGCTGAAAGCAAGTAGGTTTCTAGGGGTGCTACTTTCAGGACCAGGGGAGCTAGGAGGTAGTTGGCTAGCTAGGACTTGAATTGTCTCAGTAAAGAATTGGTTAAAACTGTCAGAAACATCTTCAGGAGTTTTATCAATAGTAGCAGCAGGGATTGGGGCTGAAATTTGTCCAGGATGTAGTAGATTATTTAAACCTGCCCAAAACTTCTGAGGGTTATTTTGATTTACTGTCTGTAAATTACAGTAGTATTGTTTTTTGTCTTGTAAAATTGATTTTTTGGTTTCGTTCCTGGATTGCCTGTATTTAATGTGATCTTGAGGGTCTTTAGAAGAACACCATAAAGCCCATGCTTTGTTTCTAAGGGTAATTTTGAGTTTAGACTCTTTAGAAAGTCATGGCGCAGTTTTTGCCTTGGTTCTCTTTGAATGAACAGGTGCATTCAAATCAAGGATCTCAAGGAATTTGTTGTTAAAGTATGCTACTGTTTCCTCTAAGGGGAGGTGTTTTAGAATAGACCAATTACATGAGTTTAGTTCTTGTTGGAATTTGGCAGGGTCAAAGTTTTTATTGTTTCTAACCTTTCTGAGTAAGGGTTGTTGGGAATTAATGTTTTTGTGCTTAATTACATATGTGAGAAGCTGATCGCTTAGGCCATCAAGGAGGGTACCAGAGGTGTACAGTTGGGGGTGACTATTTATGAGTACCCAGTCAAGTATACTTTCTTTTTGGTTGGGTTTACCTATCCTGGTAGGGGTGGATATAATTTGTGTAAATGCATGCAGGTTAATATGAGTGGTTGGGGATTCTGAGGAACAGGTGCCCCAGTCTATGTTAAAGTCTCCAAGTAGTAGGGTTTCTTGGGGGTAGTGACATGATAGCCAGTGCAGGATATCTTCAAATGTAGATATATTGTTACCTGGGGGAATGTACATACAGATGATATTAATGCATTTATTTTTATTAAGTTGCAATTTGGTGGCAAGAATCTCCAAGTTATTAATCTGAGGTGGTTGTATTACATCTATGGTGACATTCAACTCAGATTTATAGAGATATGAGATATCTACCTTATAAATATAGAGTCTTCACAATTTTTCTTCAGATGTTACTGATGAAGATGCGGTCAGCATTGAAAATGATTTAATGACCTTGCTCCTGTATTATGGAATGGAATAATAAAGTATTTGCATCATCTTACTTCCAGTTTGGCTTTGCCTGAATGTGCTGAGTTGTTTGTTGTTTACCTGTTTGTTTTGGGCTTGTATGCATTTTCTGGTTTGGTTCTCAGGTCATGCAATCTTTTGGGTCTGTTATACATAAGAAGAAACCAGGGCATAGCTTCCTACTAAAATGAGCTTTCATGGACTTCAGTAGGACAAATGTTCCTTTTGTTAATACAGAAATGATAAAGGTCATGCCACAAATGCTTTTGGATTCATGTGGGACACTAGAATTAGTTTTATTATGAAACATAATTTTTACAACTAGGTAATGAAGTTACAACATAAAAAAGTTATTAGTGTGAGTTAACTTTATTGCATTTATGACAGTGTTTATCATACTAGATAAGAAAGGACAACCGTGTAAAGGTGAAGCAAGAACAGTATATTGTGTATTCATTAATGTATTAACTTATCTTCTTCTTCTTTTTTGGCTGTTCCCGTTAGGGGTCGCCACAGTGGATCATCTGTTTCCATTTCTTCCTGTCCTCTGCATATTGCTCTGTCACACCAACCGCCTGCATGTCCTCTCTCACCACGTCCATAAACCTTATCTTAGGCCTTCTTCTTTTCCTCTTACCTGGCAGCTCCATCCTTAGTATCCTTTTCTCAATATACCCATCATCCCTCCTCAGCACATGTCCAAACCAACGCAATCTCGCCTCTCTGACTTTGTCTCCAAACCGTCCAACCTGAGCTGATCCTATAATATACTGATTCCTAATTCTGTCCATCCTTGTCACACCCAGTGCAAATCTTAACATCTTTAACTCTTCCACTTCCAGCTCTGACTCCTGCCTTTTTGTCAATGCCACCATCTCCAACCCATGCAACATAGCTGGTCTCACTACCCTCTTGTAGACCTTCCCTTTCACTCTTACTGGTACCCGTCTGTCACAATTCACTCCTGACACTCTTCTCCACACATTCTACCCTGCCTGTACTCTCTTCTTCACCTCTCTTCCACTCTCACCATTACTCTGAACTGTTGATCCCAAGTACTTAACTCATCCACCTTCACCAACTCTACTCCCTGCATCCTCACCATTCCTCCATACTCCCTCTCATTCACACACACATGTTCTGTTTTAGTCCTACTGACCTTCATTCCTCTCCTCTCTAGTGCATAACTCCACCTCTCCAGGGTCTCCTCAACCTGATCCCTACTCTCACTTCAGATCACAATGTCATCTAACACAGCCTAATTTGACTAACTGGATAAGCGATTAGAGTATTAACTGTGTAGTAAGAGTGATGCTGTTCATATGCTTCTGCAGCTACAAGGATTGAAATATATTTTGAAGTCAATATTAAGTTAATTTTTGGAAGGTGTAGTGGGCCACCAAGAAGAGTGAAATGGTGATCTTCCATCTTTGTTTTTAGAAGATAATAGTACAAGCATAGTTGTGTCTGTGTGCAGGTTATTAACAGAATGCGTGGTACAAATCATAACCTACCTATGCTTTGTACCATGCATGGTACAAATCATAACCTACCTACGCTTTGTACCATGCATGGTACAAATCATAACCTACCTATGCTTTGTACCATGCATGGTACAAATCATAACTCTATGCTTTGTACCATGCATGGTACAAATCATAACTCACGCTTTGTACCATGCATGGTACAAATCATAACTCTATGCTTTGTACCATGCATGGTACAAATCATAACGCTTTGTACCATGCATGGTACAAATCATAACTCACCTATTTGTACCATGCATGGTACAAATCATAACCTATGCTTTGTACCATGCATGGTACAAATCATAACCTACCTACGCTTTGTACCATGCATGGTACAAATCATAACCTACCTATGCTTTGTACCATGCATGGTACAAATCATAACCTACCTACGCTTTGTACCATGCATGGTACAAATCATAACCTACCTATGCTTTGATGGCAATGATTTCTACTATCATCTGACTGAAATTCATTGTGTTGCTAGGAGACACTGTCCTGGCAGAGTGAATTGGTTCAGCTGTTAAGGACTTTTATGACCAAAATGGTTTAATAAAATAATGATCAGATAAATAATGGTTATCCAGAGTATCTCTGCATTTGAACTGATGAGATATGATGAGCTAACTAAAGTTAATAATAAAAAGAGGGGAGGTGAAGATGAAGATGATACTGAGTTAATAATAAATTGCTGATCTTCAAGTGGAAATATTAAGTGTACTGTAGATATATATACCATAAGGAAATTATAAACAGAAATGTGTCTAAATATAATATGCCATCATCTACTGTAAAATATATATATATAAATTATCAGTGCATGATAATAAAAGGAGACAGATGAAGTTGTAATAATGAATGAAGATATACATCTTATAGAATGACGAAATATTTTTGACATCCTGTATAAAATTCAAGTCATTATCATTCATTTAACATTACCTACATTAAGTGTTGTTTTATGACTGGATTCCAAGTCAGTGTATATATATATATATATATATATATATATATATATATATATATATATATATATATATATATATATATATCTATATATATATTTTTTTTTTTTTTTTTTTTTTTTTACTTGTGTAAAATGTAATACAGATGTGCTTGAAATAATATATACTACACACACACACACACACACACACACACACACAATGAATCTTTTATTCTAATTTCTTGCCATGTTAGTTGCTAAAATTCAGGTTTTTATTTTTAAGCTTTAAATTTCCTGGTTTCTCCTTCAGAACTTGTCTTTGTATTCCAACATTGTTGCTGTGTCCATTCATTTAACATTGTGGCTTTGTTAATAATGACTGTTGTGTGGCCTGCACTGCCATGAAGTGAAAATGAAAAGGACCAGCTAACTTAAAATATTAGGACTGAGTACGATATACCAGAATGAACTAGTAGCATAAAAAAAAGAAAAACATTTCTCCTTGGGCCTCCACTCACAATGGCATATCATCCAAATCCTGACTTTCCCAATAAACAAATGTCAAATAAATAAATAAATAAGATTAAATTGATCATGAAGTGAACAGAACTGAAAAATATGACAGCTATAGGTGCAGAGCATTCTGCAAATTAAGCTCAGTATAAAATAAAGAGGTTACTGATAATGCAGTAGAAAGTTGTGTCTGCATTGTTGGTATTAACTTTACATTTGTACAAGGTTAAAATGTGAATCTGTCAACACAGTACCTTGTTACCCGTCCAGTTTGTAAGAGTGCTTGCTTTTTGGACCTACAGGTGGCGAGTCTGTTCTTTTCAGATGATGTCATCATTTTGAATTTATCTGCCCATGGCCTCTGGCAGCCAGCAGAATGAATGAATAGCAGATGATTGTGACAATCTGACAGAATTCATTCACTTCATGAAAGAGTTTAAGGACCTTAAGATCTTGTTCATAAGTCATGGCAAGCTGGCCTGTGAGACTGTCTAGTTCACTAGCACCTGCAGTTCTATGGGTGCTGGCCCATTCTGTGGTATAAAGTCAGGATCAGAGAGAGACCTTAGACAAAACTTTTGGCTTACTGCTTGGTTTACCTATCTACCTCTATATCATGATGACATATTAATAATGATTGTAAGAAAGTTATCAGAAGTACAAGTGGTGGATATGAGGTTTGTCCACAGTGTTGTAGGCTTACTGTCCATAAACTAGTAAGATTTTCAGGGCCCTTACTGGAACAGCCCCACAGTAGATCCACATTTCATCTGGCTGTATAGGAGTCAGGATGCAGCCCGGAAAGCACCAAATACAGTTGTTCTAAAACTCTCTCACTAGTCTGATCTGGGGGGTTGGGACAATTATATCTCTTGGCTGTCCTGGAAAAGAGTGGAAATCAGACATGATACACTGAAATCTGTGACCAGGAAGATGGAAATTCAGTCTGCACATCTTTGTCTGTTGTCACTCTCATCAGGAGGATTAGTAAATGACTAATTAAGTGACTCAGTGAAAAAGTAATAATGTAGTAAAAGTAAGAAGAAGCCAGCTTACTTTGCTCAGGTCTGTGTAAAACCTTTGAAAGACTTTATTGTAATGTTTCAATAAGCACAGCAAGGCAATCTCCAGAAACCAAAATAATTATGCTTTTTTGTCTCAAATTCTACACTAGTAAGGTTTTTCTGCAAGTTTCAAAATCATGCTTTGACTAATTAAGGAAAATGAGACTACAGAGCTTTTTCTGTCCCTGTGTGAGGTAAAAATCCATTTCTTTGTCATATAAGGAAGATTATATAAGTTACCCTGGCCAATGTAAGTTCAAGGTGATATGTATTACTGTACTCTACATCAACTAGTGGGAAGATCCACTAAAATGACAAGCAGTCTAGCAATCTAAATTCACAATTTAGTAAGCAGCTGTGCAGGCAAGTCTTTAAAGGCAACCAAAGTAGTTACATAGAAGCAAGTCACCCATTGAGTAAAATGTGTCATGTGAGGAATCATCCACTATGGGTGACCAAACTAAGTCAGCTAAAAAACAAGTCACTAAAATCTTCAGAGCAAAATTAAATGGGGATGAACTTCTAGCTTCTCATGTGGGTGGAGACTCCTCCCAGTCCCCACAAAAAATAACCAGCTCTAAATCTTTAGCACCTCTTGGTGAAAAATCTGGGATGAGTGACTGAACAGAGAGTGGCTCACAAAATAGAACCCCATGAAAGCCTCAGTCCTGAGGCATTGAAGGATTAAGGCCTGACTTTGACCCAAAGAAGGTGAGTTGGATTAGGAGCTCTGCTTCTGGAAGGCCAGGCAAGGAGAGAGGAGGGAAGGCAGTATGAGCATCTTTTACTGATTCACCCATCCTGAGGATAAAGAAGTAACTAGACCCACTGCACCACTAACTCTGGCCAGAGAGTTGAGGAATCACAGGTAACAGATATTGGGTTTGGTTGGCATGCATTGTTAAACCAGGAAGGTGTTCCCAAGTGTGAAGGCATGCATGCATGGGTATCCCCTAGAACAGCAGTGTTATGCAGAGTCACAGGCTACTGACAGGAGGGAATTATTAGGCAGGAGCGGCCCGTGCTATTGGACTGCTGGACTGCAGCCCCCCGGCTGTAAAAATAAAGAAATTAAAAGAAAATAAAAGATAAAAAAAAATTCAAAATTCGCAGACTTTCTAGTCCGGACTGCTGCTGAGACAGTCTGGAGCATGCACAGACTGTTTCAGCAGCAGGCCAGACTGGGAAACATGTAAGAGCAGAGATCCCAGAAGTCTATGCAGTTGTAACTGCATAGACTGTCGCTGGAAACTCATCGGACTACAATGTCAGCAGTCTGGAGTCTCGTCGGGGGAAGATCTTGCGTGGTGGATGTGCTCAAGTGGGGGTTTGCAGCAGCTATGGATTTATGGCACGAAGGAATTTGGAGCTATGGATTTATGTGGACAGGTGGCGGTTTGCAGCTATGGATTTATGGCATGAGATCTACTACAGGTAAGGGGTGTGTGTGTGTGTGTGTGTGTGTGTGTAAATGCCCCAGTTGCTATATACTGGTGGCTAGACTCATGGTATTGTGGTAGGGAATACCTCAGGCTTGAACCCTGTACCTTGTATGCAGGTGTTAAAGACCTGAATTCCCTACTCACCACCATTTGTAAAAAAAATTGCAGATTTTTGCCTCATATTTGATCTGATCTGTTCCTCATAATATCTGTGGTTTCAAAATGTTGCAATGCTTGATATTTGATGGTGCAGTGGTAGCATTGTTGCTTCACAGCTGCAGGTTCTCAGGTTTGATTCTTGGCTGGGGTGTCTTCTGTGTGGGGTCTGCATCTTCTCCCTGTGTTTGTGTGTTTGCTTTTGTGTCCTGCCATGTTACAAAGACATGTCTGCATTATTTCTTCCTGGGCCTCTGCTGAAAATTGTTTTTTTTTGTTCCAAGTCAGACTGTCCTGATTAACAAATGTTAAAAAAAAATTGACAGGCATTTGAATTTCAGACTTCAGGTTTCTGAATGTTTAATTCCTTACATATTTGATGGTGCAGTGGTAGCATTGTTGCCTCACAGCTATAGGTTTTCTGCTTTGATTCTTGGCTGGGGTGCTTTCTGTGTGGAGTCTGCATCTTATCCCTGTGTTTGTGTGGATTTGCTCTGGTGTCCTGCCATTTTACAAAGACATGTGTCTGCAGTATTTCTCCCTGGGCCTCTGCTGAAAATTGTTTTTGTTCCGTCAGAAGTAAAATTGACAGGCATTTGAATTTCAGACTTCATATTCTTCAGAAAATACATAGTAACACAACCTAAGTTTATAAGATGAATATTTGAAATTTGTCCTTATGTTTGGGACTGTATTACCCCATTATTGGCTTTCTCCAGGTTTTTTGTGCTAAGGTTGACAGCTATGGCAAAAACTGAATTTACTGAATATGTTTGAGGGCTGTATTCCCTCATTACTGGGTTTGTCCAGGTGTTTTGTGCTAAGAAGTTGACAGCTATGGTAAGAACTGAATTCATTAAATGATAGCCATTTAAGTTTCAGTCTTCCGCTCTTTCACAAAGCAGCTGATTTGGCGTAGTGGTATGTTGCTCTGACTGTTTTGCACAGGGACCTTGGCAGTAAAATGTATGGTGGTAACACAGCATTTTTCTTTCACAAAGCAGGTGATTTGGCATAGTGGTATGTTGCTCTGACTGTTTTGCACAGGGACATTGGTAGTAAAATGTATGGTGGTAACACAGCATTTTTATTTTCACAAAGCAGCTGATTTGGCATAGTGGTATGTTGCTCTGACTCTTTTGCACAGGGACCTTGGCAGTAAAATGTATTGTGGTAACACAGCATTTTATTCTAGCAACTTTCCAAGATTATACATGCAATGTTTAATGTGTCCCTGGTTTGGGGGCTTTTGACCCCCCCCTCCAATAAATTTGTTTTTTTCCAGATTTCTTGTGCTGCAAAGTTGAGATGCAGTTGAGTATTGAGTAGATTTTACAAGGAGCTGCAGGGGAAGAGAAGTTTAGTGCTGCTTATGCTACGTCAGCTTGCATTGTTAATAACACAACAGGTTGTGTACTTGCTTTTGATGCAGAAGGTTGTTGGTTCTACTCCCACAAAGAGTGAATGCTGCCGTACTGAAAAAGTTAAGATACTAACTACGAGCCTGTTATCAGTTTGCCATCCATTTCCTATTGCAATATTACTAGCTTATCATTTTTAATGTAATATAGGCAATTTATTCCTCAGGGGCATCAGACACTTTATTTTTCGATGAAACCATGAAATATAAAGGTGTTTGCTAGCAGCAACCTCCTCATTAGTTACGGATTTATTTAATGTGGAATTATTTAGATGACTTTTTTACGTCTTCAGAGATTATGCATATTTACTGATAATGGTGGACTATAGAATTGTGCATATTTACTGATAATGGTGGACTGTAGAATTGTGCATATTTACTGATAATGGTGGACTGTAGAAGTTTGAGTAGACTTTTATGATGAAAATGTTCTGAACTGGGCAGTTTTGTCATTATGGGTGCATGCATTTTGTTTCATTGTTTACTGGAAAGATGTTCTGAATTGGGCAGTTTTGTCATTATTGGTGCATGTGTTTTGTTTCATAGTTTACTGGAAAAATGTTCAAAACAATAGGAAGCTGTATCAAAGAGCACATGTATGTTTCATATGCAAGGGGCCTATGATTTGAAAACAGCCCAGAATTAATCTTTCTCTGCCACTGGTAAAATTTATTTTCTCTGAATGTGGATTTCAATGCTGTTTCAATGAATGTGAGTTTCAAGGGCAGAAAAGTTTTAATGCTAAGTTTGTTTAGCAGATGTCTTAGTGTTTGTGCTGTAAAATGCAAAATAAAACTTTCAAATGAAGTCCAAATCATCATAGAAGTAAATCAGTATGCACATTAGTGTTTATGGTAAATGGAGTGAACTAGCCAAGTAATGGATCATTGGAATGGCTGCAGGGGGAGGCTCCATTCGACCATGATTTTGTGAGGGGGAAGGGTGGCAAACTTATTGACAGTCCCAGCTGAACTATACCTCCCAACTGTCCAGATTTTCAAAGAATGAATAGATTTTTGCTTCTTATTTTTGGTTTGTTCCTCATAAAATTTGTGGTTTTCTGGCAAATCATTTAGGAATTAAGTCACTAAATAATGACACACTGAGTTTCAGACTTCATAACCTTCAGAAAAATGCATGCTAAAAGTAAGACCTGTTGTTCTATCAACTGTCTCAGTTTATACAAGAGCAATTTTTAGTACTGTTTATATGTTCCCCCAATATATTTGGCCTTGTCCAGATTTATTGCATTAACAGGTTGAGATGTACATGCAAATACATTGCTTTATAGAATTAGGCATAGCCAAACCTCTTAACTTTCCCTGATTTTGGCTCAAAATGTTGCTCTTCCCCCTAATAATCCCTTCCCAAAATAGCAATTTTGGAAGAAAACATGGAGGGTTTACAATTAAGAAATAACTGTAATAATCAGAGTTATAGATTACTTTTATTTCAGTAATGCATGTACATTCTTTTATTTTGCAGCTGCTCAAGTTAGCAGTGCTAATATTAAAGTGTCTCTTCTTTGACAGGTTCCCAGCTGTATTGTGTGGCTATTTTATATTTTTACTTCAAATTTTTGGTCCATTTATCATAAAATTGTGTTTTTTTTTGGCAAATTAGCGACAAATCATTAAGGACTGAAGTTAGAAAATAACGACAGACATTTGAGTTTCAGATTTCATACCATTCAGAAAATTCATACTAATGCAAGACCTATTCTATTATCTTTCTAAGTTTATAAGAGCAATATTTAAAAATTATCCTTATTTTTGGGCCTTTCTCCCACTTTTTTGTATAGCTTTGTCCAGATTTCTTGCTTTGAGGTTGAGAGGTATGACAAATGTGTCAGGGCCATCACAGTCAACCAGAGACATTTCAAATTGTGACATACTTGTTGCCCCCATGTAGTGACTCTGGCTGTGTCGAAGCAAGGCAAGGAGTAGTTATGCAGTGTAAATGTGCAGAGTATCCCCCCATCCAAGGTAGACACAAGTACTAGAGTGGCTTTTCATCTGTTCTTGATTTTTGCAGAATGGTCTGGTTTCTGTCATATTTTTTTGTACTGTTGATTTATGCTTATTACTCAAAGTGCTTGTTGCTCTGTGTTTAAGTAGCAATAAGCATACTGTTAAAGAATTGCCAACATTGAAAGCCTTTCTGTTGTTGCCATGTAGAGAATACTTAACTAGATAATGTATAAGCCTTGGGTATTGAAATGCATATGACAGTATTTGTAATAAAGGACAGGATTACATTATTTTAAGAAGCTCATTACACTTGGAGACTTCCAGTCATCTCTGCAGGCTTTACCCGTAAACTAAACAGAATGCCAATCGTGTGGTCCATAACCTGTACAGTAATCCTTTTAAGCAATGTATCTTGAGCTTATTTCTTGCTTGCTTTTCATTTTTTACTTTGATCATGTTTTCCCCATGAAACAAGTAGATAGTTGTCAGGCAGCAGGTCTTTTTGGATAAGAAACATTTTTAATCAGAGATTTCTACTTTCAGCATGTTACTTGGTACTTTAATAAAGCTGAATATAAATTATAATTAGAACTGCAGTGCAAGAAGTGGTTTGAGTTGAGTGCTGCTTGATTTTCTTATACTTGATTTTGACTGGCATTCCATTAATGTATTTAAAAAGTAATTTATTTTTTCATGCCTCACAACCTTTTTGTTTCCATCTAGATATTAAGTAAGCTGTCATGCAGCCAATGCATTGAAATATTTTTATTCTTCTACACTTCATTTTGTCTTGATTGGACTCTCATAATGACGGTCTGGCACCCAGGGCAGTGTATTTAGTTAGTTTTTGTGGTTTTGAGCATAGCTCCTCCCCTTTCTAGTTGGTCGCACCCCTTCCCACTGACCCCACCCATTCAGCTGTCTCCTGCAGCCCCCCCTTTGATTTGAAGTCACCAGCCGCCACTGTTATTAGGTAAGACCTTGACCCCACATGCATGACAACCCACCCTGTGTACTTAACCTTTGTCCCTATTGAGAATGAATAGACTGATCAGTTCTCACAGGAATCACAGAAAAAAGGGCCACAGTGCTCTAGACAGGGTCCAGGGATAAATCAGTGAGTTCTCATGTCACTACAGAAATAAATGTGAAAGTAGGGTATCAGAAGGAAGAGACTTGAAGGTAGTCTGCCAATTAAATTAACAGGACTGTGCTTATACAAGAATTACTGGGATGCATCCCTAACATTATGCATGGAGTGGTGCATGCTGGCAAATGATGGGTGGCCAGGCCCCCCATTTATCCTGTTCACCTGTAACATGAACCATTTTTGCATTTGCCATCTGATAGCTGAAGAATTGGGGATGAGTATAGCAACAGCTAGGTGGCAGACATGAGCTGGATATAGCCTAAGTGATGTGACATGACACCTAACTAGCTGAAAAGGAGTCAGAACTGGTGCAAGACGTGGAAAAGCACCTGTTAGATATTGTCATACTCATCTCTACACAATGGATGGTTTTGGAACCAGATTTCTTATTCACATTTCCATTCTCCTATTCTGGAGTTGTTCTTCATGAGATCCTGTAGGTGAGAATTAGGCTAATCAGGAGTCCACAGCTGATAGATGTGGAGCTGGGGCATTTCTTTCAGTTAATGAGACACTACCTTTGGTGCATAGGGGAACACTTTGTCAGATCTTTGTGCTTACATGCCAAACATTTGTACAGAGAATCCTGCATTCTTGAAGAAGGTGGGTGAGGTCCATGAAAATATCACCTTCTGTCAGTAATCTTAGCAGTAAACTTCTGCCTCATATGGAGCATGACATATATACCTGAGGAGGAATGACCATGGAGTATCCTGTCAGGTATGAACCTCGTTGTTTGTGAAGTTCCATAATGAACACCTTGTTCAAATATAGAGAGACTTATAATTGTACTGACACCACAGCACACAGACTTGAAGGTCAGTGATCAGGTTCGTGGTCTTCAGACCTAAATCCATGCTTACTGCGCACATGGATGAAGGTAGGTTCAGAGCTGTCGGCTGATCATCACTTGGCAGTCAGTATGCTTTACTAGACAGAATGTTAGCTAGAAAGTTCTATGAGATTAAAATAATCAGTGAACATCTCCCAGATAAGTCTCTCCAAGGCTTCTGAACAGAATTACCTCAGTTCCTACCAGTGAGAAGACATTGTTCTGAGTAAGGCTGGAGATACTGAATTTGGATGAATTTTGTTCAATACCTCAGTTATTGATGGGCACCAAAGAGCTGGGTCCAGATGGTAATCAGAGCATTTAATGTAGTGATCATAAAGAAGGCAGAATTCTCATGAATGTTTGTGGACAAATTTCCTGATTCAGTTGAGAGGGACTAGCAGGCATGAAAGGCTGCAGCAACAGCAGATGCTAAAGTAAAAACTAGGGTGTGGGGCTTGTTTGAAGAAACCATGGAAAAACACTATCAGTCAGCTTCAAAAATATTAGGGCAAAACATTCAGCACCTCAGGAGGAGAAGGTAGGATCACACTCAGTATGTTATAAGCAAGGGCAGGGGGAATAATAAACACTGCTAAGTAATTGTAAAGAGGTAAAAAGATCACTCCAAACAATTCCTTAGGAAATGCAGCTTGCCCTCTTGTCAGGAAACAGTGTTTGCATTCTTTGATGGGTAGGTTCCACAACTGCATGTCAATAAAGCACCATGGATAAATTATACATTCATGAAGCTTGGAGGTTGATCATGGCATCTAGTCCTGCATGCAGTGCATAGGAGGGCAAAGTAGTACAACACTCCATACAGGGGATTAAAACTGAAGCTCCAATCATAACCAGCGTATTATGTGTTCAAGACATGAATGTCAAGAAATTTACATCAAGAGCAAAGCACAAGAGGTGAATCTTGACATCCATAGATTCATAGGATCATAGGTTCATAGGTAGGTACTAGGCTATTGGCCCTAAGGCCTATACAAATCTAGCCAAAAAGGTACCCTAGCTTTCGCCACCCAAGAAAATTATTTTCCTGTGCCCCTGTCGAGCAGAACCACAGAGGTGATCCCCGGGGTGAATTTCCTATTTCCCATCCAATCATCAAGATTTTTCTTGAAGAGTGCTAATGAAGAGCTTTGTTTGATATAGATAGGTAGTTTGTTCCAAAGTATGGGAAGTCTCTGGGACAGGACTCTATCCCTCCAGCATATCCTATTTATTGTGGTGACAAGAGTTTAGGTCCCTAGAGCGTGTAGCTCAGAGGGATTGGGATTTCTTTAAGTGGAGCATGTCCAACAGCTCTGGATTTGACATAGCTTTGTATGTTAGGTAGAGATCACCTCTGAGGAGACGATATGCGACAGAGTAAAGCTGGAGTTTTTTGAGACAGTCTGTGTAGGGCATCTGTTTGAGGCTGGTAATCCTCTTTGTGAGGTATTTCTGTGGCCTTTCCAATTGTTGTAGATGTCTTGTGACGTACATACCAAAAGGGGTGTTGTACTCTATAATGAGTGACAAGAAGAGGGGAACAATGACCTCTTTTTTCCTAGATGAGAAACCTTTTGTGATGAGGTGTGCCACGTAGAAGGATTTCCTGACTAATTTGGTAATGTGATTATCAAAGGAGAGACTACTGTCCACCTGTGTCCCAAGGTCTCATCACACTTTAGGTGTTAAGTAGACTACCACCTATGTGGTAGCTCATGGGTGCAGAGTTTTTACCAAAGTGATGACAATGCAATTTTTGGCATTGAGCTTGAGGCCATGGCTTTGACACCAGGCAACTGTCTCAGTGAGGCCCTTTTGTAGGATGTCCACATCATTAGGAGTTTCAGTTATGGCTCCTAGTTTGCAGTCATCCGTGAACATCATTAGCCAAAGACCTTCTGCATTAGCTTGTACTTCAGAAAAGTAGATACCAAACAGGAGAGGACCCAGGACTGAACCCTGTGGTACTCCACTTGTCACTGGTCTGAAGTCGGATTTGGAATCTGCTACTTTCACAGTGTGGGTTCTGTCAGTGAGCCAGTTGGCAACCCATCTTGTGACATAGGGATTTATACCTAGTTTAGTGAGTTTATCTATAATTCCAGAGTAGGGGATGGCATCAAAAGCCTTGGTGAGATCTAGATAGGCTGTATGAACCAGCTTACCCTCGTCTACGGCTTTGGTGCCTGCTTCAAAGAAGTCAATCAGGTTTAGGAGACATGGTCTTCCTTTTACAAACCTGAACTGGGTGGGGTCCAGAGTTTGGAGATTACCAATGTCTTTGTTTATAAGTTCCATGATGATACGTTCCATGGCCTTGCAGATCAGGCTCATTAGGCTAATGGGGCGGTAGTTCCCGGGGTCCGTGTTGTTCCCCCCTTTGTGAAGTGGGATAACAATTGCTGTGTGCCATTCAGTGGGCACAAGGCCTGAGGTGAGGCTATGATTGAACATGGTGCTTAGGTGTGGCAACAGTTCATTCATAGTTCATGTAGAACGCAGCCAGTGATGTTGTCAGGTCCCATGGATGCTGTGTTCTTGGCTTTGGAGAGTGTGTTTTATACCTGTGCAGCTGTGATTACAGGGACTTTGCATTCTTCCGGTATAGAGATGGTCCCTTTAGGGGGTGAGGGGGGGGGTAAAATTAGCACTGAACCTAACTGCCAGGATGCTGGCAATATCAGTTAGTTCTGTATATTTAGTGCCATTGTGCTGTAACTCAGAGCAGATCTGAGTGTTGCCATTGAGATTCTTGACATAGCTATAGAATGCTTTGTGGTTGTCTTTAGAATCAGTGGTGGTTTTGTTTTCATAACTAGCTTTGGAGGATTTTATGAAGGCTCTCAGCTTCTTACTGAGGCTGACCAGGGAGTTCTTCCAGTCATGGGATTTTACTCTTTTTTTGCAACAGTTTCTTTTTTCTGTTGTAGAGTTTGTTTATGCCAGGGGACCACCAGATTGGCTTCCTTTTTGGAGGATATCATCTTGGTTCTGTTAGGGATAGCACAATCCATGCACTCATGTAAGTGCTTATAAAGTGCATTTGTGTAGGATTCAGCAGTCATACCTCTATTGTCCATCTGCATGAGGGTTATGAAGCTTGCCACTTCTGTCTTAAGAAGCATGAAGTTGGCTTTGGAGAAATTTTTTATGGTGGTAGTGGGATGTGGATGTCTAGGGTGATTAACTTGTGGTCGCATCTGACCAATGAGGAATTGACCTCTGTTGTGGAACACCGGTCGTGCATGTTGGTAATGACCAGGTCTAGGATATTGCTGCCCCTGGTGGGGGTGTGGATAAGTTGATCCAAGGCATTGGAAATTATGAATTCCAGAAAACGTTGAGCAAAAGAGTTGGTACTTGAGTAGTTTTCCCAGTTAATGGTGGGGTAGTTGAAATCACCCATTATTAGGGTGTTGGGTTGTACCCAAATATTTTCCAGTGTATCAAGAAATGAGGAGTGAGAATCCTGGGGCATGGTGGGGGATCTGTAGCAAGTTACAATTTGGATTGTGGTCTTGCCCAGAGTTAGTTGCACTTGGATAATCTCGGATACATTATGCTGAGCAACTAGCCTGGAGGTGTGGATATCCTTAATGAATATGAACACGCCTCCACCTTTAGTATTTCAGTCCAGGCTAGGTGGCCGAAAGGTGTGGGTATGAATTATAGCCTGATAATGCAGAGGTGCTCTTTGGAGCCTTGGACCAGGTCTCTGTCACTGCACAGATGTTGATGTTCTCCATTTTAAGGAGTGCCTCGAGTGAATGCATTTGGAGGTTTAGACTTCTAGCATTGAGTAGCATTACCCTCAGAGTTTGCTTGCTTGTACCTCTTACAGTGGTGAGTTTGTCATTTGAACCTTGTCTAAAAAAGGCACTATAGGGGTGGAAAGAGCCTTAGCTAGTATCCAGAATCCCAGTGGTGACAGGTGCATGCCATCTCTGGCAAAGCATTGTGGTCTGTCAATTATGTCATCCCAGGCAGACAGATACTGGATCCCCTTAGAATGACACCAAAAGCTTAGCCAATTGTTGAAGTCAATCATTTTGTCCTTGTACTGTTGTATCATTCTAGGTGATGGGATGATGCTACTCAGGGCTAGTGACATACCTGCCTGGGCTACAAGATCAGAGATCTCCTCCATGTCTCTTTTCATGTAGTCCAGGGAGGTACATCTCAGGTCATTCACACCAACATGGACAATGACAGAGTCATATTTGTACTTGTTGTGGAGTGACATGAGTGCATGCATTATGTGGCAGATCCTGGCACCTGACAGGCAGCTGACAGTAACTTTCTCCTTGTTTAGCCTGATGAGTGGAACATCAGTGTGCCTGACTATAGAGTCACCTATGACTAGAGTGTTGGGTACATTGTTATGCCTTATGGGCTGTGGTTGAGTGACACACTGAGTATGTGGGCTATGTGTCATTTGGGTTGTGTTGGGGGGTGGAGGTTGTATGCGTTTCTGCTTTGGTGGTCTCTGTTGCATGAGCAGATTTTTATTGAGAGCCTCCACGAATGTAGGTTTGTGTTTTGTGTTGCTATGTGTGTGTTTTGCTGGTGTAGGTTTTGAGGGACTATGTGATGAGTGTGGTGTGGTGCAGGTGTTTATCTTCTCCTCTTGACTGTCTAGTTCAGTCTTGGGTGAAGAGAGCTTTGCTTCCAGTTTGGCTATATAAGTGCATCTCTCACAGGTTGTAGTGTTGAGTGGTAGGAGGAGAGGGTTGTCTGTGTACATGAGGCAATTGCTGCATTGTCCCAAGATGCCCAGATTCATCAGGTAGACAGAAGAAAGCACCGGGAACTGACCCTTAGACATGCCTGGATAGGTGCTTATTTATTAAGTACTAAAAACTGTTTTCCTCTAGACAAGTGAGGAAAGTTGAGTGCTGTAGTAATTTTTAGCTTATTTAGTGCTTACAATGACTTCTGAACAAGCGCTGAGCTCAAAGAACCAAATTTGAATGCTAAAACTAAAAAACTGGCTAGTTCTAAGGGAAAATTTGAAGATCAAACGTTATGGCGCCGGGAATAGTTTAACCTTTGTTAAGCAGCGATGCATAAAGTGTATTTTTTTTTAATATAAGAGTAGCAAATGAGCAAACTGATTTAAACAAATTAACCAATAAAAAGCTAAAAACTGAACCCTATTCCAGCAGTCTTCGATCAGAGAGGTTCTAACTGCACACTTCTGCCACCAGGGTGCAGGGGAACCTTCTCCAAAAAAGATGGTCTGGATTAGTGCTCAAGTTATACAAACAAAGCTAGATTCAGCAGGTCTGCATTTAGTCTATGCTACAGCAAACAAGGCATACCAATTTCAGAAAGAAACAGTTCAAATAAGAAGGCACAATAAGCCTTTAACCAGAAACTCCCAGCTCAGAAGGGCAGAATCTACCCTTTCCTCCCACAAGAGTGCAGACCACACCTTCTTAATGTAAAATAACTGTCCCAAAGCTCAAGTGCTTAAACCAGAACTAATACACTTTTAGAATAACAGACACTAAGCCTTCAATCAGCAACTCCCAACTTAGAAGGATGTAAGCTACCTGTCCTGTCACAACAGTGCAGACCACAAACCTTCTTAATGTAAAACAACTAGTCTGAAGCCCAAGTGCTTCAACCAAAGGTTTAGAATAACAGTTACAATTTAATCAGGCTACTAACAAGCAGTAATAAATGTAGCAGAATAAATGCAACAAAGTAGGAAGAAACACAAATACAGAAAAAGCAGATGAACAAAGTGCAATTTTTTTATATAACAATAGAAAACGAGCAAACTGATTTAAACAAATTACCCAATTAACCAGTAAAAAAGCTCAAAACTGAGCCCTATTCCAGCAGTCTTCAATCAGACAAGATCTAACTGCACACTCCTGCCACTAGGGTGCAGGGGAACCTTCTCCAAAAAAGATGGCCTGGATTAGTGCTCAAGTTATACAAACAAAGCTAGATTCAGCATGCCTGAATCTAGTCTATGCTGCAGCAAACAAGGCACACCAATTTCAGAAAGAAACAGTTCAAATAAGCAGGCACAATAATCCTTTAACCAGAAATTCCCACCTCAGAAGGGCAGAATCGAATCTCTCCTCCCGCAAGAGTGCAGACCACAAACCTTCTTAATGTAGAGTTATGCTGAGAACACATAATAAATGGTTTTGATTGGTGATCCAATCATAATTCTTTGTAGTGCATGGAGTTTTATCTTTTCTATATTTTATTTTATTTTATTTTATTTTATTTTATTTTGGATTTGTTAACTGGGGTAGAGCAGTGATCCCACTGGAACTATTTTATTCTTAGCCCAGAAAATCTACCATAAACTACAAGATATGGAAAAAAAGTGTTTTACCAGCTTTCAAAACCTTTAAAAACTGGTGAAGCACTTAACATTGTCAAACAGGCAGTAGGCAGAAATATAGTGCTCTCCTGCTCTATAGAAGTAACAGCTATAAAAACTGCTAGATGCTTTGTTTCACCACTTTCTATTTATAATTATGGCAGAGTGCAGTTCAAACAGCCTTTGAAAGCTGTTTTACATTTTGCTGCTAACATATCCTGGCCTTCATTGTCCTCTGTTAGACCCTAGTGCAGACCACATCTTAACAGCACTTAAGTGTGCTTAACAAATTTCTGTTAAGATCTCACACTAGCAATATGCTTAACAAGTTTATCTGTTTCCTAATTTCAGAGTGTCATCATAATGCTCTATGTACTACACTGTTGTTAGGCCTTCTATAATACACAATTTTTCATCAGGATGTCCTTGCACAGTAAGTGTAGCCCAATTAAATGAGTATCTTGGAGCATCACAACAAAGTATATTAAGTGGGACCACCAGACACATTCTGGTCTGTCTCATCCTGCTAAATACTTTTGCAAGGACATTTGCAAAAAGCTATCCATTTTAAAAAGTAGGATTCTTAGGAAATCTCTGTGATGCTCCTCATATTAGGTGTAAGAAAGTGGCAATCGGCAGATTTTGATGACATTACCAATGCCCCAAGAAATATAGCTGTATTATTCACACACTTCCATGGTCATATTTATGTAGATTAGTCACATGCCAACAAACTGAAAACATACTAACAGTGCAATTCCCAAAGTATGCATTGTTGAAATCAAACCACATAAAATAATTTTTTTCTCAAAACTGCCCTCATTTTAAATGACCACCACATAGTAGAAAATGCTCCACATACATGATTTTAAATATACATGTCATTTTGACGGAGTTCCTTCATGTCACCCTCTTCAAACAGCCCTCTTGAACACACTTGTTCACACACACACTCATATGCACACACCTACACACCCACACACACACACACACACACACACACACACACACACACACACACACACACACACACACACACACACACACACACACACACACACACACACACACACACACACACACACACACACACACACACACACACACACACACACACACACACTCACCTACTGACACTGTAGGCAGTACCTGATACCTGGTATAGCTGTTTTCCAATCACCGTAAGTGTTTGCCTGACCCAAACAGTATGAGTGAAGATGTATCCCATATGATAGATATGCTTATTTATACAAAAACCCTTCTTCCTTTCGTCCAAAGAAATGACTAGTCATTTCTTACTTCACATACCTGTCCACCATCTAGACAAAGTAATAAAACACTACTTGCGCATCAGACATTCATGACCTGGCTATTGTGATTGCTCAACACAGCCAGAGAAACTTCAAGCTTACTTCACCTTAAATCAGGCTGACACAATTGTCTTGTCACTTTCCCATTTACTCTATATAAAGATAGGTTGAGTATTATTGAAGATAGCTGAAAATAAAGCAGAAAAAAGTAAATTGAAAGTAAATTTTATATTTCATAATCCAGTTTCCAAACAAATAAATGATTAAAACCTAGTTTCAAGCTATTGTTTAACGTACAGTGATCTCATCTCTTGCTTTTTGCCTCTTAGTTTTAAAATAAATAATGCTGAGATAAGTCATAGTATAATTTAAATATAACACAAATACAGTGCAGAAAGGCTCAAAAATGTCATGGATTTTAACCATCTTAGATGAAAATGTGAAACAACACTTCAAAACTTTTAAAATATTATAATATAATCTGATATATAGAAATCAACAAAGATTTCTCAATTAAAGAATTTGATGTCTTTATTATCCCTATGACAAAAATCTAAAAGAAAGCAAAATAATAGTTAAAAAAAAAAGTTGTTTTCAGAACTAAATGACATATCATAATAATACTGTACTACAATATCAGGGGCAAAGGGTAAAATATAGAGTAGCCAAAGGCTGTACACCCTCAGGTAAATTCATGTGTCAAGATGTTACCACTCACAGTCTCATGAGACCACCTTCTCTGTTTGACATAAAAGCAGACAAACCTCCCTAGGGAGCATCTCTGGACAGGAGCCTGTACAGCAGGTGTTGTAGTTTCTTTTCTCAAATATTTCAAAGTCTCGACATACATAATTCAGCCAGGAAGGAGATTCTGCCAGCTCACCTCATTCAACACTGATGCCTCAGGGAATGGGGAATGCAACACAGACAAGAAATAAACAGAATGCTAGGTAGGTGGTTTTTCAAACCCAGGACTGACAGTCATGCAATCTCTCCCTCTAGGCAAGGTAATTTTCCTTCTTAGTTGTCTCATGTTGTTTAAAGCCAAGAGTTCAGGTAATGTATGGCACATTGTTAATGCAGGTCTGTTCGTCTGAAGCTTAGGAAGTGATTTTGTACATCAGACTCCAGAAGAAAGATGACCCAAAAGAGGCAGACAGGTGCTGAATCAACCAGAATACTGACTTTGCAACAGCACTGCATCTTGGTAATTATGCCGAGAGCTTATTGCTGACTTTACAGTTGTTCTAAACTATAACCACCAATAAGAGATACTTAAGTAAAGCTTGTTTCTTCAAATCAACCAAAGTTATTAGGAAGTCATTTGCATCTCTATAAATTATGGACAGAATGCACGCATATTTAAAAAATCTTGTCCTGAATGATATTTGAATAAAACTTTTGCCATGGTATTTTGAAGAAATAGCGTGCAATGCTTATTTAATTGCTATTTTAAAGCTGATATATAAAATAAAAAAAATTGTGATTGTTCATTTCAGTTTTCAATTTTATTTTTTTGCAGTGTGCAAGAATTTGACTATTTTATCACCCCTTATGTATAATAATGGGGAAGCTTATATTATTATTATTATTATTATTATTATTATTACTATTATTATTATTATTACTATTATTAAAACTATTAAAACTAGTAGTAATAATAGTAAAAATAGTAGCAATATCATTATTATTAGTAGTAGTATACATAGCAGATGCATTATTATTATTATTATTATTATTATTATTATTATTGTTATTATTATTAATAGTCACGTTAATAACAGGCATATTGGTATTATTAGCAGCAGAAGTAATAGCTGAAGTATTAGCATTATTAATAGTAGTAATAACAGTAATATTAGTATTATTAGTAATAATAGCAGGTGCATTAGCATTATTATTAGTAACAATAGCAATAGTAATAGCAGACACATTAGTATTAGTAGTAGTAATAGCAGGCACATTAATATTATTAGTAGTAGTAGTAATAGCAAACACACTAGTATTATTAGTACTTTAGTGGCCAACAATGGAGACAATGTTTGTTCTTTACAAAATCCATTAGAAGTGAATGCTGGTTTTCGCCAAAAAAGGTACTGTCCCTATCAGTTTGTTAAATAATCGTTCTGATATTATCTACTCAGGATTGTGACTGAAGGATCCATGACACGAGATTCACTTAATTTTGAAAGTTTTGAAAACAGGCTAGATAAAGATATGTTTTTTCCTTGGAACATCGCCATGATGTTGTATTTGAAGACCACAGCAATTTGAAAGGACATTTGAAAAGAAATTGTTGCATTTTGTAGTCTGCAATTAGACAATATATTATTAACTGAATGTATCAAAGTGCAGAGAGTACTGAAGGGTTTAAGGTATTATAAATTCCCGAATGGGAAGGAAGTAAATTTAATTCATACATTACTGAACTTTTAATAGGCAGGGCTTAGAACTGTTGGGACTTACTGTGAACAATAATATGTAATCATTGAAAACCTTTGAAAGGAGGTAAAAAATATGATTGATGTGATTGCAAATGATTTATTATTTTCTATGCACAGGGTTGATTATGATAATGTATTCAACAGTGTTGATATGAATTGTGAAAAAAATAAAAAATAGGAAGCATAAGAAGTTGGTTAGGGACAAGAAACAGTATGGCATGGTAATGCATTCCCTCTGAATATAAAGTCATCCACTAATGAATCTACAAATATTAGGAATGAAACTTTTAATAATATTCCAATAGATATTGATGTGGACCAACATTTGGAGGGACATGTTAATTCTGATGATAAAGTTAACTTTGAAAATAATGATTTATTAGATATAATGGAGCCTTTAATTCCCACTCTCTGTTGATCAGAGAGAATAGCAAGTCAATCACATTCCTTTGAAGTAGAACACTGGAACCCCTGTGGGCAAAGACATATTCACCAGGAATACTTGGGGGTGTTGCAGGACAGGGGAAGAACATGAGGAAGGGGGAGGAGGAGATACATGGGTGGGGAAACTGAAAAGGATCAAAACAATATCAGATTTTGGGTTCCCCTATCACCTATGAAAATGGTGGTATTATCATCAAATCAACTCATTTTACAGTTTAAAATTATAGTAGTTTGTACATTACAGACACATATTATTCAAAAAAGGATTTACTTTTGTTCCTACAGCTCATTACAGCCTTACTGATATTTTAATTGAATTCAGGTTATACATAAGGAAACTAAACACTACAATTCCAGAATCAGAATTTTGAAACCAAGTTGGTTGAAATTGGTGCTTTTAAAAAGAAAAGTTTAGCTATGCCATTAATACAAGTGTTTTCTAACACATGTGAGTAGGAATTATATAGAAGTTGTGGCTCGGGGACTAAGACAGAGGTAGATATAATTTAAATAAAAATTAATATAAATTATTACATGAGCTTAGACATAATGCCTCAATCAGAAATTATGAAGCCTGACAAGAGAGAGGTCATATTTGATCATTTCAATTATATTAGTGAAATAATGAATATCCTTTATGACAGCGACAAATATTTGGTGGCTTCAAAAATGAAGTCTATGTCTCTTATAGTAAAATTGATAGGTACCTAGAGAATGGGTTGTTACATTTGTTTGATACTAATACATGCAAATATTTGAAAAATGATAAACCTTTTATACCAAGTATATTTGGTATACCTAAGGTACATGAAAGTATAGCCCACACCTCCCTTGAGGCCTATAGCTTTAATGAGAGTATCAAAAACCTACCCACTTGCAGTTCCAGTGGAAAGATTGCTAAAATCCATTCAAAATATTCAGACCCACATGTTAAAGTACTCATGGGATTTTTTTAAGTAGATTGAAACATGAATTGTGGAAGAATGATTTAATATTCTTAACTAAAGATGTGGTAGACTTTTTTTCTACTATCTCTCAGGACAACGGATTATAGTTGCTCCATGATGCTTTAATTACTTTTGATTTTCTAACCAATAGAGAAGTAAAGTTAATTGTAGAATGGATGGAAATTATCCTGGAGAATAATTACATTTGGTGTGAAGGGGAGATTTTTAAACAGAAGAAAGGTGTAGCCATGGGGACAACTTTTGCTCCCATATTTGCTAATTTGGTAATGTTTAGTTGGGAGACAAGATATAGCTTCCCTTCAGCCTTTTTTAACCATATTAAATTATACCTTAGGTTCCTAGATGATGTATTTACAGTAGATATAAAAAGTGTACATCCCCCTGTTAAAATGCCAGGTTTTTATGATATAAAAATGAGACCACAATAAATCATTTCAAAACTTTTCCCACCTTTAATGTGACCTATAACCTGTACAATTCAATTGAAAAACAAACAAATCTCTTAGGGGAAAAAATATAAAAAATAAAACGCATACAATAAGATGATTGCATAAGTGTGCACACTCTTAAACTAATAATTTTTTGAAGCACCTTTTGATTTAATTACATCATTCAGTCTTCTTGGGTTGGAGTCTATCAGCATGGCACATCTTGACTTGGCAATATTTGCTCACTCTTCCTTGCATAAGCACTCCAAATCTTTCAGATTGTGAGAGCATCTCTTTTGCACAGCCCTCTTCAGGTCACCCCACAGATTTTCTACTGGATTTAGGTCTGGCCTCTGGCTGGACTATTCCAAAACTTTAATTTTCTTCTGGTGAAGCCATTCTTTTGTTGATTTGGATGTATGCTTGGGGTCATTGTCATGTTGAAAGGTGAAATTCCTCTTCATCTTCAGCTTTCTAGCAGATACCTGAAGGTTTTGGGCCAAAAGTGACTGGTATTTGTAAATTACAGTTGTGTACACTTACCATAAATGTAGATGTTCGAGTGTATTCACTGTTGTAGTCATCACATTTGGGTTTTCCCTGCCAGGGTAGCCCTCAGCTGGCCTGAATACCAGAGACTTAGTATTTCTATGTCAGTTGCTGTCGCTTCAGGACTGATGTCAGGTCGTCAGCAGTATAAAGCAAGGCAGACAACATCATTACATCAGTTTTTCTTGCCCTGTCAGGAGCCCCCAATTGAGAGCCAATGTATGGTGGAAGAACCCCACCAGTAGAAAGTAAATATCAATAAGTCCCTTGTAAGGACAGAGATAGAGAGGAGATGGGGATGAAGGGAGGGAAACCAGGACTGCAACAGTGAATACACTTGAACATCTACATTTATGGTAAGTGTACACAACTGTACTATGTTCTTCATGTTTCACTGTTGCAGTTATCACATTTGGGTTGATTCCCAAAGCTGAGTAAAAGGGTCGAGGCAGTCAAGGAGACTAGGGGCTGGCTAGGATGCCCTGCAAGACTGCAGTGGCAAAGCCTGCCCTGGATTTGGAGAAGATAGGCAGGTGGCAATGTTTGGTGAAAGTGTGAACAGATGTCCAGGTGGCAGCCTCCAGGATGTCCTTGGTGGGGACTCCTCTGAGGAAAGCTGCAGAGATGGAGGCTGCTCTGGTGGAGTGTGTCCTGACCCCCTTAAGGGGAGGCTTTCCATGTTGCTTGTAACAGACATGGATGCAGTGTACTATCCATTTAGAAATTGTTTGTTTGCAGATGGCTTTGCCCTCTGTCCCTACAGCAAAGCTAACCAGCAATTGATCAGACTTTCTGGATGGTTTAGTCCTGTCTATATAGAATCTGAGCTGTCTGTACACATCTAGAGAGTGCAGGATCCTTTCCCCTTGTTCTGTGGGTCAGGGAAAAAGGTGGGCAAATTAATGGATTGGTTGAGAGCCACACTGGACACCCCTTTGGGCATGAAGGATGGTTTAGTCCTGAGGGAAACCCTGTCAGCATGGAAGATGATGAAGGGCTCCACAGCCATGAGTGCTTGTAGCTCGGAGACCCTTGTGGCTGAAGTGATGGCCAAAAGAAAAGCTGTCTTCCAGAAGAGAATCTTAACTCTGCTGATGATGCTGTTTCAAAGGGGGGCAGAGTGAGCTTTTCCAACACAAAGTTAAGGTCCCAAGTTGGGGTAGATGCTCTTCTGGGTGGCCTCAAGTTGTTAGCCCCTCTTAGGAATTGTTTGATCAGAGGGTGTGAGAAGAGGGGTTACTCAGTGGGGAAATGAGCAGAGATAGCAGAGGCATGGATTTTAATAGAGGAAAAAGAGAGACCACTGTGTAGCAGGTCAGCAAGGTAATCCAGGATGAGAGGGAGGGAGGGTTGTGCCATATCAGCTCCCTTAGCCTGAATCCAGTTGCAGAACCTTCCATTTGTCAGCACAAGACTTTCTAGTGCTGGGGCATCTGGCCTCACGTATAACATCTAGTACCTGTTTATTGAGGTTGGGGGATGCATGAATTCTCCTTCTCTCTGGGTCAGGAGGGTTGGGGTCTGAGTGAGATGCCATGGTGACAGTGGAGACAGGCTGTACAGCAGTGGGTACTAGTGCTGCCGAGGTCAGTCTGGAATAAGAATTGTTCTTGGTTTTTCCTCCCTTATTTTGAGCAGTACCCTGGCAATGAGAGGCAGAGGTGGAAAGGCATAGACTGATAGACTGACCCAGTGGAAGGACAGGGCATCCACTTTCCAAGCCATGCAGTGATGCTCTCTGGTGCAGAACTTGCTGAGCTGATGGTTGGTGTGGGGGGCAAAGAGGTCGACCTTCGGGGTACCCCATTTCTGAGTTATTAGGGTGAAGGTTCTTTTGTCTAGCTGCCACTTGTGTGGGTCCAGAAGATTTCTGCTTAAGTGATCTGCCATAGAGTTTAGAGAACCTGGCAGGAATTGTGCTAACAGGTGTAGTTTCATGGCAGAGGCTGTGTGCCAAAGGGTCATGGCCAGCCTGCATAAAGGGTAGGAGTGAGTCCCTCCCTGCTTGTTGATATACCACATCACAGTGGTGCTGTCTGTTTTGATCAGGAGAGCCCCTGTGGGGAGAAGGGGCCTGAAAGTTGTCAATGCATGCTGGACAGCTAACATCTCTTTTTGGTTGATGTGCAGATGCATTTGCTGTGGGCTATATTGGCCCTGTATGCACCTGCTGTCCAAGTGTGCACCCCAGACATAGTCTGATGCATCTATGGTGAGGGTTTGGGAGGCAGGGGTGGTGAGAAAGGTAGTCCCTTGTTGTGGGAGCATGCTGCTTCCCACCGAAGAAAATCTTTCCTGAGGCAAGGTATCATGGGTATAAAAGTTTCCAGGTCTTGAGAGTGTTGACACCAAAGGCTTTTTAGGTACCATTGAAGGTTCCTCATATGCAGTCTGGCATATGGAATGAGTAGAATGCAAGATGCCATGAACCCCAGAACTTGCAGGATTTTCCTTGCAGATAACTGGGGTCTGGTGGCTAGTTGAGAGAAGTAGGCTGTCAGGTAAGTTTGTTTTTCTGGTGTAAGGAATTCCATCTGGGATGCTGTGTCCAGGCTTGCTCCCAGGAATATAATCCTCTGGGTGGGTACTAGTTTGGATTTCTTTTCATTGACAGTGTACCCTAGGGAGGTCAGTACGGACTTTAAAAAGGCCAGGTGCTTGAGCAGCTTTTCCTGATTGTCTGCCTGAATTAGACAGTTGTCTCAATATGACTAAATTTGAATATTCTTTTGTCTACAAAAGGCAATGGCCGGAGCTAGACATTTTGTGAAAACTCTGGGAGCAGTAGATAAGCCAAAGGGAAGTGCAGAGTACTGAAATTGCAGAGATCTTGCCCTAAAACATAGGTATTTCCTGCATGATTCCCTGATAGGAATGTGGAGATAGGCCTCTTTTAGGTCTAGGGTGGCTAGCCAAGCATCCTTGGAGAGCATAGGTAGCAGTTGCTGGATGGTGAGCATTTTGAATTTTGGTATCACCAGGAAGGTGTTTAGGATGGATAGATCGAGGATGGGGCAGAAGGCGCCCTCTTTTCTGGGTACCAGAAAAAGTCTGGAGTAGAAACCTTGGCCTTTCTGTTCTGCAGGAACATGTTATTTTGCCCTCATAGAGAGCAGGGAAAGAACTTGCTTTTGGGCCTCTGCCCACTGGTTTGGACATAGATCTAGGAACACTTTTGGGGTGTGGAAAGAAAATTTGTATCCCTGGGACACTATGTTGAGGACCCAGCAGTCACTGGTAATGGTGGACCAAGTCCTTGCGTGAAAGGAGAGTTTTCCTCCTAGGGGTAAGTGAAGGTGGGCAGAGGGAGGGGCTGGTGGAGGGGAGTCATTGTGAGTGCTACCATGAGGGGGTGGCTTAGAACTCCCTGTTTTTGAAGTGGAGGGATTCCACTGTTTTGATCTCTGCATTCCCTGTGGCTGCTATTGGGGGGGGGGGGTCTGCTTCCATGGGGACTGGGCTGACTGACCTGGTGGGAGCAGGAAAGGACCAGTACTTGGAGGGACAATGCCTACTGAACCTGGGTGACTGGACCTATAAGAAATCCTTAACTGTCTGCATAGATTTAGCTTTTTCTTGCATCTTTTTTAAGACCTCCTCTGCCTTAGTGCCAAATAAGTTGTCTTTGTGCAAGGGTGCATCCAACAATTTAGATTTAACATGGCCTGGCAGGGGCTGTTCCTTAAGCCATGCATGCCTTCTAAGGACAGAACCAGTGACTGCTGCTCTGCAAGAAGCTTCTAGAGCATCAAAACCACAATGTAAGGTGTGCTTAGTTACTTGACTTGCAGAAGGCATTAACTCTTGTAACTCTTTAGATTCTGCACAAGCAGGAAAGGAAGACACTTTTTGTTTGAGGAGTTCCATGGTATGTTGCTGACATTTTAGCATGTGGAACTGGCAATTTAGTGCTCTGATAGCAAGAGTAGCAGAGGTGTATAGTTTTTTACCACATCTGTCTAGTGCTCAGGAATCCCTATCTGAGGGGGTGGGATTCTTAGCAGAGGTTGCTTTAATACCTTTAGGCCCTTGAGAAATTACCTCAGGGTCAGCAGTAGGATTTTTAAAAAGAAATTTGCGTGAGTCAGGGACTCTGTAATACCTGTCAGGTTTTCTGGATGCAGGCAGTAGGGTGTCAGGAGTCAAACTGGATTCCAGGAAAACATTGTCCACAACATCCAAGACTGGGGGAATGGCCAGGGGTCTGTGCTGTGGAAAATCTAAGAATTCACTGAGTCTCTTTTTAGACTGAGGGTAGTCTTGACATTCCCATTGGAAATGCTCCCATAAGGTATGAAGGGTTTCCTCAAAGGAAAGGTCCTTGGGTGGAGAGGCTGAGGGAACAGAATCCTCTGCATCAGAATTCTCATGAGCAGAAAGGGGTTGCATGTCTTCATATTCAGATGCATCTGGGTCATCTGACTCCTGTTCAGACAAAACTACTGGGGACAGATCTCTTTTTCTTTCGGAAGGGGTAGCTTGGCTTCCCCTGATAAGCATGATAAGGTCTTCTGCCATTTTAAACATTTGAGACTGGGGCAAGGAAGCAGGTGCCTGGGAGTGGGTCAACGGTTTCTTGGGTGTAGTTTGTACACTGGGCCTTAAAAACTTGGTCATTTTGGAAAGAACGGTAGACACGAAAGAAGTCTATTTGTGTCGAGAATCTGTAGTGCGAAGTACTTCCTTGGAAGCCGGTGCCTGCTCAGCAGCTCTGGACTCATCCAAGGGAGAGACAACCACAGGGTCCTTAGACAAAGAAGAGTTTTGCGGCATACCGGACTCTGAAAGGGTCTTGGTAGTGGCCTGTGAATCCACAGAAGCCAGCATCAGGGGCTGTGAAAGCACCTCACTGAGGACCGGAGAACTGACGACTAGCTTAACGAAAGCGTCATTGGTAGGTTTGGACCTGTGCAGTCTGTCTCTGTCTTTATCCTTACATTTTTTCAGAAGATATGCTGTCCGGTGGCTTACCAAAGCCATATTGGAATTTGAGGACTGTAAGCGAAAATATCTAGCTACAATAAGGGCCCGCTGATGTACAGTTCTGGCGTTGAACAAAGCACAAAAGTGACAGTAGGGTACATCGTGGTCTGGGCCTAAGCAAGTGATGCAGTAAGAATGAAAGTCTTGGTGTGGTATTTGGTTTCCACAGGCGAGACAATTGTTAACTTTTTCTGATATCGGTTAGTGCAAGAAAAAAGGATCCCCAACGGGGTACTTAGCTTTAGAAGACTTCAGCTTAAATTCAGAAGATGAAACTCAGGTAGCGGCTGACCAGCACTCGTGCAAACTGCTTCTGCTTTGGGCTCTGCGGTAAGAAAGACTGATGTAATGGTGTTGGCTGACTTGCTTTATCCTGCTGACGACCTGACGTCAGTCCTGAGGTGACAGCAACCGATGCAGAAATACTAAGCCTCTGGTATTCGGGCCGGCTGAGGGCTACCCTGGCAGGGATAACCCAAATGTAATGACTGCAACAGTGAAATACGAAGAACATCTGTTCATAATTCCCTCCACCTTGACTAAAGCCCCAGTTCCAGCTGAAGAAAAGCAGTCCCAAAGCATGATACTGCCACCACCATGCTTCACTGTGGGGAAGGTGCTCTTTTGGTGATGTGAAGTGTTGATTTTGTGCCAAACTCACCTTTTGTAATTGTGGCCAAAAGGTTCAGCCTTGGTCTCATCAGACCATAACACATTTTCCCACATGCTTTTGGGAAACTTGATGTATTGTTTTGTAAAGTTTAGACAGGCCTGGATGATTTTCTGTGTAAGAAAAGGCTTCCGTCTTGCAACCCTACTCCATAGCCCAGACATATGGAGAATATGAGAGGTTGCTGTCACATGTAGTACACAACCAGTACTTGTCAGAAATTCCTGCAGCTCCTTCAGTGTTACTGTATGTATCATGGCAGCCTCCCTGACCAGTTTTTGTTTGGTCTTTTCATCAATTTTGGAGGGACGTCCAGTTCTTTGCAACATCACTGTTGCCCCATATTTTCTCCACTTTTTGATGACTGTCTTAACTGTGTTCCATGGTATATCCAATGCTGTGGAATGTTTTTGTTCCCTTCTCTTGACTGATACCTTTCAACAATGAGATCTCTTTGATGCTTTGTAAGCTCTCTGCAAACCATGGCTTTTGCTGTAGCAGTCAACTGAGTAAATGTCAAGAAAATCCTACTAGGATAGCTGAGCTTTATTTGGGGTTAATCAGAGTCTCTTTAATTGATGGCAGGTGTGTATCCAAGAAGACTGAATGTTGTAATTAAATCAAAAGGTACTTCAACAAAGTATTAGTTTAAGGGTGTACACTTTTATGCAACCAGCTTATTGTACATTTTTTATTTTTTATATTTTCCCCCTAACACATTTGTTTTTCAATTGAATTGTAAAGGTTATAGGTCATGTTAAAGGTGGGAAACGTTTTGAAATGATTTACTGTGGTCTCATTTTTTTATATATCACAAAAACCTGGCACTTTAACAGGGGTGTGTACACTTTTTAAATCCACTGTATTTTATGGACTGGGGATCAAAAAATGTTGACTGATTTTAATAGTTACATAAAGCAGTCCCCTTCATTTCTTAAATTTACATATCATAGTGATGAGAATCAGGCACACTATTTACATACAACAATTACTAAGGGACACTCATCAATATACAGGAAGCTGACATTCTCTCATCGCTATTTGCATTTTTACAAGTAACCATCCGTACCAACAAAAAAGGAGTTTGGTAAAAGGGCGGTTTGTAAGATTGGCCCATATGACCTCAGAAGAGGGTGTGTTTGATATGGAGAGGTCTAGACTGTAAAATGTGTTCTTTGAAAGAGAATACCCATATAGTATGATTAAAGCTATTTGTGATGAAGTAGCTAGTGGATGGGGAAAAATACATCCCTATATTAGGTAAGGGTTTGATTTTATCACTACAATCAAGTGCAAATGAATGTGGTGAAAAGTAGGATTAATTTCCAAGGAGATAATTGTTCCACAAAGGGTTCAGTGTATTTAACAGCTTGTGAACACTGCTCTGCATATTATGTAGGAAAAGATGGAACGAACGCTAATGAAACTTATATATGAGCACTGCTATGCTATAGAGCAACAATATGAAAACAATGCTTTATATAGGTATAGTGTTTTATGCCCAGATTTAAAATATTTTTCTTTGGAATTCTAGAAAAATAAATAATAATCACAGGGGTGGTGGATGGCAAGAGGCAATCAAATATAAAGAAGCTATGTGAGAATAAAAATTAGATGCCACCCACCTATCAGGTATGAATGGCGCCATTTCCTTAGTACCTATTCTAAAAAAGGGAGTTGATAAATTATAAAAGTTATTTTTAACAGTAACATTTTGAAATGTTTGAATCATGTGCTCACAGTTTTTTATGTAAGTCATTGGTTTTATATGTATTTTATTCACTGCGTGTATAAGACATGTTTGGTATAGCTTATATATACACATATGAGTGTTGTGGTTTAGTACACTGTGCTTTTAAGAAAAATTCTCAATTTTATTAAGGTATTTTTAAATCAATCAATTAAATTGGTTCACCTATAAAAAGAGGTGTTTACTCTGGTGTAAAATATTTTCTGATGAAGTCTCGTAAACAAAAACTGGACGAAAGCTGTGTGATTGAAGTTACTAGTGAAAAACCTTTTGCACTGTGGATTTTTATTGACTGAATAAAGCCTTTAACATTTGGATTTAGTTATTCTTGGTTTCCATTCGGGAGATGGTCGCCCTAGTTTTGGTGTGTTTTTGTGGTTGGCAAGTATATTTACACCAGGATTTTTTTCATTATTATTAGCAGTAACACTAGTAGCAGTAATAACAAACTCATTATTATTATAGTAGACGTAGTAATAGCAGACACATGATTATTATTATTATTAGTAATAGCAGATGCATTAGTATTATATTATTAGTAGTAGCAGTATAAGTAACAGTAATCGAAGTAGTAGTATCATTATTAGCAGTAGTAGTAGTAGCAGATACATTAGTATTATTATTGATATTAGTAGCAGTAGCATTAGTATTAATAGAAGTAGTAGCATTATTATTAGTAATAGTACTAGTAGTAATAGCAGATGCATTAGTATTATTATTAGTATTAATAGCAATAGTAGTAGAAGTAATAGTAATAGCAATAGCAATAGTAATAGCAGATGCATTTGTATTATTATTAGTAGTAGTACTATTGGTAGTAGTAATAGAAGATGCATTAGTGTTAGTAGTAAAAGTAGCATAGTACTATTAGTAGTAGTAATAATAGATGCATTCAAAATATTAGTAGTAGTACTAACAGAAGTATTAGAAGACACATTAGTATTATTACTAGTAGTAGCGGTAGTAGTACAGTATTTCCCCAAAAATGAGACCGGGTCTTATACTCTTTCCCCCGACGAACTACGCATTAGGGCTTATTATCAGGGGATGCCTTATTTACCCCCCCCCCCTGTACAACACTCTACATTTATTCATTTATTCATGTACACAAATTGACATTTATTCATGTACAAAAATCAACATTTATTCATGTACCCAAATTGACATTTATTTGGTGCTTTTTCTGTTATTTGGCAACAGTTTCATGTAACGCATTAACAGTTGTGCAAGAATTTTACATAGTGCAACAAATATTTCAACTTCAGAATATCTACACCTGGCTTTCACAGTGCAATATTTCATGCTTAACAGAAAGTGCAGAAAAATCTCAATACATGTGTATTGGAGGAGGAGAATAAAACTGAAAGCAGAAGCAATCCATTCTGTTGCCCCGATAATGGAAAAGTTATTCAAATACAATCATGTCATCTTCTGGAACATTGTCATAAGTCTCCAAACCCGAATTCTGTCCTGAATTTTTTGTGACTCCATTTCTTGTATAACCATTGGCCCCAATATGTCATGCCTAGCAATAGAGCTCTCCTTAAATGAGCACTGCTTATCCAAGTAGCCTGCTCGTAGTGCATTGGCAACACAGCTGTCAGTGATTTTATCCCATGAATTTTTCACCCAAGTCACGACCTCTTGCAGGCTAGGCTTCACAAAGTTTCCATGCTGATTTCTCTCCATTCTGTTTTCAGTGTAGTCATTGATCCATGCGCAAATGGTCCTTGAATGGCATGTTTATTGCAATATCAAGAATCTGGAGATAGGCAGTCATTCCTGTGGAAATAATTATTTGATTTATTCTTCTCTGTGTAAGGAAGTTCTTCATGCCTTTAGCATGGTGAGTGCTGGCTGAGTCCCAGACTAGCAGACCTCTTTCATCATCTTGCAAAGCAAGTGGCAGCATTACATCGACCCACTTCCTTATAACTGCTTGTGTGCACCAGGCTTTTTCAGTTTCAAGAATGTAAATGCCTGAAACACGTTCAATTTTATCTTTCTTGCCCTTAATGATTAGGGGTGGGGTTTTCTTTCCATCTAGACGAATTGTCAGAATACAGGTAACACGTGCACTCTCGTAACCAGTGGAGAGAATGTAGATTGATGAGGCACCCCTCTGATCAATTGTTGTTTGAGATCCTTGGCTCATAAACACTGCAGTTTCATCCATAGCAATTATGTTGGAGAGTTGGTATTTAGAAAAGTCGATGTCAACAACAAAGGACTTGAATGCAAGTGCACATTTAATAATTTCAGTGTTTTCCAGCTTGAACAATGTTTTTGATCTTCTTAGAGACAGTTCATATCGCTGAAGGAAGCCATCCAGCCAATGTTGTGATGCTTTGAATTCTTCTGGGGATATTTCTAACTGTGGTGCCATTGCAAGGGCAAATGCTTGAATATCAGCCCTGTGCACAACCAAAGCTTTTGCTCTCCTGTTAGCAATCCATTCACAGATGATGTCTTCCAGCTCAGGAAATAATGGTTGCCAACCTGATCCACACTTGAACTTCTTAGCATTTCCCTCGTTCCCTCGTCCTCCACAATTCCTTTCTTGTACTCAACGGAATAGCTCTTTTTTTTTTTTTTTGCACTCATCTTGTCTCATGGTGGGGGGTTTAATTGAAGACTTATGAGACCGGCGTGGCAACAGAAAACGATGACGGTTAAGAAGACACAACCACAGCTGTTTGTTGTCAAGTGTGCATGCTTTATGCGTGTTTCTGTACTTTGACCAATCAAAGTACACCTGCCAGTGTTTATGAGCCAAGGATCTCAACCGTCAAGTGTGAGTGATGATTAGGGTTACAGTAAGAATCATGGAGGACTCTCAGGGAAAGAATCTTTCGACTTTCTGCAAAGGGAAGTTGGGTGTCCGAATGGTCTGAAAATGGTGAGCAGAGTATGATAACCTCAGTCAACAGGTGTCAATAATATTATTTTATAATTCAACACGTCCATTGTGTGTTGTTGACGATCTTAACTGAGGCTTATTTTTGGGGTAGGGCTTATATCATGACCACCCTGGAAAACCATGCTAGGCCTTATTCTTTGGTTAGGTCTTATTTATGAAGAAATACAGTAGTAGTAGTAATAACAGATGCATCAGCATTAGTAGTAGTAGTACTATTAATATCAGATGCATTAGTATAACTATTATTAATAGAAGGGCCATTAGTATTAGTAGTAGAAGTAGTAGCAGTAATAGTATTAGTGGTAGCATTAGCATTAGTAGTATAAGTAGCATTAGTAGTACTACTAGTAGTAGTAATAGCAGACATATTGTTATTATTATTAGAATGCTAAATTAGCATATTACTAGTAGCAGTGAAATTAGCATTACTATTTTATAAAAGGAATTTCATCAAATGCTTGAAACATTTTGGGGAAGAATTACATTTTCATAACTATTTTTTTTTCACAAGAAAGAAAACAGATTACAATATTGGAAGGCAACATCACAGTCAGCATTAAAAATGTTTAAATTTTGTCTTCAGCTATGAAGGTTGAATAGTTTTCTAAGCCAGAGAGGCAGTGAAGTAGGATAACATATACATTAGGTCCCAAGGAAGATATTTGTGCAAATCTACATGAGAGAAAGGATGCTGATAGCATATTTAGTATTAATGATGGAGATGACTATTTCAGTCTTAAGAAAGAATTGAAGATCATCTCCCAGAAGTGCACCTGTTGAAAATAGAAATGGTAATCCATCTGATCAGAAAACTGTGAGTAAACCAGTGCAAAAAAAGAAATACATTTATTTCGCTTGAATAGTAGAAAGCGTGAAGGTATAGATGAGCATTCTGTATTAAGTATTAATAAGAAGGATGAGCTATCACAGGATCAAGCATAGTATATCAGAATGCAAGGAAACAACAAATAAAAAAATAAATAAGGGGACCATGGCTACTTCTAACTGGGACTGAGGGGCTCACGCTAGGAACTATATACGTTTTTTATGCTAACTGCACCATACCATAGAAATTTCACCCCGGGGATCACTCCAGTGGCTCTACTCTACAGAGGCACTGGGAGCTAATATCGGGTGGCATAATGCCAGGGTAAGCCTATGGGCTAGGCCTGTAAAGGCTCCAGGGCCATTAGCCTAGTACACACCTATGAACCTATGAACCTATACAAATTTCAGCCTCAGTAATCAATTGCCCCAAGAGACATTGTATAGTAGCTCATAATTCCTCACATTCCTTAATGAACCAGAATAGCCACTTTAACAGTAAATACCACCCTATGTTTACTACAGTAGGCAATTCCCAGTAGCCACCATGCAATAGGTGGTTCTTATGATACCGTCTAACTTAGATAACTGGGTCATTGTACCTTCAAAACATTCTGTCTTCACAATGAAGCTACTGGAGAAAATGTCTTCATCCTTTCATATGACCATAGATGTCAGTAATATTTTAATAATGGAGTTGGAGTGGAAGCCTCATAAGAAAAGAAAAGGGCCAACCATTTACACTTATGGGTATGTGATAATGAAGTTGAACATAATACTATATCTGATGACAATGTTTCATTAGCTCAGTAGTAATGAATCACAAGTTTAGTCAACTTTCTGAAGACTAACTGAGGGCTGTTAGTGGTCCTTATGGATAGAGACAAAGAGAGGTGGAATGTTAATGACTATATGGCTTTAGAGAAGTGGTGGGGAAGGAGAACATCAGTGAAGGAGGGTTTATAAAATATTAGGATGCTTGAGGAGCATGGAATCACCTTCACTATGCATTGTCAAAGAATATCTTGCCAGACTAACATGGTGAATTGTTGTTACCGATTTAGCAGGAGACAGATCAAAGTTATGCCACACAACACCACTGGCTGTTCTATTATTTCCCTGTAATGCCTCCCGACAAGGCATTACTGAGTGCTTATAATCCTTCTGGAATGAGACCTAGCTGCTGAGTCCATTAGCAGAAGTAAAACAGTGTGGTAATGCTCTTCTGTTTGTTTCCACTGCAGTAAGCCAAGTGCCAAGATGTTTGAAAAAGTAATGGTGTAGAATCATAGAAATGAAATTTAAATGGCAACTTCTATAGTTGCAGTACAACTTACTACATTTTCCTGATGTGATGATTGCTTATTAATGAATGTGAAAATGCGCTACTCAACTAGAAAAAGACTTTGTCATACTGTCATTCATAACATTACTCTACACAAACACAAGCACATATATGTATGACATGTAAAGGCATGACATAATTCAAACAGGAAGAAGATTCATCATATATACCCACACCAATGCCATGGAATATGAAGTCAATGGTGATACATATATGATTAATAAAAGATAAGGAATGCAAGTCTGGGCATAGGCAGGAAGCATATACATCCCTGGGTAATGCACAACACACAAATACAACATAAACACCGATGGAATATACACAATTGCCAAAAGCTTGTGTACATTCATTTTGCATGTGGATGATATCCAACATGATGGCATAAGGTAATATTGTACTAGTACATCTACATTACAACAGTGATATGTTGCAGGAAGGTAAGCATACACATAACATATGTCATGCATGTGTGAAGCATGCAGGCCAAAGCTATAAAAGGGAAGGGAGATGGACAACCCAGGTCCACATCAGTGAGAAAATTCCAGTAAGAGAAAGTAGGTACATACCACACAAAAGACCATTGTTTCAGTGGGACAGTAACGTCCAAGAATATTACATAAGTTACAAAATCAAGGAGATGTCATGTTGTTGAACAGACATAACATAGCAGCAATCAGTACACAAATGGATGCAATGCATGCACATGGATAATATGTGCAAATAAAAATACCTGACTGACCTTACAGTTGTTATGTGAAAAGAATGGGAATAATGTGGTATGTGAGTTGCTGTCATCCCTCCTTAAGTATATAAAGGAACAATACAAGCAGAGCAATCATGTCCCAATCACATTATGCTAACTGCAATAGTCATATGTCTCACATACAGGGCCAGAGTCTGTCAGGACATAACAAGCACACACACACACACACACACACACACACACACACACACACACACACGTGCACACACGCACACACACACACGCACACACACACACACACACACACACACACACACACACACACACACACACACACACACACACACACACACACACACACACACACACACACACACACACACACACACACACACATGCACACACAGATTGAAGAAGTAGCACCCATTCCCATATGGAGCCATGTATGCAGTAATGAAAGCATGACCATGTAACTAATAATAGTTACTACATGTGTCATTTGGTAATGTGTGTCATACTGCTACAGAAAGATAAAGCCACACATGACATAATATATGCAGCATATATTATGACATATGACAGAAAACCATGACAGTAGTATGGGATGTCTGCACAATTGCACATAAGCCATAAATATTTGAATATGGAAAACACCATGGTGGCAGCATTACAAGACTGGATCACACAGACAATACTTGTGGTCCTGAGGGACCACTCGATGGGTTGAACATCACAAAAGATCTCTCTGGTGATCTCCCAGAAGGAGTCACGCAAGGTCCATGCCATGTCTTGAAGGAAGTTGCCCATCAGGTCCCTCATCTGTGTCTGGAAGACATCTGTCACTATGTCCCAAACCTGGTCCTGAAAATCATCTGTCTGGAGTGGTGGTGGATGTCTTCTACACTGATCCACAGGAACAATGGTGCACATTGTCCCTGTCATGGTCATCATCCTGGTCCTTAGAGTCCAAATCAGCTGGTGGTGTTCTGGCACATCATTGTTATTGTCAGACTGGTGAGCTGTCATGGGTACCATGCTCTGTCAAAATTCAACACAGGAAAAAAAACATTATACATGTATAATAGGTATTAACCTAAAATCAATGAATAAATAAAATGTAATATAAACTTACATAATCTACATGTTGTAGCTATTATGTATGTGATGGTGCACTACTGTCTGACCTGATCCAACTCTAACATCATATGTGATGTCAGGCATAAATCCAATCCATACTAATTTACAAAATGGTGTATAACGTACATTACAGTCATATGGCAAACATGTCAGTAATAAAACACAAGCAGACATCCGCCAACATAATTGAAAAGTGAGTATATGATATGCATTTAACAACATTAAAATGTTTAAGACAAGACATGTGAAATGTTTGTTCAATTTGCATCACAGTACAGTACATTTGTTGTACCACTGTAGTGGTCAACAGGTCTGGCTCATAAGATTTATTTATACATTGTTTGACAAAAGATACAAAGGTGTAATAATAGCAAGTGTACTGTCATTGTTATGCAACATTCTAAATGTCATAATATTCATATATTGATGATATGAGTAGAAGGGCATGGATGAGCCACCACCCACTATATGTTATCAATGTGGTACTCTGGCACATTACGTGGCGCATAGTACTCAGTTCATCAGATGTGCCTCTGTTATTCCTTCTACATTTACTGACATATCAGCCATTGGTATGTATGCAAAACACATCTGTGTATAGCACACAGACATATATATATATACACATATATATATATATATATATATATATATATATATATCAGGAAGTTTCAAGGCAAGTATACTATGCCACTCTGGCATGCAGCACCAACGTAGGGCTCCACTCAAAATGATCTAATCCAGTGCAAGTTAATACTTCCAGTAGATTTTTTGGGAATGTGACTGCTGGTGTAACTATGTTGGCTGGTAAGTCTTACACCAGTTTCACTCACAAACTTTGACAAGTACCTTAGGAATATGGTCCCTATTCATTACACAATGTGTGCCTCAAGCATTTATGTTAAAGTGTCAATATGAAATTTAAATTTCCACTATAAATTATTATGTGAAAAAAATCTGTTATGCTTATATCACATGATTACATTTTGCGTGTTGGAAATATATTGCAAAATTAACAAGCAATTGTACACTTAAAATGTATACTCAAATGACATGAGCAATGCAATAGGGTTAACGAGTAACATTGTAACATTATATAATTGGAATGGAATTTGAAAGTTTTTGAACAACTGCACAGTCACAAGCATCGAGACAGCATGTAATAGCTACACATTATGTACATGACACACAAATACATAATTGTCCCTCAGCAAATGTATCACTGTCACTGGCTATATGTGTATTATGCTTACAAATGTACCTGCACAGTTTAAAAAATGTAACGATCACGAATATGCTACGCAACATCTTACACGATTAATAAATCTTTGGCTTGTGGCATACCAATGACAGGAAATGGTATGTAATGTTGTATTTAACAAACCATCACTCAAAAACAGACTGGAAACTGCACAAAGTCAATGGAAGACCAAAACACCACATACCTATAGAAAAAATGCCGGACTAACAATGAGAGAGAAATATAGAGAAATGTCATTAAACTATTACAATTCACAAGGCTTTCAGGAGAGTCTCTTCTTCAGTGTAAGTTAAAAAACAATTAAATTCACTGAATTTATGTGAGACACATGACACAGCAACCCAATCATATTCTTAAACACATTAAAAAACTTTAACAGCTGATTATTGTCACACACACACTTAAAGTGACACAAATTATCCAGATCAATTGCAATACTGCTATTGAACATAATAATATCTACATTGTTTTTTTTAAAAATGTTTCTTACAATATATAAACATTGTAACATCATTCACAAAGTATCATTAAAGTTTTATTTGTTTACTTTTCGAATTGGTTTAATACTTAAAACAGCATTAAACCCAGGGGTCTTGTTTGCATCTAACCTTAAAATCCAATTATATTCATCGATTTCAAGTTTATTATTTATATCACCTCCTCTAACACTGGGTAGTCATTTCTGGATTACCCTAAAATTTAAAGATATGTTGAGGGCCATTATCCAAAAAGTGATTAGCAAGAGATTTAGTTAAAATGCCCCTTCTTATATCAAAGAGCTGATCTGTAATTTTCTCTTTAAATTTCCTGCTGCACTTACCAACATAAAAAATGGGGCAGGCTAGTACCTAAGAATACTACATTATCCGAGTTATGCCATTGAAATTGGATCACCATTGCCTCCCCCAGATGAGATAATGATGTTCCTGGTCTCATATCCTACCACCAGCCAGGGCTGTCAGATACCCAGAAGACATAATGAAGCAGGTGTTGCAGGATGTACAGTTATGTCTAATGTTTACAAACATTGCAGCATACACCAGTTCTCACTGGAGGACTTTAATTCACAGTTCTTACTGTTATGTTATATTTGTGTTACTGCAGCAGAACTATGCCATGAACACGAGAGCACACCTGATGTCAATGCACAACGTAAGTGTTAGAGCCTGTTATCTTACCAACACAGTACATACATAAATAACACTCTCAGCAACATGTATGATGTTGTGTTTTGCAACTGCATAGGCCCATCAACCTCTTAACACTAACAACATATTACTAAGTACCCCCATATCCTGATGGTTTGATCCATAGTTGTGTGACTTTGCCTCTTGTTATGACTGTGGAGTATTCTCACATGTTGTTGTTTACATGCCATTTTAACCTACACATACATAATTACAAGACATAGGCCAGGAAGCTGCATGTACAGACAGATAGACAGACCTGGTGAGTTTGTTCATATGGTTACTATTGTGCAGCACTGCTTATCACACCTGTTATCTAGGATATTAATGCTGTCTAGTTCCCTGCACAAGTACATCTGACTGACGTGCACCATTTTTCATGTAAGTGTCTCCATATCCTATTAGTGTGATCCATAGCTGTTGTATGCTGCTGCCTCCTGTTGTGACTATGGGGTATTCTCACAAGTTGTTGTTTGTTTGCCATATTATAATACAGGAGCCACATTACAATAGATGATATGCTTCCCAACCAGGGAGGATGTACCTAGTAAGGTAGTCTATATGGTTTCTATATTTCACTAGTAATAGTTACATGTGTTCTATTCATGATTGTTGTGGATTGTTCACCTGCATAGGACACCTGCAATCAGTACATCATCAGTGCCGATCCAGTATGTGTCTAATTCGCTGTGCCTTATACCTCAGGTGGAATGCTGCATGATGCTGTGTATGTGCTTAATAAAGATTTCTGTGTGTCTATATGCATGCCAACCCTCCCCACCAGTGGTGGAGTCACAGGAGGATATGTCAGGTAGGTTTTAGTAGTTGTATGACCCTCATCTGTTGTATTTGTTTGATATGTAAGTTATGTGGCATATCTCTGCTATATAGGGTCCCTGAACAACCTGCAGCCAGAATGACCTGGTAAGTTTATATTATCATTAGCGCTATAATTATATGGTTGTCCCAGGTCTTAGTACTGTGATGTATCATTTGATTTCTGTGCATGTATGTGATATGGCTGCACAGCACAACAGTGTGTTATCTGTTGCACACTCTGTTGAAAGCCTAGTAACAGCACTACTAGAGTAGTGTCATAGTATGAACTGAATAGTACATGCCCTAACTATGCTAACCACATATCACCAGTGGGCAGAAGCCCCCCTCTCACTAGACCCACACACGGCCCTCAGACATCAATGTCTGTGCTGCAACGTGCATACTGTTGGTCAATCAAGTAGTTACATCCAGACAGACATATCACACTACTGCTCCTACCCAAACTGTGTCCCAAAATGCTAGTGTCACTACATCTAGCTCCTCAGTACACTGCCATAGGCCAAGTGTTTTAAGATGTGGCAAGGGCAGCCAGGACCATGGTGTCATCAGTATTAGCTTGAGCTCCCTAGACTGCATTAGAGGAACACTGGCAGTTGATCAAATTTGTGTACTATTGTATCATTCTGACCATGTGACAATGATGACAGCTGTGCTGATCATTGACTAGTCTATCTGCAGGTATTTTCTCATATGTCTAATGCCACAGGGTTTTTCCAATTATTTGTCTGACCTAGGTGACTAGCTTCAACTTGTGATATTTGTATATATAGTACTTATTTGTCAATGGTATATGTTAGTACACCTATTGATGACAATAATGCTATATGTGACTATCTCTATGCTTATATCCTTGTATCGCTTGCTAATTGTCATATAGCACATATTTATATGGTTAACAGCATTCTATCTTTATTATACAGCAATGATTGCTACATTACACATTTCCATGTATCTGTATGCACACCTGTGTTTCTTATGCCATTTTAATATGGCACTGCACATGTATCACCATCTGCATTCACTGCATTTCTGGTGATCTTTTTCCATTTTCAGTCCCCATGCTGACATGTAGTTCCCATGTGTGCCTTCTCATATCTCACTGATTCCACAAACATATATATTTACCTGCTGCTATATCCCCAGCACTGATGCATGTTCCATGTCTGTTGTTTAGTCACTGCCACTGATGCTCTACATGTTGGAAAGTATCCTTACCTCTAAGTCCTTTTTCCAGCAATTACCTGTACAGCAAAGCATGCCTTCTGTGTGACATTCCATGTCAGGCATGGGATGTGAGGCATGTTTATGTTTATTTTCTTTTTGTCCAGTTCTTGGGATGTTTGTAATTATTCATGCTGCTGTGTGCTGTTTATTGTGCTGTAAAACACAGTTACACATCAGACAACTGATGCCTCAATGTTAGTGCATGGCACCTGCTTTTCAGTTATGTTTGTACTGATGATACACTCCCATACACTACATGTGCCTAGATTTCTTGTGGTACTAGATATTTTGTGGCTCTCTTCCCATGCTACTCATTTTTATGATGATATCCTATCTGCACAGTTCCTGCATCCCACACATTTGCCTGTGTGGCCCTCTTTGATAATGTAACTTGCAGAGAGGCTTCCTGCATTGATGTTTCCTCTGTATACATCCAGATGTATTCCTTGCTCTGTCCTGTGTATATATTCTTACTGGTATACCTTATGATTCTGCTGTGCATGATGTTCGATATGGACAACTAATGGCATCTTTCCATTAGTTGTACTCTGTGCTGTTGTTGTGGGGGCCACACGTGAACAACAGTGATTAGTCTGCGTACATTTGCACATTGGCTTGTCATGACTCACAGGTGTGTGTCAGTTGTATAGGACCCCTTTGCCTACTGCCTATATAGCTGGTCTGGAGAGAAGTGGAGATATTTTCCAGGATCATAATAAAAGAGAACTAATTTTTTCCTGGTGTATTCACTGTGACTTTGGAAACTAAGTGACTGGTCTAACCAGAAACCTAAGTATTTAAAGAATGTAGTTGCTTCTGTTGGTGAACCATTTAGATCTGCAATACAGAGATTTCTAGACAATGTTTTCACTTTTTGTGAGGTTCTAAATATTATTATTTTTGTTTTGCAGGTATTTAGGAGTAGCTTATGGTTCTTGAGCCAAGAATTAAGGGAGTGACGGTCGGACTGAAGTTGGGTTTGAACAGTTGAATGTGAGGGACTGGATCAAAGAATAACCATGTCATCTGTATAAAGAGTTATACAGATGACATGTTTATGGGAGACCAGAGGGAAGCTTGTTAAGATTGAAAACAACAGTGAGACAAGTATGGATCCCTGGGAATCTCCTCTGCTAAGGAGTCCTGGGGGAGATATAGATGAGTCTACTTTGATTCTGGAATATCTATTTGATAAGAAATGTTCAAACCAGGTGACAGCATTGGGGCTAACTCTAATTTCTTGGAGGTAATGTAGTAGTAGGAAGTGTTCAATAAAGTCAAAAGCTTTAGTAAGGTCAATGAAGTTAGCTCTTGAACAATTTCCCTTACCCATATTGGGAAGGATAGCATCTGTAAGTGATCATGGTACTGTCATTGTGCTTCTTCCAGCCCAGAATCCATGCTGTTTAAGAGTAAGGAAGTGGTACTGCTGTGTGTAAGTGGACAGATGGTTGTAAACTGTTTTTTTTTTTTTTCAAGTATTGCCCAAATGTAGGGAGGATAGAGATAGGACAGAAGTGGGATGCATTTTCTGGTTGAAGCTGTTTGAGAAGGGAGTTGGCAAGCAGTTTTCCATATATCTGGAATTGTCTTTTGAGTTAAACAACAGTTATAAATATGGAGAAGAGGTGTGGTAAGGAGGTCTTTGCAGAGTGATATAAACCAAGGGAGTAGGTTGTGTGAGCCAGGAGTGTATCCTTGAGTATGCTTTCTACAGGGCGTTAAGATTTTTCATTTACTTTTCTTAAAATAGAAGAGAAGGACAGAAGTAGTTGGCCTGGAGTGAGCTGAGGGAAGAGACAGAGGTTACAGTACTGGAGAGGTGGCTGAATTCCTTCAGAAAGTTAGACGTTGAGAGTTGGTCTTGAGAGCTATGATGGTGAGAGGGAAGGAGGTGAGATCTATGGATTTTCAGCCTGTGAAAAGATTTATTTCCTGCCAGAAATGTTTAGGCTTGCTAGCAGATAAAATTGTTTCTGATATTGTTGGTATTGAGCTTGTATACAGCTTGCCTAGACAGGATACATAAAGAGGTAATGGCAGCATGATTTTCTGGTGAGGGTTTTTTTCTCCATGAAGATCACACATTGTCCCTAAGTCTGAACACATCTTTCAGTTCAGTGGTTAGCTAGGGTTTTTGTTGTATTTGAAAAGGTACTGTGTGAGAGTAAGGTTGTATTTGAAAAGGTACTGTGTGAGAGTGAGGAATTTGCTTTGAAGATGAAGGAGGGTATACGTGTAAGAGCTGTAGCAACTGAGCTGGGGTTCTCTAAGGTGAAATGGGAGATCCATCAAAAGTTGATAGGTGTTTTTGAGGTTGTCTGTCTTGTTGATGGTGCTGGGTCTGAAGGTAACTAGTTTGGAGGCAGTTTTGATGTTGAGTGGATAATTTGGAAGGTTATTAAGGAGTGGCCACTGAATGAGGGTGGAAGAACAGATACATTGGGCATGATGGGAGGGTTGTTAATGATTAGCAAATCCAGGCAGGAGTGGTTGTTGGTTTAGAGATTAGGATGAGTAGTGTCACTGACTAACTGTATAAGGTTGATATTGTACAGAAATTTGGCAATGTCATCTCCTAGGGGACCTAGGTGGTTTTGGTTAAAATCACCTAGAATAACAAAATTTTTATAGCTGAGGTGATAATATGAATAAGGGATTTAAATTTGTTAAGAGAGGCTACAAGAGTAAGGTAAGTGACTGCTATTAGAAGGTGACTGTTTATACAGGTGGGAAGGTTTAGATCAGTATCTGAGGATCCATTTGCTTGAGCAATGGTAGTTGGTTTAAAGCTTTTTTTTTTTTTTTAATAAAGAATGAGAAGGCTCCCACCTTGTCTATTGCCAGGTATTGTGTCTTGGAGGTATTTTTAAGAGGCCAAAAATTAGGATTGTTTTTCTTGAGCCATGTTTCAGTGATAGCTGTGATATTCGGTGAAGTTAATGTTAGGGTTTGGGTTAAGTCATTAGAAAAGGAAATCATTTGTTTTCCTTTCTGATGATCATGATTTCAATGATTTTTTATGTTTGGGTAAGTTTGTATTCAAAGTACCATCATCGATTTCTGACAGATTTCTTAGGACAAATTAAAGAACTATTTTACACACCCAACAATGACTTCTCTCGTATCTTTAAATATTCTGCCAGGACTATTAGCTGGACCAGAAACTTTATGCAAATTAATTAAGCAATAACCGATGATGTGGTGTGATATATTGAAAATGTACCCACGGTTGGTGTGGTTTAATCAAGAGAGCGAAGCCTGACTGATTAAATAAAGCCAACCGTGGGTAAATCTTCAATATACCACAACCAGTGAGTCGGCTATTGCTATTATACAATGACATTATTTAAGAAAAAAATACTTACTTTTCTTAAATAACTGTTCTTTCACCAGTGGTGGTATACTGCTTCCTTGTGTTGATGTACTGCGCATGCATCTGGGACTTGCCTTCCCATGCATACTAAGTGAAACGGAAGCAATGAAGAGAAGAAAGTCACCATTGCTCTGATTTTTTTTTTTTTTTTAATTAAAAAAAAAAAGTTTTGGACACCTCATACTAACGGAAAAAAGTTTGGTCGACCGGACTTTTTTCCGTTGGTATATTGTGGGATTTACAATGGGCATGCTGGCCAATCAGCATGCATGCTTTGGAATATTAATGGGGGTCATTGTATAATCTTCAGTTTTACCTTTCCATTTTTACTTCCATAAATATAACTATGCCCCCATACAGCGATTATCCTCTCCTTTCTATAGTGCATACTGATGCAACAATGACTAATTATAATTGTATACTCTCTGGAATTAGATACTCTTTATACTTTTTATCCTCACATACTTAAAAATCCTTTTATTACAAGCATATATATCACTCAATAGCTTTCATTTTGTTTCAAATTTTACTCTGCTTATAACTTTTGTTATTGATTTTCTTGTTTTGTATGTGTAATTTTTACATTCCCTTCCTCTGCTATCATTTTCATGTGTATTACTCATATTTTGCAGTTCATTCTACCTCTTATTAGTCTCAGAAAAACAATCTTCCATGCCACTACCTATTCTAAACAGTATATAATCATATAATACATCTATACCTGTAAACTGTGCTCAGCCCTCAGTTTTCCAGTTGAATAACCAATCAAATCAGCATTTACTTTTATATTAATTTGTTTGTTAACTGGTCAAGTAAGTTGTTACAAGACTCTTTTCAGCCACAACCTGCATCAACTAGCAAGTGCAGTTACATTGCAACGTAGCTTTACGTGCAAAATATAATCAATAGGAAGATATTTACAAATGAGTTAACACATTTAGATATGACACAGAAGTAGTCTTCATCAGTAGAAGTCATTTACAAAGAAAATTATTTACACTAGGAAAACTTGCAATTAGAAATTAAATGTGAACTTCTGAGGCAATAGTATAATATGTATACCATGATTACACTCTCTGTCACTCTCTCTCTATATATATAAATTATATATGTGTGTGTGTGTGTGTGTGTATATATATATATATATATATACATATATATATATATATATATATATATATATATATATATATATATATATATATATATACACACACACACACACACACACACACACACACACACACACACACACACACACACACACATATGTACATATACAATACACACACCATTAAATACATCTCCTCTTCTATCATACTAGCTCATTTGAATATGCATAGAACTCATCTGCTGTACTTACCCCCTACTAATACTTATTATAGAAACTTCATGTGCTTTTTTGCAAGCATGCTCACCCACAACTAACATTTTTCACATTATGCTTACACCCTCTTCCTATCCCTACCATTGTTATGATTAAGTTGGGATTATGCCTCTCTCTCTCTCTCTCTCTCTCTCCTATTATCCTTCCTCTCTACAAATAAGCAAAACTAAAATGTAACAGAGCTTAATCCTCTGATGTTCATCAAACCATTCACCAGAATATCCTTCTACAATATGCTTAAGGATGGATTCGAATTTCAGTATCTCGAGACTATAAAGTCGAAAAATCAAAATACGGAAACTCCAAAACCGTGAAATTAAAAACCGTGACATTTAAACACATACTTCACCACACAAACACACATACACCTTCTTCCCCACACTACAACAAACAAACAAAACACACGCAAACAAAACAACACACATACAAACACCTATCCTACATATAAGCACCCTCTGCACCCCCCCACACACACACACCCGCTACTTATGTATAACAACTCCGAGTTCACACTAAAAATGACACAGACACAAAACCCACCACTACACAATCTACATTCCCCTCGCACAAACACACATCACATACATACAAACACCACCATTCTCAACACTTACACAGTCACACTCTTACATACATACCTTAATCTACATCTACATTACACACTCACACTCTTACATACATACCTTAACCTACATCTACAACTTCCCAACACACTAACATACAATAAAATCCCTACCCAAAACTCTTACAATAAAAACACTTACCTGGATCTCCAGCTATCCAGTAACACAGTGCACCACCATAACCGCTGATTCGACATTTCCGGATTCGGTTATGTGGTCTTTCGCAGAACTGCGCTTTTGCTATTATAGTCTTGAGATACTGAAATTCGATATTTCAGTATTTTGAGATTATGAAGTGAACCCGCTTAAGGATATACTACTCTTCATCCCCTTGACAGCCCCATAGTCTCAACTAATAATCTCTGGCAGATAATTTTCCCTTCTGCCCCTCATGCAACAAATTATATCATGCAATCCACATCCTCTGTCAAGCACAATTTTTTAAATATTTTTTCCATGAGACTTACTTCTCTTCTTAATATCATCCTGATCCATAGTTACCTGGAAACAAACCCTGTCCTACTTTCTCTTCCAAGAACCACACATCTTCACAAATACCATGTCACACAAGCCACCTTCCCTTAATACTGGCTCTTCCTAATGTGCGAACATACCTGTCAACCTCTTAGAACAAGAAATCTGGACAAAGCAATAAATAAAAGTGGGACAAAGGCCTAAAAATAGGGACAGTTTTTAAATATTTCTCTTACAAACTTAGAAAGTTGACAAAATAACAGGTTTTGTATTGTTGTGAATTTCCTGAAGGGTATTACATCTGAAACTCAAATGTTTGTCATTATTTTTTACTTCAGTCATTAATGATTGCCACTAAGTTGCCAGAAAACCATAATTTTATGAAAAACAAACCAAAAATATGAGGAAAAAATCTGGACATTCTGCAAAAATCTGTACAGTTGAGAGGTATGTGTGGGAAATAATGAATAAACTAGAACATGATCTAGTATAACAGAATCCTAGGTTAAGCAGTTACTTCCCTAGATAAGCTTACACCTTCAGTTCATATTCTTGGAAAAGACAGAGAGGTAGCACACTCTTCCAAAGAAAATATAATCTAATGTCATCCCCGTCAGCACAAGGCAAATTGTGAGTAATGTGAACCATTTTAACAATTCCTGCATGTTGTTTCTTCTAGTAGCTTAGCGCAACCACCGCAGCTATGACAAGTACAAACTCTTACTTAATGAAATTCTAAAACACAACAAACCATCCAACAACATTATCAGGCTAGGTGATTATAATAATAAACTTCTTGGCCCACTAAAAACATTATTTAACCAACCGAGGATTCAGTGAAAGAACCAACTACATCCAGAGCCCACTAATTAGAACATCAGATCAACTTAATCTCATTATATCAGGAAACCCTAATAAATTATCTGCTGTCTGCAAGCACTATCCATCCACCATGAATCGGTGACCATTATATCACCTCTTTCTACTGCCACATACCTTCTAAGAGACTGTCTACATGTCTGCAAACAGTTACATTTCACCCCAAGAACAATACAGATCAGAAAACCACAGCCAAATCCTACCTACAAAATAATATATTAGATAAATGAAAGTTTACCTTAGCAAATGCTCTAATAATCGAAAATCCCAGACCTCTATATGCTTTTTGTGAGATCACGGTACAGTGAAGATCAGAATATTTGCCCTTTCTTCACTGTAGTGGGATCTCAGAGTTGGTATATATATTTAGCAGGGGGTGGGGTGGGGGGTGCAGCCCTTCCCCCCACAATAGCAAGTTCAAGGTCCAGGATTTTTGATTATTACAGTGTTTGCTAAGGTAAACTTTCATTTATCTAATGTTGTTGTGTCTTTCCGCTTTTCCCGGTTAGGGGTCGCCACAGCGGAACTCCGGTCCGCTAATGATTGGCAGTAGATTTTTACGTGCTGAGTTGCCAGCCCTGATGCATAACCTTCAATGAAGGCAAGCCCATTCACTTATGCTCCCACACAGAGTTGGTCTAGCTGGAGAATCGGACAGACAAACGTCTTACTGTGAGGCGACAATGCTACCGCAGCACCACCACTGCAGTATACACCCAAAAAAACTCAACTCTCAACTCTCATCTAATTAAAAACTTAAGAAACTCTATGAACTGAAAGCCATGTACAAATTTGTAGATGATACATGGAAAAAATAGAAAATATGCCCCTCACTGTAAAACAAATACAACTCCATATTCCTACAAAACTTTGCCAAAAGTCATGCAGAAGATACCAAGTCATTCATGGTCAGGCAGCTAATACTGTCTACTTATAACAACCTAAAACAGTTTTGTAAAGTAGTTAATCAAAGCATAGCTCACATCCCACATAGTAGCCCACTTCTTCCCAATTTAATTTTCTCTTCTTCAGCTAACATCTCTACTACAGACTTCCACAGAGAATTTAAACACATTACCCATTCATCTTCCTAATCATACCCCACTCCAGCCAAAATGCCAAGGTGCCCTGTATTCACACCTCCATTTTACTATAAAGCTATCAAGACTAATGATGTTAAAAAAACAGCTGTACTAACCAAATCCCTTAGATGCTCCATGAGGTTTTGACAGACTGCACCACTGGTTTACCTTTGTATAAAGCATGTTCTAAATACTGTAAAGCCTTCTGTATCCCATGTTTAAACAAAATCATCATACAAAAGCTCTGGAAATAAGCCACTGTTAAATCAGTCCCAAAAATTCCAAAACCATCTTCTGCAACAAACTTCCATTCAACCTCTTCCCTTCATACTCTTGGTAAAATAAAAAAAAAAATTAATCCACTCTCAACTCTGTGAATGCTTGGTTTACCATGCAGTGCTATCCACCTCATCTCAATACATTTTTTGTTCATAGAACATCACTAAGATTGTCTTATAAACACAAAGTAGTGATGTCCTGCAAAACATGGGCAAAGGATGCCTCCCAGGTACAATTGTCATAGATTCTACCAAGCCCTTTGACATGGTACATCACCCACTCCTAAACTCCCTTACCAAAGCTGGAATTAACAACCAAGCTCTCCTTTAGTTTAAACAGCTTCCTGACATATTTTACAGTTCAAACAGGTAACACCAAATCTCATCTATCTCTCTCTTTCTTTCTCTCTCTCTCTCTCTCTCTCGCTCTCTCTCTCTGTCCCCACATTTAAGAATACCACAGAGATCTGTCCTTATACCAGTTCTTTTCTATTTATTTATCAGCATCAACCACTTCTTTGCTGACTTACCACATGTTCCTATAATCCTATAATCTTATACGCTGACAACATGGTGATCTAGTAGCCCAAATCCTCTCATAACACAATCAAAAACAGGAGGAGGAAAAAGACAACAATGACTTAAACTCCTGGTTACTTAATTAAAAATGATTCTTAACACTAAGAAAACTGAATCTGTGATATTGTGCACTCAACAAACACTTTCCTCTATTCCTGAGAACTTGAATGTACTTTGCTACAATCAAATCCACTTAAAGCTACTAAAACATTTCATATACTTAGGAATTTGGCTAAAACAGCTTAACGTCCACCACAGAATAAAAGCTAAGGCTAAGTTAACTTCCATCATAGAGTAAAAGCTAAGGATAACGCTCAGTTATTTTGAGCAAAAAAAATCTCACTCTGTGATCATAGAAGGTAGGTCCACAGTTGAATAAGGTGTATTTCTCACACAGCTTGAATATGGCCTGCACAGAATAGCTGCTATCTCAAAAAAGAACCTCCTAGTGCTATGAACAATTTCAAGAAACTTATACAGACTCATCACACTTATACCATTAACAGAGTATTGCTGCCTGGCTCCGTGGCAGAGAAGACAGAGTCCTGACTGTGAGCCTGGACACTGGGGTTAAATTAATAATCTCAACACTGCACTTAAAGAGCCAGGCAGTGAGGGGGAGGAATGAAGGTGCCTGTCCAGCATGCCTTTCCTGGGTTTGGGAGGCATGCACACTTTTTCAAGCACATTAGTGGTGTGATTTCCTTGGTGGAAGCTGGGGAAACCACATGTTGTGTGTTAAGGTTGGGGGGGTTGCTTCAGAAGAAACACCGCCTTGCAAAAGTGAAGGGATGCCTTTCAACATGGCCCATTGTATTTTCTTCTCTTAGTACTTCACTAGACACGTGTGGGAGATAGGGCAGGAAAGGAAAAATTCAACCCTCCTCACCATGACTCCTTGAATAATGGCCCCTGTTGGCTCACCCTCACTCCTATGATTGCAAATGAATGAGCACATTGACCCACGGGACTGGTAATTGATGATAGTAGGAGCAAAGAAAAGATTAAAAAAAAACAGAACGTCATTGCATAGTACTACATAAAACAAAATAGGTAGCAGTCTCAGAAAGAACCAGATTTCTGCTAAACTGTCTAAGCTGTAAGCTACTTAACATTAAACTCTTCCCATCTTTCACTAGCTGCCTCGCCATACATAACTCATCCTACAACCTAATGTCCTTCCCCTCCTTCTGTCCACCTTCTCTCCATACTCTCAGGACCAGACTGAAGGCAGCATTGTTTAGTGTCTGGCCCATATGTGCTATGGCTTAAATAAAGAAGTTGGAAAGTTTCAGGAATCTATAGTTCTGCACTGCTTACAATAACAGGAAAAACAATTTAGGAACATGAGTCAGGCCTAGAGAAGACAACTAGATTGTTGCACCTAATAAACGTAATTTGGAACTAAAAAAATACATGTAAGAGAAAAACATCATGTGTACAAACTACTGATCTGCTTCCAATGATTGAAATAATATTTGAAAAATCATTTTGGAAAGACTGAAGATGCCCATAATTACAGCAAAGGAAAAGGACAAAGGTGATTGGGCGTGAAACTAGGTATGCGCCCAACTAGAACTGCAGATGATGACAAGAGCATTTAATGCAGTTATTTTTTGCAAAATCTCTGAAATGCATCCATAGCTTTGTGGGTGAGTGCAGGAGTACAGCCAGAATTGTACATTTTATACTCAACCTCATATTACTGCCTCTTACTCCATTTCAAAAGGTACATCTTTCACATATGCACATAACTTTCATCATTTCTCCAACAACAAAATACGTTTATGTTGGGCTGCGTAATCTTGAGTCTAATCATGTGTATCAATTAATGCTGTTTGGCTTGGGTTAGACAGTTATAGCCATCTTCTAACATCCATATACCGTGCTGTTTCCAAGAAATGGGCAGAAAAAATGTTTATTCAATTGAGTATACTGGCTCATTGGAAAGATCTGGGGCAGCCAAATGACTGGCCCAGTGAAAAGATCTAGGGCAAGCAAATGGCTCAATAGAAGGATTTGGGGCAGCTGAATGGTTCAGTAGAAAGATCTGGGGCAGATGAATGACTCAGAGGAAAGACATGGGGCAGCTTTACTCTAATAGCTCCAGGGTTTGCAATTAAATCCTGACTTTTAGCCACTCCATATGGAGTTTGCATGTTCTCTCCATGTCTGTGTGGGTTTTTTCTGGGTACTCTCTAGCTTCTTCCCACACTCTAAAACAAGTTAGTGGATTGGCTAGAATAAATTGCATTTATATAGTGTATTTACAATTACTGTTGTGACCCAGTTATGTTCAAACATGGTATATAGATCATCACACAAATGAAAAATTAATAAATATAGATCTTCAGAGTGTACCTGGATATACATTTGGGTGGCTGCTCTAACTCCTGTCATGTGAAAGTAATGCATAGCCACAAAATCCTAATTTTAATTCTAGACATAAACCTAGCAGTAAGTTTAGGGACTAAGATTTGACATCTGAAGAGGCACATGCCTGAAATACTATGGGCACACCCATAGTTTGAAATACTCTCACTCAGAACATCAAGAAGTCAAGGAGTACCTTTTTTGAGTTTCCAAGGAAACTATTTGATTACATGAAGTCAAACTCCAAAGAAAACTGACAAACCACTTAATAAAACACAACTTTGGGAGAAACAACAACAGGAGGAGGAGGAACTGTCATTGGTAACAGCAGATGAGGTACTTGTTTTTAACAGTGCAGTGACTGAATTGACTACTGTATATAGGATTCCAAATGCAAGGGGAAATGATCGGTCCCTAAATATTGTAAAAAAAATCAGATGTGGACTTTACCTTCTTTAATTATTCAAGCTATGCAGTAAACAGTACCTTAGTAGACTTTTTGTCCAAAGGTTTGATTTTTGCGCCAAATAAAAATTTTGATTTGAGCAGGACGTTGATTGACTTGAAACAGTACACTCGTAAGTTGAACTTCAATCTGTTGTTTAATGGGAATAATTGTGAAATTTCCGAATTCAGGGTTCCAAGTATTTTTAATCCACCACTGAACCCAATATTGGATTTATTTGAGCATATTTGTGAAATAGATTTAAGGTATATTGATAGTAATAAAAAGAGTATAAAGAGGAATTGTATTAATGTTCAACCTGCTGAATGGGAAATGTTAGAAAATGTAAGAAAAAGTGGAGTGCGGGTTTTCAAACCTGATAAGGGTGGGGGACTTGTGTTTATGAACATTTTTGATTATAATGAGAGAATGCTCAATATGTTAAACACTGACACGTATATTTTGGTTTCCTTGAACGAACTGAACCAAGCGTATAGGAGAATTAACATTTACTTGAATGATTTGTTTATAGAGAATCGTATTAACCTTGATTTATTGAATTGTTTTTCTATGCCAGCCCCTTGGATTCCAGTGATTTTTGGGATTCCGAAAGTTCCCAAAGATTTGATAAATCCACCTTTCCGGCCAATTATGAATGGTAGGAATTTCATTACGTACCCCCAAGCTAAGTTTGTAGATAATTTTTTTGAAGAAGCATCTAGTGAAGGAACCTTATATTTGCAAAGACTCATGGTCCTTCTTGGAAAACATCAATAGTTTGAATTTCAAACCTGATTTTAACTTTGCTACTGTAGATGTGAAGGACCTTTATAATGTAATTCTGCAAGATCTAGGAATTGAATGGGTAAGCCTACTTTTAGCTAAGAGGGGTGTTAGTAACACTAATGTTTTCCTTATACAGGAGTTATTGGATATTATTTTGAGCAATAATTTCTTCTTGTTTGAGGGTAAATATTATTTGCAGAAAAAGGGTGCAGCCATGGGCTCCCCAGTAGGAGCCAGTTTGGCTAACTTAGTTATGACATACTGGGAGAGGGAATTTGTATTTAATAATATTTATTTATTTCCAGTTTGATTACCAGGGAAGTCCACTGGCCCAAAGGGCCCGTTTTCAGTGGAGGCCCAGGGAGAAAAGCTCCAAAAGACATAATACAGTAAATATACAAGTCTATAAAAGATGCAGTTAAAAGAACAAGTTACAAATATATAAATTCAATACGAAGCATGAGCGACATGGTTCATTGTGATAGATCATATGGGTTATATTGTACAGATTCATTTAGACATACATTCTTTCATTTAAAGTAAAGAAACAATTTACATACATTAATTTAAAGTAAGGCTATTTACAGTATTTACAAAGTTGAAATTATGTGTGGAATAGCTATAGGAGTCTCAGAGAGCATAGGTGCACTCTTAGGAAATAGCTATGGGAGTTATAGAGAGCTGAGGAACACAGGAGGAAAATCCTCCCAGGGGCATTCACTTAAACAGAATTAGGTAGGATAAAAGCAGGTGCATTTCCATTTGGAAGACAGATGTTTGAATAGCTGAGTTTTGAAATTTTCTGAGTTTGATGTTGTCCTTAGTGTGGAAGGGAGTAAATTCCATTTCTTGCCTAGTGAGAAAGAAAGGAGAAGTTGGACTGCAGGTCATTTACGTTTGTGGATAGTAATTAAGTTTTGGTGTTCAGATCTGAGAGTTCTATTAGGGGTGTAGGGGGAAAGGATGTTTGTTAGAGCAGGACATTTTGTTGTGTGAAATATGAGTCTGTGTGCAGTGGTAAGTTGGAGGTAGTCTAGGTTATTAGTGAGTTCTAGCTAATTCAGAGATTGAAGGGTAAGGCAGTGATGGGTGGAATTTTTGGCTTTGGTGGCAAAGTTAGAGATTTTACTATAACAGTTTTCTAGTTTAGAGGTGATAGAAGAGGTCAGGTTAGTTAGAAGAAGGGCTCCGTATAATAAGGAAGGAAGAAGGTAAGTAGTTGCCAGAGTATGCCTAGAAGAGGTGGACAGGAAGAGATTGTTCCTGTATAGCAAACCTAATTTTGGTGGGTTTTCTTTATATTTTGTTGAATATGGATATCAAACTTGAGGTGTTCGTCTACAGTAATGCCGAGAAGTTTGGCGATAGGAACCACTTCAATAGGAGAGTTGGTTTGGCTAAGGACTTTAAAGGCACATTTGTCATAAGAGAAAGTTTTTGAGGGAGGGAATAGTAGTATTTTAGATTTATTTGCGTTGAGAGAGAGGTGATTTTGGCGCATCCAGTTCTCAGTAGTTGAGAAAGCAGTTTGGGTTTTAGTCAGCAGTTCAGGGAGATTTGAGGCAGAGCAGACTAAAGTTGAGTCGTCTGCATATTGAATGACTTTGGCATTAGGAATAGCAGAGTGAAAGTTATTGATAAAGATGTTAAAAAGCATAGGTCCGAGGAAGGACCCCTGTGGTATGCCGGTTGGGGGGGGGGGTAAGAAGGAAGAAGTGGTGTTCTTCCATTTAACAGTCTAAGTTCTATCTGACAGGTAGCTACAGAACTAGGATAAAGTGTTTTGGGAGAGATGTAGGTTAGAGAGATGATAGAGATTATTTTAGGAGAGATTAGGTGCAGAAGGTTAGGCTGAATTAGGGAAGAGGAGATAGAATGGAAATGAGTGCATGATTGTGGGTGAAGGAGGGTTTGTGTGGTAGTTTGAGTTGAAGGTAAGATTTGAGGAGGGTTGGAGGAATATGAGCTTAGCATAGCATAGAGGAATTAGGAATAAAAGGAGGAAGAAGGGGGCCCAGAGGGTGAGGAGGATTAAGGGGAGCATATCTAGACAGGTAGTTTAATGGGTATAAATTTGAGGGAGGGAAGCGGCTTTGAAGTAAGAGGAGGAAGAGAAAGAGAGAAGGGTTATTTTAGTATAATAAGAAAGATGGAGGGGAATTTAATTGATGAGGTGTTAGAGAGAGTGATGTGTTTAAGTGGGATGGGTGTAAGGAGGTGGGGTAAGGAAGGAAAATATATTATTGAGTAATTAAGCTGAATGGGTGGGGAAAGGGTAGAATAAAGGTAGAAGTGCTTGGGGCATGTGGAATTTGGGGGCAGGGTAGGGGAACGGAGTGAGCCCGCAGGGGCAAACGGAGTGGGTAGAACCAAGGAGGTGGAAGAAGAAGAAGAAGACAGTAGAAAGTGTATCAGTGAAGCAGAGAACAGATCTGAGGTAAGGAGATACAGGATAGGCACTATGTATGTGAGTTAAAAGGAAGCAGAGGGTTCACTGGAGCTAGAGGCTATACAGGGCAGTGGTAGATTAATAGAATATAGTCGATTTTAGGGGCTAGGAACAGGGCAGTGTTAGGTTAACAGTATTGTTAACATGCATTGAGGTGTAGCTAGAGGCTGGACAGTGCCATCTAGTGGCCAGATTGTGTAAGTACAAGGGTAGACCTCAGGTACACTGGGGAAATGGGAAAAAGCCAGGAGAGTAAAGGGGGAATTTAAATCCGTGGTAGGCTGCTAGCTATTGCTCACTGTGTTGGTATACAAGAGGGTACTTATATTATCATGTCTAATTTACAATAGGGTACATACACTTGTTATTAGCTCTTCGGGAGGCAAAGATGTTACAGAAGCACAGCAGGAATCCCTTTATAATGTCCGTGCAAGGGCGGGAAGTCAGGGTTCTGAGCAGAGAACTGAGAGGCACCTGGGGTGGTAGAGATGCAGCAGGACTAAACTGTAAGGGAAAGGAATAAAATAAGCAGTTGTTACTTTTAATACAATACTTCAGCAAATAGAAGGGGATAGGAAAAAATAAAGCGGGTTGTCTGGAGAGCAGGTTAGATGAGATGTGGGAGTGGTTACTGACTTGAAACTGTAGTTTTATTGGCCATTCTGGGTCAATTCCAAAACTCCTTCATCTTCCTCTCTTAAAACCTGGTTGCCTCATGGTTTTGGCGTCTTTTCAGGCTTGTTGGCTGTTGATGAAGCACCCACCAAGAGGAGAAAACGCTGAGAGAAGAAAGGAGCCACTTTTGAGACTTTAAGTATTTTTCCTCTGTTTATTTGCTAAGTTTTTCTGCATAGCCGCCTATTCTGAGCATTTTCTGGCATGTTAAATTTGATTTCTGCATTAGTAACTGTATTTAGAGCACAACCTAGAGCTGTTTACTGAATTTCCTGTTTGCACTTATTTTTAAAATCATTTTTTCTCAAAACTTGCATTTTTATCTGTCTTTGGCCTAGCACTCTTGTGTAGGGTCATTTACTGCACTGTTATAACTTGTTGATACTTGTTAACCTCTGCTATCTCTGAAAAAACAAAAAAAATCTTGCCTTTTCCCACTTTTCTGAGATTTAAAAAAGTTCAGTTACAGGCTTGCTGTTCTTGAACTGTTTGTAAGTTTCTGTGAGGCCATTTTTTGCTTGGGCTAAAGGAAAGTCGGTCTGTTGATCAGTGGCAGTGAAAAACATTGAGCAGCCTGCCTGCCCCTGTGGGAGTGGTTACTGACTTGAAACTGTAGTTTTATTGGCCATTCTGGGTCAATTCCAAAACTCCTTCATCTTCCTCTCTTAAAACCTGGTTGCCTCGTGGTTTTGGCGTCTTTTCAGGCTTGTTGGCTGCTGGTGAAGCACCCACTAAGAGGAGAAAACGCTGAGAGAAGAAAGGAGCCACTTTTGAGACTTTAAGTATTTTTCCTCTATTTGCTAAGTTTTTCTGCATAGCCGCCTATTTTGAGCATTTTCTGGCTTGTTAAATTTGGTTTCTGCATTAGTAAGTGTATTTAGAGCACAACCTAGAGCTGTTTACTGAATTTCCTGTTTGCACTTATTTTTAAAATCGTTTTTTTCTCAAAACTTGCATTTTATCTGTCTTTGGCCTAGCACTCTTGTGTGGGGTCATTTACTGCACTGTTATAACTTGTTGATACTTGTTAACCTCTGCTATCTCTGAAAAAACAAAAAAAACAAAAAAAATCTTGCCTTTTTCCCACTTTTCTGAGATTTAAAAAAGTTCAGTTACAGACTTGCTGTTCTTGAACTGTTTGTAAGTTTCTGTGAGGCCATTTTTTGCTTGGGCTAAAGGAAAGTCTCTCTGTTGATCAGTGGCAGTGAAAAACATTGAGCAGCCTGCCTGCCCCTGTGGGAGTGGTTACTGACTTGAAACTGTAGTTTTATTGGCCATTCTGGGTCAATTCCAAAACTCCTTCATCTTCCTCTCTTAAAACCCTCTTTGGGGCAGTTTTGCACGTTTTTGAGCATAGCGCAACAGCGGGCAGCGCCGCCTAATTGGGTTTAAACTATTCCTGGCTCCACAAAGTCTGCTCTTCACTTTTTCCCTTAGAACTGCTGTATCTCTCAATTTAAACACCATATTCTCATTCTAAGGCCCTTCACTGGTCCAATTAAGTAATCCTACAAGTTAGCACTATTAAACCATAAGCACTACTTACTCTTATACTCTCTACGATTACCCTGTCCTCTATTGGTCCATCTTAAATTCAGTTTCCCTATTACTCTAGCATAGATGTGTCCAACCTGCGGCCCGTGGGCCGCATGCGGCCCTCAGAGCTCTTCCATGCGGCCCTCAACCTCTAACTGCAACATTGATGTACTCATGCACCAAAACACTTTTTTTGTTTTGTGTTTTTCGCTCCCATGACCTGTAACGCTAATGTTGGTATGTGCATGTGCCAAAGCACCCTTCTAGTTTTGTTTTTGAGCCAAAAAAGGGTCAGTGTGTTTATGCCATTATTTTACTTGAATATGGATATCAAACTTGAGGTGTTCGTCTATAGTAATGCCGAGAAGTTTGGCGATAGGAACCACTTCAATAGGAGAGTTGGTTTGGCTAAGGACTTTAAAGGCACATTTGTCATAAGAGAAAGTTTTTGAGGGAGGGAATAGTAGTATTTTAGATTTATTTGCGTTGAGAGAGAGGTGATTTTGGCGCATCCAGTTCTCAGTAGTTGAGAAAGCAGTTTAGGTTTTAGTCAGCTTTTCAGGGAGATTTGAGGCAGAGCAGACTAAAGTTGAATCATCTGCATATTGAATGACTTTGGCATCAAGAATAGCAGAGTGAAAGTTATTGATAAAGATGTTAAAAAGCATAGGTCTGAGGAAGAACCCCTGTGGTATGCCGGTTGGGGGGTGGGGTAAGAAGGAAGACGTGGCGTTCTTCCATTTAACAGCCTGAGTTCTATCTGACAGGTAACTAGAGAACCAGGATAAAGTGTTTTGTGAGAAATGTAGGTTAGAGAGATGATAGAGAAGGGGTTTATGGAAAATAGTGTTGAATGCTTTAGAGAGCTCGAGGAGAACTGTAGATACTAAGCATCCTGAATCTCGGGCTTGATTGACAGTTTCTAAGAAGGATAGTAGTGTGGTTATAGTGCTATGGCCTGGGTGGAAACCATGCTAGGTTGGATTAAGAAGTTAGTTTTGGGTCAGAAAAGGCATAAGTTGGAGGTGGATGCATTTTTCTAGTATTTTGGAGATTGGTGAGAGAAGAGCAATGGGGCGGAAGTCTGAGATGTTAGTGTTTTTGCCTCCTTTGTGGAGAGGAAGAATAAAGGCAGAATGCCAGAGTTTAGGGACATATGATTCCTTTATAGATCTATTGATAATGATGCTGATTGGGATTGCTATACCATCAGCAGCACACTTTTGGAAGGAGATGGAAATGTTATCAGGAGCATTGGAGCAAGGTTTAAATTTTGATAGAAGTCTTTTTATAAAATTAGTAGAGACAGGTTTGAGCTCAAACGTGGGGGAAAGTTATTAGGGAGCTTAGAAGGAGAAGAATGAAGGACAGGTGAATTAATGTTGGGAAAAGTCTTGGTCAGATCAGAGATTGTTTCTATAAAAAATGAGTTACATTGGGAGGCTAATTTGAGGTCAGATTTACTTGGATCAGTGCAGGGGTTAGTTTTGGAGCCTGGGTTGATAAGTGAGTTTACGGAGTTCCAGAATTGCTTGGGGTTTTTAGTATTATTGGACTGGAGCTTAGTATAGTAGGATTTTTTTGTCCTTGGTGATTTGTTGTTCTGCAAGGTTATGGAGTTGTGTGTATTTGAGCAGGGTTCTGGGCAGTTTCTTCTTTTGGTAAAGCTTCCAGGATTTGTCTCTTTGATGCATAATTTGTTTTGTTTCTTTGGATAGCCAAGGAGCAATAATAGTTTTTATCCTTTTGTTTCTTAGTGGGGCTAGGGAATTTAGAGTGTCTAGGAAGACAGAATTAAAGTGGTCTATGGCATTGTCAAGAGGAAGGGTTTTTAGAATGTGCCAGTTCATTTGTTTGAGAATGTTGGAGAAAGTTGTGGGGTTGAATTTGCCAAGGTTGAGAGTAAGAATGTATTGATGCTGATGTGGGGTAGAGGTAGTTGAATGATGAATGAAAGCTGGGAGGGGGTCTCTAATGGTATCAGCAATAGTGCCAGAGTTAGTTATTTTATTTCTGTGGGTGACTAAGATCCATTCAAGAATGGATCCTGGGGAATTTGTTTTGTTGGGTTGGGAGATGGAGAGGATTAGGTGAGTAAAGTTTTCGAGGTTAATGGATACGGAGGGTGAGGTACTGTTGATTTTATTCCAGTCAATATTTACATCACCTAGTATGTAAGTAATATCTACTGCTGCTACTCCTAAGGAAATATTTACTTGCTTGCTATATATGCTTTGTGTCTATGCTATCTGCTGTGACATGCTACAGTATTAATTTGCTGAACTGCTGGTTTAAATGTAACATCTATTGCTGCTTCTCCTAAGGGAATATTTATTTGCTTGCTATTTATGCTATGTGTTTATGTTATCTACTTGAAGTAGTACCAGTCCTACCTTAACAATTGCTAACTCATTTTTTTCCCCCCACACCACTTTGTCTCTTCTCCCTCCACTCAGTTCCATATTCCTCCTGTGCTATTTCCTGCACTAGTCTCTTGAAACCAACTTGCCTGTGGAAAGAATCCTATCAGAATCACTGCAGTGGCATCTAACAGCCTAATTTCCATGCATCCCATTTCAAGAAAATTAAGAAAGTATGTCATTGGTCTCCATAACCTGCTAATAACATTGTAAACTATTGTAAACCTTTGTACCAAACCCTTTAAGGGATATAACGTAGGCTTTAGGCCAGGACAGCCAACAGTCTCTACCTCCCTCTCTTGCATTACTATCACCTGCCTCCTAACCTACACAGCATCTCCTATTTCTTGTAGTCACCCCCTCCCAGTTCTATAACTAGCTTACTCCCTCTTTAACTCACCTGCAATAGCGGACCCGGCCACTAGGTGGCACCCTTACCCAGCTTTCACCTCTTGTTTTACCTTCTGCTCTCTTGTTTCCTTAACTAACATTTGGACCTCCCAGACCTACCTTTATACTCTCACCTTACCCTTTATTACTACTGTCTGCAACCACCTTCTCCATCTCAGACTCCTTGCTTATCTCTGCTCTTACCTACTCCTCACTACCAATCTTATCCTTAGTATCCAGCTTTGCTGATTGTTTCTTGTCAAGCCATTTGACTACCTGCTTCTACCCACTCCGTTCGCCCTGCGGGCTCACTCCGCTCCCTTCCCTACCCCCAATTCCTACCCACCCCCAGGGGTCCTAAACTTATAGCTCCCTGGACACACCCCCTACTCTGATCTTCCAATCCTTATCCTTCCCACTCTAACTTCCTCCCACCCTCACTCACACCCTTTCTCAGCCATACACTCACACTAATTCTATCTATTTCTACCTCTAATTTCTTCCACTTACACCTCCTTATTTTACTTCTTTATACACTAAGACTTACCTCTTATATTGTACTCCTTTCTCTGTTTTACTACTATCCTCTCTTTTCTTTCCTAAATTGTTCTATACTTCTACTCAACAATAAAACACACCTTTCTACTTCATCCTCTCATACTTCTCTCACCTTTCTCAAACACTCCTACTTCAACTATGGCTCCATACCTGCCAACCCATATTTTACTCTCTAGTCTACTTGTTTCCACCCTATGCTCAATTTACCTCCTATCCCTCTATGAGAAACCATTGTATGTCCAACCTTTCGATCCACATAAACACACTACAACATTTCTCAATCCTCTAAATTCATATCCATATATTTCTTCTACCCCTAACTATCAACTACCTAAATTCCACCGACTGTCACATCTCAAATATGTCTTACCTTCTAACAACAAAACTAAATTTCTAACCTTTCTAAAATGTAACCTCACTATGAAACCTATCAATCTTAACCTTCAAGCTGGAGATATCCACCCTAACCCTGGTCCAACTTTCCCTTCTCCCCTAATGTCCATACCCAAACTCAATAACACCTTCCTAATAGGACATCTTAATACCCAAAGCATAAACAACAAAATACCCTACCTGCATTCCCTCCTTCATATACATTCATTTGACATTCTCTGCCTCTCTGAGACCTGGCTAAAGTCCTCCACTAAAGACACTGAGATTACTCCCCAAGGCTACAATATGGTAAGACTTGACCGTCCCAACCGCAAAGGTGGTGGAGTTGCAATTCTTTATAAAAATCATCTAAATATTACTACCCTTCCTGCCTCTCCAACTCAAGATAGCAAGGTAGAATCAATCATTTCAAAACTCCAATTAAATTCCAAAAAATCCCTTTATATTATATGTATGTACCTACCACCTGGTAATAATATACCAATCCTCGAAAATTACCTTAGATGGATATCTGCCACATATCCCCAAGAAACCATCATACTAGGTGACCTGAACATAGACTGGAATAGCATTAATGCTGATAATCCTTCTTCTCGTATCAACCTCCATGGTTTTACCCAAACCATTACTTCAACTACTAGGCTCAACAAACATAGTAATAGAGAAAGCATTTTAGACTGGATTCTCATAAATAAAGTCAAAGATAGTTACAAAGTAGGAACCTTGCCAGATGATGTTAGCGATCACTCCTTAACATTCATAACAAGGGAAAAGGCTGATTGTGTAAACTCCTGCACTATAAGAAACATACGCACCATCAAACATTTTAATCCAGAACTGTTTCAGTCTGAACTTAGTGCATGTAACTGGAACCCCTTAAAAACACTCCCTCTTGAAAATGCAGTACTATACTTTAACTCTACTTTTTTATCCATTCTTGACTTACATGCTCCTGAACGTATCATTAGAATTAAATCTAATGCAACCCCCTGGCTCTCCCATGAAACTAGAAAACTTATTCTCACTAGAAATAAAGTCTGGGCCACATGGAGATCACACAGAAATAACCCTGATCTTCTACACTTCCGCCAGCTTAGAAATCTAACCAAAAAGGCAATAATAGCTGATAAAAAAAATTCTACTTCGATCTACAACAAACTCACCTTAATAATTCTAAACTTTTCTGGTCTTCAGTCAATAGACTCCTCCCCCCAGGAAGTTCTAAAACACCTTCCCCACTTAATGCTGATCCTGATACCCCTCAACAAACTGCAGATGCTTTCAACTCTTTCTTCACTGAAACTATACAAGCTCTTGCTAAACAATTGAATGCTAATAACTCACACCCAACATGTAACCTTACAAACTCTTCCTTTAAATTCTCTCTACATCCTATCTCTACATCTTACATACACAGACTCCTTCTCAAACTAAAACCTTGTACCCCCTCTGCTGACAAGTTACCTTCACTCTTTCTACAAAAAGCTGCCAAGGCTATCGCATATCCTATTTCTATTCTCATAAATAGGACAATCAAAGAAGGAATCATCCCAGATATATGCAAGGTCTCTCACATTATCCCACTCCAAAAAGGTGGTAACTCCATAGACTACTCTAACTATAGACCTATTGCTCTCCTCTCTCTTCTGGCCAAAATTATGGAGAAATGTATACACCATCAGCTTGTACAACACCTCTCTCTCCACAACATCATAGCTAACTGTCAACATGGCTTCAGACCATATCATAGTACTACTACTACCCTCCTGTCCTTTGTAGACACTATTAATCTGAACCGTAACAACAACCTACTCTCTTCTGCCATCTTCATTGATCTCTCCATAGCATTCGATATGGTTAACCACTCTTTATTAATCAATACTCTTGAATCCCTATCTTTTGATATCCCTGCCATTAGATGGTTTACTTCTTATCTCACTAACAGAAAACAAGCAGTTCTCTGGAATAACCACATTTCTTCTCTTTTGCCTGTTTCTATCGGAGTTCCTCAAGGCTCTATTCTTGGCCCACTTCTCTTTTCCCTCTTCATGAATGATCTCCAAACTATAATCCCTCAAGCTACTTGCATTCAATATGCCGATGATTCTACACTCATCTGCTCAGCATCTTCCACCTCAGAACTTAGATCTCATACTCAAAAAGTCTTTAATACCGTCGAAACATGGTTCTCTAGTCGATTCCTCTTACTAAATGCTAAAAAAACTAAACTCCTCCTCTTTACCCCCACTTCCAGGACCCCCCCTTTAAACTTCACCATCTCCTCTAACAATGCCACTGTCATCTCTCCTGACTCTACCACTAAACTGTTAGGTATTACAATTGATAATAATCTCTCTTTCAACCAACACATTAACAACTCCATAAAACTTGTCAATAGGAAAATAGGATCCTTATATCGTATTAGACCATTTCTAACACCTTCCTCTAGAACTAGGATTGCTCACTCCCATCTTTTTTCCACTCTTCTCTATGCTTCTCCCATTTTTACCAACCTCAAGAAAAACAACCTTACCAAATTGGCTACCTGCTACAATAACATTGCTCGCCTACAGGAAACCCCTACAGAACACATCACTGTCTCAACCTGAAACCACTAGGCTGGCCAGAGTTTCAAAACTATCTTGCAATCCAACAACTCACTATTGCCCATAAAATTCTGTACCAACCAATGAACACCCCTATACTCTCTCAACTCATAATCCCCTATAACAATCTTAACTCTCTCCGCTCCTCTAGTAAACTATTGGCTAGTTCTATAAAATCAAATAACACTGCTGGTGACTCCCTTTTTACCAATTCAGTAGGTACAAAATGGAATTTGTTACCTAGCAACATAACAAAGATTACATCATTGCCTCTTTTCAAACAAAACATTAAACTGCACTTCCAAAACCACTGGCTGTGCTCCTGTAGTAAACCTGATTAACTTTCCACTACTTATACTCTACTTGATAACTACCTCCTACTTCTTGCTGACTCCATCCTCCACTTGGCTTTCTTCTTCTACTCCCACTTGTATTCCTAATTACTTCTTTGCTTGTTGACTGTCTTACTTGCTCTCCTTTCCATAACTAATCACTTCTAATTTCCCTTATTCTTAGCTCTCTTTTCTCTTACTTCCTACCTGTATCGATATCATACAAAGTATTTTTAACTTTATATAATGTTTTTGGACTTTAACTGTGTGTGGTAGTAATTATTTCATTTAATATCTTTATTTATAACTGAAACTAGACCGGTTTCAGTTATAAATAAACCTATTTTGGATCTTCCTTGGTGCTGGCAGTTTTTCTTTTGGGTCTACTTAGCGCACTTGCCGTGCACCTGCCTAACTTGCTAGCTCTTGAACATTACATTTAATATCTTTATCATACTTAGTATTTTATGTTTGTATAAGTTTTTTTGGACTGTAACTGTGTGGGTTAGTAACTAACTTACTTAGTAATAATAAGGAACTGTAGAGTTGTTAGTTTTTGTCTCTTACAAACTTTCTTTGAAACACAATGATGTTTTTCTTTATTGTATTCTCTGTGGAGCTTTTCTTCCCGGGCCTCTACTGAAAATGGAAATATCTCCAGCTAGACTAGCCCGGTCAACAAATGTAAAATAAAATAAAAATAAATAAAATGTAAGTTTCATAGTTGATTTCAGTTGAGGTCCATAGGAGAATATCTTTGAGGGCAGAGATGTTATTACCAGGTGAGATATATAGGGCAATGATGCAGATGTTCTTGTGATTATTCATTTTTAGTAGACCAACTGTTAGTTCAGTATTATTGAATTGAGGAATTGGAATTTGAAGGGGAATTAAGGTGAGAAGATTGGAGTCGATTAAGGCAGTGTCGCCGCCTTTTTTATTTAAGTGGTCACTTCTGAGAGTGTGAAATCCTGAGGTTAGGATTTCAGTGTCAGAGATATGGGGTTTGAGCCAGGTGTCGAAGATGGCTATGATGTCAGGTTGGTTATGGCTTAGCCATGCTTGGAATTGCTATACTTTATTATTCAGACTCTGGGCATTGATTGTAAAGAATTTAAGAGTATTGTAGGGGGAAGAAGGGTTAGAGGGAGGTGGAGGGTAGATATTGTTTGTGGGGGGACTAGGTCTGGGGTTGGGATGAATGTCTCCAGCTAAGAATAGGTTGTTGAAGGAAATAACTTTTAAGTATTTGGGTTTGCATTTTAAGAGTTTAGACTGATCTAGCATTAGTTTAGGAATAAGTAGCTTAGCTGTGGTTGAGATGATTTTAGGATAGAATAGGTGCAGAGGGTTAGGCTGAATTAGGGAAGAGGAGATAGAATGGAAATGAGTGTATGATGGAGGGTGAAGGAGGGTTTGTGTGGTAGTTTGAGTTGAAGGTAAGATTGGAAGAGGGTTGCAGGAATATGAGCTGGCATAGCATAGGGGAATTAGGAATAAAAGGAGGAAGAAGGGGACCCAGAGGGTAAGGAGAATTAAGGGGAGCATATCTAGACAAAGGTAGTTTAATGAGTATAAATTTGAGGGAGGGCTTTGAAGTAAGAGGGAGTACAGAAAGAGAGAAGGGTTATTTAAGAAAGATGGAGGGGATTTAATTGATGAGGTGTTAGAGAGAGTGATGTGTTTAAGTGGGATGGGTGTAAGGAGGTGGGGTAAGGAGGGAAAATATATTATTGGGTAATTAAGCTGAATGGGTGGGGAAAGGGTAGAATAAAGGTAGGAGTGCTGGGGGCAGGTGGAATTTGGGGGCAGGATAGGGGAGCAGAGTGAGCCCGCAGGGCGAACGGAGTGGGTAGAACCAAGGAGGTGGAAGAAGAAGAAGAAGACAGTAGAAAGTGTATCAGTGAAGCAGAGAACAGATCTGAGGTAAGGAGATAAGGATAGGCACTATGTATGTGAGTTAAAAGGAAGCAGAGGGTTCACTGGAGCTAGGGGCTATACAGGGCAGTGGTAGATTAATAGAATATAGTCGATTTTAGGGGCTAGGAACAGGGCAGAGTTTGGTTAACAGTATTGTTAACATGCATTGAGGTGTTGATAGAGGCTGGACATTGCCACCTAGTGGCCAGACTGTGTAAGTACAAGGGTAGACCTCGGGTACACTGGGGAAATGGGAAAAAGCCAGGAGAGTAAAGGGGGAAGTTAAATCCGTGGTAGGCTGCTAGCTATTGCTCACTGGGTTGGTATACAAGAAGGTACTTATATTATCATGTCTAATTTACAATAGGGTACATACACTTGTTATTAGCTCTTCGGGAGGCAAAGATGTTACAGAAGCACAGCAGGAATCCCTTTATGATGTCCGTGCAAGGGTGGGAAGTCAGGGTTCTGAGCAGAGAACTGAGAGGCACCTGGGGTGGTAGAGATGCAGCGGGACTAAACTGTAAGGGAAAGGAATAAAATAAGCAGTTGTTACTTTTAATACAATACTTCAGCAAATAGAAGGGGATAGGAAAAAAGAAAGCGGGTTGTCTGCAGAGTAGGTTAGATGGGATGTGTATGCAGGTAGGAATACAGCAGTACAAACATTAACCATAGATATGGAAACACAGTTTTTGACTACCGGCCTTAGGGCCAAGCATAATAATAGCAGTCAAAACTATCAAACAATTACGTTAGAAACATCAGGGAAGGTAGCGAGAGCAAAACAACTGTGGAAATGTTAAATCTGAGCAGCACTGACATATATTAAAATGCAGCATTAAGAAATATGGAGTAGTTACAAAGCAGGAACAAACAGTGCAGACAAGAGTCCGCTCACAGCATTTACATGTGGTCAAACATAGTGTACAAAATCAAACACGTTTATTGACATAGCATGTTTAGTTATCAGGAATGGATCTGTAATATTACACTTGCAATATGAGGAGTTTATATGCGAGAGGCCGCTAAAATGTCAGCCCTTCTGCTGATAAACATGGTAAGTATAACCAGCAATGGAGAAACACCTACTTTTAGTCAAAGACGCAGGGACCAAGTCTAGGAACACATGCTTTAGGAAGCGTCTGCAACAATGGGAAATCCAGGAGTCAGTAAAACACTGAATAGCAGCTGAAAAGCCACATTAAAAACCATTAGGAGCCCAGGAACCTAGTCTAGGCACACATATAGTGCAGGCATATATAAAATGCTAGATTTATAAAGTTATAGAGCTGTAAGTCCAGTGAGCTGCTAAACCCCTGTATGTCTATTGAGCTACTAAACCCCCTTATTATCAACGATAAAGCCACATTAAATACTCATAAAACCTCAGGAACAGAGTCTAGGCACTCCTGTAGTGCGGACGTTTATAACTCCCAGTCAAATGATTGCTAACTGCAAACATGACCAAAAAGCCACTTTAGATGTCCTGCAACTCGGAAACCAAGTGTAAGCACAAATGCTGTATAGGCACTCTTGAGATGCAGTCGGTGATATATAATTTCAGGTAAAGCAGCAGTTAAAGCCATTTCCATTACAAAGAAACACAGGAAATAGGTCCAGTGGTTTCTACTTGCAGGTAAAACAGTGGTAAAAGCCGCTTCAGTTGCATAAACACAGTCAGTGGTTTCACATTGCAGGTAAAACAGCAGTTTAAGCCATTTCAGTTACATAGAAATACAGGAATCAGGTCTAACGGTTTCTAAATGCAGGTAAAATGGCAGTAAAGCTGCTTCAGGTACATAGATACACAGGAATCGAGTCTAGGCACACTTGTAAAGTGACAACAGCCACTAGAAATGCGTTAAAATGCAGGAGTCTGGTCTAGGCACACAATCAATAGTATGGTGCTCATTGAGCAGGGTAAAATGATGGCAAAAGTTAGTTATCAGCTAGGAAGCAGCAGAAAAGCCACTGATATGTCTATGCCGACTCATTCCTTTATATCCCTAATAATCCCATTATTCAGCACATTTTTTACTACACCAGATTTTTGGATGATAGTTTTATTATATTTAAGGGTGGGTATGGTTTATTTGTTGAATTTATTGAATAATGTAATAAAACAACAGAATTTCTAACATCCACCCACACATTCAGTACAGTGAGAATAGCATTTTTAGACGTGGACTTGTCTAAGGATAGACAGAATGGATGTTATAAAGTGAAGATCTATAGAAAGAAGACATACTAAAACTCCTTTTTGCACTTTACTAGTGCTCACCTTTGGTATCAGAAAAAATCTGTTGTGAAGGGACAGCTCGTAAGAGCAGCCAGAATGTGCACTACTAGTTTTGATTTCATGACTGAATGGGACTTGTTAGTCCAAATGTTTTCGAAGAGAGGCTACCTGGCACCCTTACTCGAAGAACTGGTGAATGAAGTTCAAATGGACAGGAATGTAGGTTATTTCAAAGCTATCTTGGGGGGTGGACAATGTATGATGGAAAATGGGGGTACAGTGGAGTGACGATATTCAACAAAGTGAAATAGTAAACCATCCCTTGACTTTCATAACCCCTTATAATATAGATGATGGCAACATTAAACAGGTCTTGATTAAGAATTGGAGTGTAATAGCATCGGAGGGGTCCTTAGTGAATATAGTAGGTGCTAACCCTAAATTTATTTTTAGAAGAGCTCAAAACATGAAAGAGTTATTAGAATTTAAAAATCTGGGACTGACAAGGCAACGAGGTATGTTTAAATGTGAAGCCTGTGCCTATTGTAAGCATATAGATGTGGGTTATACATATACACTGAAAGGGAGAAAGTATACTTGTAAGGGCAAGTACAACTGTAATCCCAGTAGAGTAGTGTATCTAGACTGGCACTCAGTCTTGTCCTAGTTGTTACATAGGCAAGACTGACCGTAAATTAACAGAGTGTGTGTATGAACACCTATATAATATTAGAAAAGGGAGGTTGGAAAGTGCTTTAGCTAAACATGTGATCAATCAGCCAGGCCACTCATTTTTATTCAGAGTAATAGATCAGGTTGAGTATGATGAAAGGGGAGGCTCACATACCCTAAGACTTGAGCAGCACAAGGTAATCTGGCAGAGTAGAACACATGCCAATAAATCCAAAAACTGAAGCAAAACCAAAGAAGCGATAAAGCCTGGCACCACAGGACCCAGAAACCAAATGGCAAATACACTCTTGTTAGAAACAAAACTGCAAAGCTGAATACTTAAAGCCTTTATTGTACACAAAACAGAATAAACCCAAGCGCTTTCGCTCGGTTAAATACCGAGCTTTTTCAAGGTGAAACAAGAATAATGCTTCACTTTAAACCATTAAATATTCAAACAGTAAGTCACGTCATTGTTAATACAAATTAGTAATTATTGATTAATTAAAAATGAAAAATAATAGATTATTTAAAGAAACACCTCGTACTGAAGTGGATTCTTTGCTTACAATTAAAAGACCAACTGTCATGGTCTAAACCGCTTACCGGTTAAAGTAAAAATAAAACAGATAAATGTGTTTTAAAAGCAGTCAGCATAAAACAGGTAATCCTAACTCTAAATGCTATTTTAAGCCCTAGGAATAATCCTGTAGTATAAATCTAAAAACTTCACTGCTGGTGTTTGACATCCAGTGAAACCTAAATCTAATCTCAAAGATATAAAAAACTACTTTAACTATTTAAATAAACCTCGACAATGTAACTCAAAACAGGATACACTGGATGATAGAAAGGACACTGCTCGTGCGAGTAGTAAAATTTTATTCCAGTTCTAACATAGAACAACACTAACAACATTTTAAGCGCTTTCAACTGAAGTAATCAGTCTTCATCAGAACAAAATGTAAATGAATACACTGTGTATATATAGTAACTGTTACTTTCTAATTTCAAAAATAGCGCCAAAACTTTTAAAGAGACATTGTTAAATTACAATACATTTGTAAGAAAATACTAACTAATATGTATATACCAAAACTATACCCTACCTAATAACACTAAAACAATAATTAAAATAAAACATTAATTTTATATATAATTATATAATGTAATTAAATCAGTGTGAAACCAAATGTTTAGCAATACCATATAATAAATATTGAAATGTAAAATAATGAAATAATAAAATTAAAATGGATGGCCTACTTAATGAGAAACTAATTATTCTAATATATTATACAATGTATCTGCTAGTTTATATATATACATGACTAAGATGTTTACTGAAAATGAAAAAGTATGTAATAAATATAATATAATGATGGAAATTGATAGCAAATCAACCATAATATATAATTGCCTTAATATAGATTAAATAAAAATATTGTTTAATAAATATAAAATACTTAAATATAGATTCCATAATATATAAATATATAAATATGAAGAATGTAAAATATGTAATACTAAAATCTATTGTATAAAAAATTATTATATGGAAAACACCCCACATCCTACTTCAAGGGAGGGTTTGATACTAATATACTCATTAAGGCCTGGATGTCTAGTGGCATCTGTTCTTATTTGCCATATACTTTCCTTAAGTGCAAGTTGTGCTTTCCAGTTCTCTGTATATATAGTTTCGTTAACTTGATCTATAATGCTAAATAAAAAAATATGTTGCTCTCCTTTATCTAAAATATGTCTATATAGGGCATTATTTTTATCTTTCCTGCGTATTTTATAAAGGTGTTCATAAATCCGCTTCTTTAACATCCTTTCTGTCTTGCCTATATAGAATGCGGTGCAAACCTTACATTTCGCTATATATACTATTTGTTTGCTGTTACAATTTCCACCTAAGCTTCTGATATCGGTATGGTTGATATCACTTAATCGAAATTTATCCATAGTGTTGATATATGGACATTGGTTACAACATCCACATTTACCAGTTATCTTATTACTTCTCTTAAACTTATCATTTTGACTGTCTGTGCGTTCTAACATCCTTTTAAATTAGGTGCCACCTTATATACAATAACTGTTTTTTTACCTAAGGTACAACCCAAATTATTTGTAGTAATAATATCCCAATGTCTGAATAATATTTCTTTGATGTAATGTACAAAAGGAGAGTATGTTAAAATACATACTCTATTGAAGTTATTAATCTCATCTCTTGTTGTTGTTCTTACAGGCTCCTGGATTCCTAACAAGGGTTTATATCTATGTCCCCATTCTGAAATGACAAATTGTGTGATATTCTTGAGTAACTTTTCTGGATAGCCTCTGGTTTTAAACATGCTATATAACATAGTGATGTCTTGTTCCATCACTTCCTTAGTTGATGACATTCTTGCAATCCATATACATTGTCCTTTGACTACATTTTTTAACATAAACGGTGGATGATTACTATCATATTTTATGTAGTCATAAGAAAATGTAGGTTTTCTATAGATTTGTGATGTAAATCCTGCCTCTGTATTTCTTATAAACGTATCAAGATATGATATTCCTTTCTTGTTATAACTGTAAGTGAATTTTAAAAAATCCGTAGTATTGTTAAGAAATGTAATAAATTCATCTATCATATCCTCAGGGCCCTTCCATATAACAAACAAATCATCCAAATATCTGGCGAGATAATACTACATAGTTGTAATATGTACTCTTGAATAGATATTCGTTTTCCCATTCTAGCATAACCATATCTGCAAAAATCGGTGCGCAGGAGGCTCCCATAGCAACACCGATTTTCTGCCTAAAAAACTCTCCTTGAAAAGTAATATAGTTATAATCAAGAACAAGAGACATCATTTCTGTAATTACACATATTTTATCCCAACTATACCCTGAGTATTTTTTGAGACTGTTGGAAAAAAATTAGAATCCTGTCTCTTTGGGTATACAGGTGTAGAGATCGACTACATCTATGGTAATAAAAAAATAATCTTGATTCCATTTGTCTGTAGTAAGATTATTCAAAAAACTCCATGAGTCTTTCATAATGTGGGGTACAGCTTTATATATGTGTTTTGTCCAGGTGTCAATAAGTACACCAATGTTATATGTTTTGGACTTAGAACCAGAAACTATTGGTCTGTAAGGTGGATCTTCCAGAGACTTATGTACTTTAGGCATACCTACTATTTTGGCTAATACAGGATGATCTATTTTAAGAAAAGTATAAATCTTGCTAGGGATTCTATTATCTATTAAATATTCTTCCAAAATAAGATCTATTCTTTTGTGTCCTATGTTGATTTCATTTAAGGAGATGACTTCATAATTTCCTGAATCATATAATAAATTGCGAATTTTATTGTTATAGTCCAATGCATAACTGATAACTATTCTGCCCCCTTTGTCGGGTTTCATAATGCGGATTTCTTTGTTCTGTATAATATTATTTAAACACCATCTTTCTTTCTGTGTTAAATTATCATTGTAACTATAATGTCCACTTTCATTTCTATGTATATCATGATTCAACCAATATATGTCCTTGTTGACCATCTTTTCATAATTACTAACTAATTGATTACTAGCAGGTACATAAGTATTTTTCTTCTTCAACTTAATAGGTGAGATAATATTTTCTGTAACTTGTATAGAATCGAATTGTATAGCTAGATTAAGTCTCCTGCAATACATCTTGATCTCTTTGATAGTGTCTACTAAATTCATACCTACAGTAGGAATAAACTTCATTCCCTTACTCATCAAATGAAAAAATTCTTGTTCTATGACTATATCGGTATAATTATATACATTTAGTCCATTGTAAGTGATCACTGTCTGTTGTACATTTTCAACTTGATCGTGACCCTGAGAAATACTATTGTCTTCTTGTATAACCTGAATTTCCAGGTTCCTATTGATATCAGTTCCTTCTGTAGAAAAATTAACTACGTCATGACAATTTGGTGACCTAAAATCACTTTTTTGTTCACAATCAAGATGAAATGTATAAACAGAACTTGACTTACTGGTGGATACTAAATCTGTGTCTGTAGAATAAATTAATTCCATTTGTTGTAGGGGTTGTTGTGTTTTGGTGCAGGAAAAAATCTCCCTCCCCGAAAATGTTCTTCTTTATTATTACTTCTACTTCGATCTCTATAATGTAATTTCTCACTATATAAGTGATCTCTCCTATCCATTGGCCATATGTAGGCTTTATTATACTCATAAGCCTCTATGTCTCTAACTAATTTTCTATTTTTTCTTTCAAAAATGTTTTTGACCTTGTCTTGTGTAATATCAAACTGTTTAAAATATAACTCTTTCCATTTATCAAAATCATGATGCTTAATAATAATTTCATTCATACATTCTACCTCATTACTCAAATTAATCATCTTTTCATCATTGTATTTAATTAATGTCCTAAGATACAATAAACCAAAACTATCAAATAGTTCATTGAATTCTTTTTTCATTTCTTTATTATAGTCAATACCCAAAGGTAGCTTGAAAAATCTAATACCCTTGGGTACTACTTTAGTATTAAGACATTTGGATAAATAGGCAATATCTATTTTTGTGTTTTTATACTGTAACAATTTCTTACCAAAATTAAAAATCATTTCTCTCAAACTATTTTGTTTAAAATGTGTAATATTAACATTCACATTCTGTTCCCTATTAAACCCACCATCAAAATTAAAATCATCACATAAAAATTGATCAATTATTTCATTATGTATATGGTCGCCCACATTGACATTTACATTACTTTCTTGATTTGTTTTACGTGTAAATTTTCTAATGACTACATACAATATGACAGTAATCATCCACCGTTTATGTTCAAAAATGTAGTCAAAGGACAATGTATATGGATTGCAAGAATGTCATCAACTAAGGAAGTGATGGAACAAGACATCACTATGTTATATAGCATGTTTAAAACCAGAGGCTATCCAGAAAAGTTACTCAGGAATATCACACAATTTGTCATTTCAGAATGGGGACATAGATATAAACCCTTGTTAGGAATCCAGGAGCCTGTAAGAACAACAACAAGAGATGAGATTAATAACTTCAATAGAGTATGTATTTTAACATACTCTCCTTTTGTACATTACATCAAAGAAATATTATTCAGACATTGGGATATTATTACTACAAATAATTTGGGTTGTACCTTAGGTAAAAAAACAGTTATTGTATATAAGGTGGCACCTAATTTAAAAAGGATGTTAGAACGCACAGACAGTCAAAATGATAAGTTTAAGAGAAGTAATAAGATAACTGGTAAATGTGGATGTTGTAACCAATGTCCATATATCAACACTATGGATAAATTTCGATTAAGTGATATCAACCATACCGATATCAGAAGCTTAGGTGGAAATTGTAACAGCAAACAAATAGTATATATAGCGAAATGTAAGGTTTGCACCGCATTCTATATAGGCAAGACAGAAAAGATGTTAAAGAAGCGGATTTATGAACACCTTTATAAAATACGCAGGAAAGATAAAAATAATGCCCTATATAGACATATTTTAGATAAAGGAGAGCAACATATTTTTTTATTTAGCATTATAGATCAAGTTAACGAAACTATATATACAGGGAACTGGAAAGCACAACTTGCACTTAAGGAAAGTATATGGCAAATAAGAACAGACGCCACTAGATATCCAGGTCTTAATGAGTATATTAGTATTAAACCCTTCCTTAAAGTAGGATGAGGGGTGTTTTCCATGTTATATTATCCAATTTATACAATAATTTTTCATACAATAGATTTTATTATTACATATTTTATATTCTTCATATTTATATATTTATATATTATGGAATCTATATTAAAGTATTTTATATTTATTAAATAATATTTTTATGTAATCTACATGTATTTTTAAGGCAATTATATATTATGGTTGATTTGCTACCAATTTCCATCATTATATTATATTAATCATATACTTTTTCATTTTCAGTAAACATCTTAGTCATGTATATATATATATAAACTAGCAGATAAATTGTATAATATATTAGAATAATTAGTTTCTCATTAAGTAGGCCATCCATTTTAATTTTATTATTTCATTATTTTACATTTCAATATTTATTATATGGTATTGCTAAACATTTGGTTTCACACTGATTTAATTGCATTATATAATTATATATAAAATTAATGTTTTAGTTTAATTATCATTATTTTAGTGTTATTAGGTAGGGTATAGCTTTGGTATATACGTATTAGTTAGTATTTTCATATAAATGTATTGTAATTCAATAATGTCTCTAAAAGTTTTGGCGCAATTTTTGAAATTAGAAAGTAACACTGACTATATATATACAGTGTATTCATTTACACATTGTTCTGATGAAGACTGATTACTTCAGTTGAAAGCGCTTAACCTGTTGTCAGTGTTGTTCTATGTTAAAAGTGGAATAAAATTTTACTACTCGCACGAGCAGCATCCTTTCTATCATCCAGTGTATCCTGTTTTGAGTTACATTGTCGTGGTATTTAAATAAACCTGACTAATTGACCACCCTCATAACCCTGGTGAAACTACAAGAATTTACAAACGGGCCTGTCTTAGTTTCAGAACGCTGTTGATGTTAATGTGTTCATTCAAGCCAGGAAACCGGCTGGAATCAAGTTTCAATTGCCAAAATAATTCCCAATATTCCAGCCTGGTTTCCCAGCTGCCACCCCTAACATCTGGTGTAATCTGCTCAAGAACAATGAACTTCAAGTGCATATTCACACAGAGTGTAGAATGTTTGTAAAATGCGTTACTTTCTTTGTGGTTTAAAACATCATTAAAGTGTTCATACACTCTTCTCCTTAAGACACGCTCCGCTTTACCCACATAAAACCCACCACATACTGTACAGAAACCTAAATATACCACCCCCTTCATTCCACAATTAAAGTGTTTAGTGGAAGTGAATATAAACTTCCTCGAAGGGAGGTATAAATCACTGTCATTTAGCATGGCGTGGCATTGTTTACAACTGCCACATGAGTATGTCCCAGGTTTCTTGTTACTTTTGTTTATTTGTGCTTCATACTTAACTTCCAATAGCTCTTTTAAATTTATATCTCTCTTTCGGACAAAATGTGGGTTGGTTGAAATGTAGGTTTTTATTTCTTCATGTGTGCTGAGGATAGGCCAATAGTTATAAATAATTTGTTCAATCTTACAAGAATTAGCTGAATATGTTTATATGAAACTGTTTTTAGTGCTAAGTTTGCTAGTGTGTCCATTTTGAAGAGGAAGGTTCAAACCACTCCCCAATAACGGGGGGTAAAGGGTATCACTACCCTGATTAACTTCCTGAATTAACTTTTCCAAAAGTGTAATGGGGTAACCCTTTTCTAGAAAAAAACTTTTTAGAATACCAACTTCATCCAAGAAACTTTCTAAGGTACTGGACATACGTGAGACCCAAATTAACTGACCCTTTACTATTCCCTTCTTCTGGTGAAATGGATGTCCACTTTGAAAGTGTAGGTAGGAGTTGGAGTAGGAGCTTTTCCTGTATAATGTTGATTGGAAACATTGGGCTGCAGCGGTTTTAAACAGCTTTTTTTTTTTTGTTTTAATTGCAGCCCGGAGGAGTAATGAAGGCATCATTGTGATGCCCAGAAGTCTATGCGGTTCCAAACCACATAGAATTGGAAGGGGCTCGGACTGCGATGTCCGCAGGCACGTCATGACATGCTTGCTGGGATAAATGCTGCTGATTGGTTGCCGCGCTCTTCCCGGGCTTTATGTGCTGGGAAAAGAGCAAAAATCAATCAGTCAGTTGTCGGCTTCCCTTGTGGATTGTTTCGTGACCTTTTCTAAAATTTTTATTAATAATTTTTATTTGTTTTGGCATTGGAATCAGATTTTACTTTTTTTTTTTTTTTTATTTAGGTGGATTTTTGTCAGCTGTGCTGCAGCCTGTGCTAGAGAAGGAAGAACAGAAGAACAAGAAGAAAGAAGAAGAAAGAAAAGAAGAAAAGAACAAAGTGAAGGTGCAGAATTAAAGTAAGTATTGTAATTTGTAGCTCATGATTCACTTTTCCAGCTGCAATACTACCTTCTCAGCTGATAATTTACATTGTTTACAAACTATGTCCCACTGAATACGCAGCAGGATGAAAACACAAGACTATTTAGATAGGCAAGCTCTTTGTAGGCTTTAAATTCATGGTGTAACATAGCTCAGGACTGATGCAGCCCAATTCACATGGCAAGTGCAGGTCTCACAGTACATCTACAGTACCTAAAACCAAGGGTTCAAGTGGGGGATGGAGGGATGTCATTCTAACATAGTGTAGTGGTTTCAGCCAAAATGTTGTTTCAAAATGGTGTAAAATAATTTAAGCATTGTATTAGTAGTGCAAATATAACTGTTAACGTTAAAACTGAAGAAAAATGAATGTATAAAACTATCCATAGGACTGTTGTTTTAAACTGATCACTTCTTGAATCAGGAAGAGAGGATTTCTGCATAGATTAGTTGTTATAGCTTATTATGTCATTAAATGTTGTATAAAAAAGAGGGCTATAGCTCTATGAAACCAAAGAAGCTCGTCCGTCATACTCAGAGTGGAAATGGCTGCCAGTAACATTGGTTCTAGGCATTACAGTGCAGTAAGGAAGAATTGTCGTTAACTTTTTGGTGGTGAATTAGGCATCTTTCTTTTAAATGGATTAAGGTGGGCAGACTCTACAAGATACCAGCTGAATGTTACGGACTTTGATTCTTTATTTTTGCCAATGCAGGAATGAATTATTGAATTTTTTTGGAAGTAACTGTTGCCTAGTTTATGGAAAAAAGGTACTGTATATCTCCCTTTTATCCAGAAAGCTATTTTGGTGTGCTATATTGATTATGGGAGTCTATGCCACTGCCTTTTGTATCATCGAAAAAAAATGAAAATTGTTAGGAATCCTTGGACTTTGATGTGTTATGGGTACAGTACATTTTTGTCAAAGTTACCAATCCTCAAAGAATTTTCCAGTGTCAGAACTGATCAAGTACATTTTGTCATGTATTGGAGAAGTGAAAGTGGGCCACATCAAATATTAAGTGTGACTGGGTACTAATGCTAAAATGTTTGCTTGTAGTAAATATTTCATCACTGGGATGAGTATGTGCTTTTACTAATGGTTTCTGTTTAAAGTAAGAGCTAGAGAAAGAGTATGTGTATGTGAAATGCCCCAGTTGATATATACTGGTGGCTAGAGAGAACATGTACCTTGAACCTTTGTTGTAGGTGGCAAGGGCCTGAATTCCCTACCCACCACCATTTTTAAAAGCTGCAGATTTTTGCATCATATTTGTTCTGTTTGGTTCCTCATAAAATCTGTGGTTTCTGTATTATTGCTTCCTTATATAGTCAGTAGTGCAGTGGTGCACTGCTAGCATTGTTGCTTGACAGGTACAGGTTCTCTGGTTTGATTCTTGGCTGGGTTGCTTTCTGTGTGGAGTCTGCATGTCCTCCCATCTTACTAAAGCATGCGTCTAGAGTGTTTCTGTCTGGGCCTCTGTTTGGCTTTTGTTCCAAGTCAGACTTTCCTGGTTAACAATTGTTAAATAAATAAAAATAACAGGCATTTGAATTTCAGACTTCAGAAAGTACATGTAACACAAAACCTTTTATTCTAGCAATTTTCTAAGTTTATAACATGGATATTTTTAAATTTGTCCCTATTTCTGGGACTGTATTCCCCCATTATTGGCTTCATCCAGGTTTTTTGTGCTAAGGTTGAGAGCTATGGTGAGAACTGAATTCATGGAATATGTTTGGGGGCTGTATTCCCCCATTACTGGCTTTGTTCATGTGTTTTTTGCTAACAGGTTGAGAGCTATGGTGAGAACTGAATTCACTGAATATGTTTGTGGGCTATATTTCCCCCATTATTGGCTTTGCTCAGGTGTTTTTTGCTAAGAGGTTGACAGCTATGGTGAGAACTGATTAAATGCTAGCCATTTAAGTTTAATTTTATTCTAACAACTTTCCAACATTATACAAACAATGTTTAAAATGTGTCCCTGGTTTTTGGGATTTTGCCCCCCCCCCCCAGTAAATCTTGGCTTTTTCCAGATTTCTTGTGCTGCAAAGTTCAGAGATACAGCTGAGTGTCGAGTGGATTTTACAAGGAGCTGAGAGCTGCAGGGGAACAAAAGTTTAGTGCTGCTTATGCTGATTCTACTTGCATTGTTAATAGCACAACAGGTAATGTACTTGCTTTTGATGTAGAAGGCTGTGGGTTCTACTCCCACAGGAGGTAGATATATTACTGATACTGTCCTGTGTTGTAAAGGGGGGGTGGATGCTTCAGTCCTTTTTGGTGAAGATACCTAGTAACTATGAACCTGTTATCAGTTTGCCATCCATTCCCTATTGCAATATTACTAGCTTATCATTTTTTAATGCAACATAGGCAATTTATTCCTCAAGGGCAGCAGGCACTGTATTTGTAGATGAAACAATGAAATATAAAGTTGTTTGCTAGCAGCAACCTCTTCATTAGTTACAGATTTCTTTAATGTTGAATTATTTAGATGACATTTACCTCTTCATTGATTGCGCATATTTACTGATACTGGTGGACTGTAGAAGTTTGAGTAGACATTTATGATGAAAATGTTCTGAATTGGGAAGTTTTGTCATTATTGGTGCATGCATTTTGTTTCATTGTTTACTGGAAAAATTTTCAAAACAATAAATTTAAAACGCCCTTTAACAACTGTACTATATTGTACAAGAAATACAATTTAATACAATCAGGAAGGCGAACACATGTATGTTTCGTGTGCAAGGGACCTATGATTTGAAAACAGCCCAAAGTCAATCTTTATCTGCTACCAGCAAAATGTATTTTCTTTGAATGTGGGTTTCAGTGCTGTTTCAATGAATGTGAGTTTCAAGGGCAGAGAAGTTTTAATGCTAAGTCTATTTTCATTGTGAGACTGCATTGCTTTGTTCAGAAGATATCTATTAGTATTTGTGCTGTAAAATGCAAAATAAAACTTTTAAATGCAATCAAAATCATTGCAGAAGTAAAGCAGTATGCACATTACAGTGTTTATGGTAAATGGGGTGAAATAACCAAGGAATGGGACATTGGAATTGCTGCAGGGGGGAGGCTCCATTTGACCATGATTTTGTGAGGGGGGGGGAAGGGCAGCCAACTCAAAGACATCCTCAGCTGAACTATACCTCTCAACTGTCCAGATTTTTGCAGAATTAATAGATTTTTGCTTCTTATTTTTGGTTGGTTCCTCATAAAATTTGTGGTTTTCTGGCAAATCATTTAGGAATGAAGTGACTAAATAATGACAGACATTGAGTTTCAGACATCGTAACCTTCAGAAAAATGCATGCTATTCTATCAACTGTCTTAAGTTTATACAAGAGCAATTTTTAATACTGTTTGTATGTTCCCCCAATATATTTGGCCTTGTCCAGATTTCCTGCATTACAAGGTTGAGAGGTACATGCAAATAAATCACTTTATAGAATTAGGAATATCCAAACCTCTCAAATGTCCTCAATTTTGGCTCAAAATGTTGCTCTCCCCCTAATAATCCCTCCACAAAATGGCAATTTTGGAAGAAAACATGCAGAGTTTACAATTATAAATAACTGTAATGATTAGAGTCATAGATTACTTTTATTTCATAAATGTATGTAGATTCTCTTATTTTGTCAGCTGCTCAAGTTAACAGTACTAATATTAAAAAGGTGTCCCTTCTTTGACAGGTTCCCAGCTGCATTGTGTGGCAATTTTATATTTTTGCATCACATTTTTGGTCCATTTTCCATAAAACTGTGGTTTTCTGGCAAATTAGTGGCTAATCATTAAAGATTGAAGTTAGAAAATAATGGCAGACATTTGAGTTTCAGATTTCATACCCTTCAGAACATTCATACTAATGCAAGGCCTACTACTATTCTATTATCTTTCTAAGTTTATAAGAGAAATATTTAAAAACTGTCCTTATTTTTGGGCCTGTGTCCCACTTCTTTGTATGACTTTGCCCATATTTCTTGCTTTGAGGTTGAGAGGTATGAGTGTCAGAGCCATCACCATCAGCCAGAGACATTTCAAATTGTGACATACTTGTTGCACCCCACTCCCCCATGTAGTGACTCTGGATGTGTCCAAGCAAGGCAAGGAGCAGTTATGCAGTGTAAGTGTGCAGAGTATTCCCCCATAGAAGGTAGACACAAGTACGACAGTGGCTTTTCATCTCTCCTTGATTCTGCAGAATGTTCTGGTTTTCTGTCATATTTTTATACTGTTTTATGCTTCTTATTATTCAGAAAATACATGCTGTCGCAGTGCCCTTTTGCTCTGTGTTTAAGTAGCAATGCTTTAATGACCATCAGGTAAGCTTGTCTGAGATTGTAAGATGCAAGTAAGCTTTAATAAGAATACTTTTAAAGAATTACCAACATTGAAAGCCTTTTTGTTGTTGCCATGCAGAGAATATTTACATAACTAGATAACATATAAGCCTTGGGTACTGAATTGCATATGACAGTATTTGTAATAAAGGACAGGATTACAGTATTTTCAGAAGCTCATTACATTTGTAGGAGACTTGCAGTCATCTTTTGTTGGAGACTTGCAGTCATCTTTGCAGGCTTACCCGTAAACTAAACAGAATGCCAATCTATCATGTGTGGTCCATAACTTGTGCAGTAATCCTTTAAGCAATTTATCTTGTGCTTGTTTCTTGTTTGCTGTTCATTTTTTACTTTGATCATGTCTTCCCCATGAAACAAGTAGATAGTTGTTGTCAGGCAGCAGGTGTTTTTTGGATAAACATTTTTACAAGTGGGGGTATCACAGAGATTTCTACTTTCAATATGTTACTTGGTAATTTTATAAAGCTGAATATAAATTATAATTAGAACTGCAGTGCAAGGAGAAGTGGTTTGAGTTGAGTGCTGCTTGTTTTTTTTATATACTTGGTTTTGACTGGCATTCCAGTAATGTATTTAAAAAGTAATTTATTTTTTTCATGCCTCACAACCTTTGTGTTTCCATCTAGATATTAAGTAAGCTGTTATGTAGCCAATGTATTAAAATATTTTTTTCTTCTCCACTTCATTTTGTTTTGATTGGACTCTCGTAATGATGGTTTGGCATGCAGGGCAGCGTATTTAATTAAAGTTCCAGTTGTTGTGGTTTTGAGCATAGTGCCACAACTTTCTAGTTGGCCACACCCCTCCCCATTGGCCCCACCCATTCAGCTGTCTTCTGCAGCCCTCCTTTAATTTGAAGTCACCAGCTGCCACTGATTATACAGGAAAAGCTCCTACTCCAACTCCTACCTAAACTTTCAAAGTGGACATCCATTTCACCAGAAGAAGGGAATAGTAAAGGGGCAGTTAATTCGGGCCTCATGTATGTCCAGTACCTTAGAAAGTTTCTTGGATGAAGTTGGTATTCTAAAAAGTTTTTTTCTAGAAAAGGGTTACCCCATTACACTTTTGGAAAAGTTAATTCAGGAAGTTAATCAGGGTAGTGATGCCCTTTACCCCCCGTTATTGGGGAGTGGTTTGAACATTCCTCTTCAAAATGGACACACTAGCAAACTTAGCACTAAAAACAGTTTCATATACACATATTCAGCTAATTCTTGTAAGATTGAACAAATTATTTAAAACTATCGGCTTATCCTCAGCACACATGAAGAAATAAAAACATACATTCCAACCAACCCACATTTTGTCCAAAAGAGAGATATAAGTTTAAAAGAGCTATTGGAAGTTAAGTATGAAGCACAAATAAACAAAAGTAACAAGAAACCTGGGACATACTCATGTGGCAGTTGTAAACAATTCCATGGCATGCTAAACGACAGTGATTTATACCTCCCTTCGAGGAAGTTTAGATTCACTTCCACTAAACACTTTAATTGTGGAATGAAGGGGGTGGTATATTTAGGTTTCTGTACAGTATGTGGTGGGTTTTATGTGGGTAAAGCGGAGCGTGTCTTAAGGAGAAGAGTGTATGAACACTTTAATGATGTTTTAAACCACAAAGAAAGTAACGCATTTTACAAACATTCTACACTCTGTGTGAATATGCACTTGAAGTTCATTGTTCTTGAGCAGATTACACCAGATGTTAGGGGTGACAGCTGAGAAACCAGGCTGGAATATCGGGAATTATTTTGGCAATTGAAACTTGATTCCAGCCGGTTTCCTGGCTTGAATGAACACATTAACATCAACAGCGTTCTGAAACTAAGACAGGCCCATTTGTAAATTCTTGTAGTTTCATCAGGGTTATGAGGGTGGTCAATTAGTCAAGTTTATTTAAATAGTTAAAGTAGTTTTTTAGATCTTTGAGATTAGATTTAGGTTTCACTGGATGTCAAACACCAGCAGTGAAGTTTTTAGATTTATACTACAGGATTATTCCTAGGGCTTAAAATAGCATTTATAGTTAGGATTACCTGTTTTATGTTGACTGCTTTTAAAACACATTTATCTGTTTTATTTTTACTTTAACCGGTAAGCGGTTTAGACCATGACAGTTGGTCTTTTAATTGTAAGCAAAGAATCCACTTCCGTACGAGGTGTTTCTTTAAATAATCTATTATTTTTCATTTTTAATTAATCAATAATTACTAATTTGTATTAACAATGACATGTGACTTACTGTTTGAGTATTTAATGGTTTAAAGTGAAGCATTATTCTTGTTTCACCTTGAAAAAGCTCGGTATTTAACCGAGCGAAAGCGCTTGGGTTTATTCTGTTTTGTGTACAATAAAGGCTTTAAGTATTCAGCTTTGCAGTTTTGTTTCTAACAAGAGTGTTTTTGCCATTTGGTTTCTGGGTCCTGTGGTGCCAGGCTTTATCACTTCTTTAGATTAGAACACATGCCTATAATCAACCAGGATTAAATGATCTGTGTTGTATAGTCTGTGTACTGAAATTGAAGAGTTTGACTCAAATAGTTTATAATTTTATATTATTTCTGTATTTTGGTTGTGTATGTTTTACAAAATGAGAATGCTAAATGTTTTTCAAAGGGCGGATGGTATTTTAATTGTATTTTAAATTACTTTTCATGTATTCAAAAATTTTTCTCAGAAATGTAATGTGGTCACTTTAAAAGTTTAACAGTGCTTGGTCATGTGACTTTTATCCTTGATCATGTGATTTTGCATTTGGTATTTAAGTGTAACTGATGTAGTTGTTCTGTTTGCCTGAAGAAGTTGGGTTATTAAACTTGATGAAAACACTAACATACAAAAAAACAGTCTCTTTCCGTTTTTTTTTTTTGCCTCTTTTTTGTTTTATTAAGAAACTATTTGATTACCTAAAGAAGATTACATGTATGTTTGTACAGATAGCAGTGTTAAATCCCAAATATTGTACCATCACTTTTGTAGGTAATCAGCATCCACTGATCCCACAGTTAGAACTAATTTTAAACTACAATTTCTGTTTCACCATTCATATATACATATATATATATATATATATATATATATATATATATATATACATACCTATATATAATATCATCTTTCACTTTGGTGACTTTGCTTCAACCATGCCAAATTGTTTTTACTAAATAGGTTAGCAGTCATAACAGACACCAACAGTCAGTTAATGTATGCAATTTAAACAATAATCTTGCACTTTGCTGATTTCTAGTCTTAAACTATGTGCGTTCTATATTTCTACATCACTAACATTCTGTCAAACCTGCACATTTGCTGTTTACCAAACCCTTCATAATATGTGTACATGAAAGAAAAGCAACTTGGATGAATGATAAGTGCTATAAATAGCCATATTTGTACATGATATTATGATGTCACGTTTGCTACTGACAAAAGGCTCAGGTACTGATTTAAAGGGGTCTTTCGAAGTCTATCGATCCAGGTAATGAAGAGTAATAGATGAACAGGTAGATAAAAAACAGCATCTCCATTCAGTCTGTCTACATATTTTAATTTGGACTTTTTCCAAAAGAATAACCAGATCTTTAATGTCCAAATATCTTTAACTATGACCCTAACCCTAACCTTTACTACGTCCCTGAGTCTTCGGTTAGACTGTTGACTAGAATATGTCTAAAATAGAACTAAATATTGTGTCCTTGTATTCAAAATCAGTCCTCAGAGTCCTGATAAAACTAAATCCATCCCTAATCCTGAACCTAATCCTAACCTAACGTGGCAGACAAGAACTAAACTGTTGATTGTAGACATGCCTGGTTTATTTGAAATACAATTGTAAATAAAATATTTGAATTATTATGTTGTGACTGTAATTGTAGTGATAGAAAATGTAGTTACTGCATTCCCATTTTTTTAGCTTGTGCTTGCAGGTTCCAGTCTGTATCCTTCTATCCACAGTGGTGGATGTGAATCCAGTCTTCGGACTCCAGGTAGCCACAGCCCCTACCCCAGCCATAACTATAAATCTTACTTTGGTGGCTAGGATTAGGCTGATAATTTAAATTATGCTGGAAATAAGACAAAACCACAATAAAACTAAAAGGAAGCAATTCTTGAGAAAACATCAGCATGAAAACATTATTATGCCCAGTTCTTTGCCTGAGGAGCCTTGCATGGAACTTTTAAAGGTTTTAATGCTGCAGTTTTGCTGTTTATTTTTATGTCATAAATAAGCCTGCATTTTTACTCGCAGTGCCTTCATAAAACAAAACCAGCCATAAAAGTCCTTCATGACTTTAATGCCAGCCCTAATATTCACCATAGTTCTATGGGGTTTGGAGCTACAGGTAGAAGGGGTGCTTAAAATGAAGCCATGACTGTGATACAGTTGACTGAAAACCGATTACCAGTCTGGTGCTATGGGAATGAAAACTGATTAGCAGCTTGTGCTAGAGGACTGAAAACTGATTACCAGCTTGGTGCTAGGGAACTGAAAACCGATTACCAGCTTGGTGCTAGAGGACTGAAAACTGATTAGCAGCTTGGTGCTAGGGGACTGAAAACCGATTACCAGCTTGGTGCTAGGGGACTGAAAACTGATTAGCAGCTTGGTGCTAGGGGACTGAAAACCGATTACCAGCTTGGTGCTAGGGGATTGAAAACCGATTACCAGCTTGGTGCTAGGGGACTGAAAACCGATTACCAGCTTGGTGCTAGGGGATTGAAAACCGATTACCAGCTTGGTGCTAGGGGACTGAAAACTGATTAGCAGCTTGGGTGCTAGGGGACCTGGAGCGGAGTGGGGTGGAGTGGGAAGAAGCAGCATTTTTGGAATATCTATACCAGTTGGGAGGGTTGGAATTTCTGTCTGTGATTTGTCACTCCCACAGTGATAGGGCATGTCATAACTTTAACACTATAAAATTCAGCATTAGTGCTGCATATATAAAATGTCAGCATCTCCACCCAGTAAGGGCATCACAAAAAAATTCCCCACATATACAACAGCATATATATGTTGTAGCAAGAAGCTCTGCTCTGTATATCTATGTCCACTTCCAACCTAATTGGAGCAAAGCAACAGATGGTCAGCTGGAAAATACACAGTGGGTGGGGGTATAAAACTTTAAAATAAAAAAGATCAGATGCCTGTAATATGACATAAACTTGGACCTTCACTGATACTTAAGTCTACTGCCTTGTACCAACTAATGAAAGGTAATAGAGCAGCATTCAAATAATATTTTCAGGCAAATTATAATAAGTAACCATCAGGTATGGATGTTGCTACACTATTTAATAGCAAAAGTCATTACCCAAACATAAGTTTTTAAGAGATAGACAAGAGATAATATGAGTAAGATAATGCAACCAAACGTTGATTTTAACTGTATAATTAATGTTGTTGTGTTTTCGGCTTTTCCCGGTTAGGGGTCGCCACAGCGGAACTCCGGTCTGCTAATGATTGGCAGTAGATTTTTTACGTGCCGAGTTGCCGGCCCTGACGCACAACCTTCAACGAAGGTATGCCCATTCACACTTGTCTCCACACAGAAGATGCTCTAGCTGAGAATCGAACAGGATGCCTTACTGTGAGGTGACAATGCTACCGCAGCACCAACCATTATCAAATATATTACTGTATTGCAATCACTTCACATAGTTAATTCCTTCATGGTGACACATGGATATAAATCATGAAGCATTTTTAAAGGATATAACAGATGAGAGTAGCGCAATAAAGAAAGATTCTATATAATACTTTTTGGGATTCAAAAGGAGCACTTAAATGATTGATTGCCCTAAGCTCACTGTTGTCGCTGAGTATTGCATCGTGATGTGAGTAAAGTTTTCATTGTTTTAATTAGCATCATTGCTCCTCCACCATTTCATTTACCAGGTCTGCCTTATCTGTATATTTGAAAAGAACTGTGGTTTTTGTCAATTGAAAACAGAGATGTAGCCAGGTCGTAGAGACTGCAATGTGTTTGTTTTCTTCTGAAGAAATGGAGGAGTCATTGGTTTATTTTATTTTGTAAATTTCTACAGTGTGTTTATGATTTTGTTGAAAAAAAGGATATGAGAAATGATTTTGAGAGATAATGTGAGCCAAGGAGTTGTGTGGGAAGGGTTTGTCAATGTGCAATATGTGCTTGACTAGTAAGAGTTTGTGAACCTGGATTTTCACACATATCAAATGAAGCAGCTGGTCTGTCTAGTCATAGAGGGCTACACAGACTTCTTAAGGCCTAGTTTAGGAGTGTATTACCTTTAGCAGGGACATGAAGGAAAAGATAGGACATGTGTGCAGGCATGTTAGTTTGTTAACATAATACTCAGGAAAAGTGTGCACAATTTCTTATTGTTTCAACTTTTTGAAACTAGTATGTTTTGCTTTGTGAATAAATAATGTAGGACAGGAATATTTTCGTCATGTTGGTTTATTGTTGAAAACATGTGAAAAGATTTGTTATTATCAAGATAAAATGTAAAAACCAAAAACTCCAAGTGACCACCACAGCTAAAAGCATACGTAGTGTATTAAAAATACAACAGGATAAGTGCATTCACACAAAGTGCTTCTTCAGATCCATGTAACAGACAAACATTGCATCCAAGTTTAATTATCTTAGCAATAATAAAACAACCAATAAAAGCTGATCAATAAAACAATTAAGTCACTGATGTGATCTACGTTTCTTAAGAACAGGTTTAAAAGGCATAGTAGCATTAATTCCTGATTTATCTGCTTGCATTCTTGCTACCCACTGCATTTCAGCTAGCTCTGCTCTATTGTTAATATCACCCCCCCCACACACACACACACACACACACCTTATTATCTGATATCAGTTGCAGTACTGTAAATTCAAACGTGTGCCCTTCATTACTGGATATGTGCTTAGCTAAAGCATTAAAGAGATTTGTTTTCCTGATGTCACCCAGATGTTGCATAATACGGTCTTTAAGCATTCTGGTAGTCTTACCAATATAGAAAGAGGCACATGATCTACAGCTAGCTAGATAAACTAAATTCTTAGATCTGCAGTCTGCATACAAGTTGAAAGTAAATATACAATTGGTAGAGGGATGCATAAAGGTATCTCTCCTTGAAACAAATGAGCAGGCCCTGCAATTTTTGCATCGAAATGTACCATGCATATTAGAAATCACCCTGGTAGTGCTGTTAGTGGTATAGCACAGCTGCCTTTTCAAAGAAAGGTTGTTTTTAAATGTATAACAGGGTCTATCACCTACTATAGATCTTACCTGATCATTAGATGCCAAATAGGCCAATATTTATTTATAATCTCACATGCTTTAAAGATGTTACTACTATAGGTGAAGGGTAGTCTTAAAATATTTTTATTTGATCCCCTATATGTCACCCTTATATCAGAATCATGAGCTTTCCTATGAAAAAATGGCTTCCCTGTTGTATCACGTAGGCCTTTAACCTGTAACATAACTCTACTTAGGTCATTTTGATTATATCCTCTCTTCATTAGCTCATTTTTCAGCTCCAATGACGCTCCCTGATAATCTTGATCTTCAGTATGGAGTGTAGACATTCTTAAAAACTGCCCTTTACCTATATTATTAAAAACATGCTTAGGGTGCATACTGGAGTGATGCAACAATGCATTTTTTTTACAATTTTTTCATAAATAAAAAACTATGAATCATACCATTCATCAAAGCAACCTTAGTTTCTAAAAAAATCAATAGAATTGCTAGAAAAATTCAAAGTAAATCTGAAGCAGTCACTACTTTGTTCAAGATATTCTACAAACTGTTCCACTTGCTAATGTGCACCTCACCACAGAACAAAGATATCATTCATGAATCATTTGTAATGTAGCAAGTGTGGACTAAATATATGCTGTGAAAGGACCACCCTGCTCTCCCAGTCTGCCAACACCAGGTTGGCATAACTGTTCGTGCAGGGGGTCCCCATAGCTACTCCAAGATTCTGCATATAAATGGTCTCCTTAAACATAAACAAATTGTTTTCTAAAACCAGTTCTAACAAGGTGCCTAACAGTTCAATATACATAGAAGAATAGTCAGCATTATTTCTCAAAAAACATTTCACAGAATCAATCCCAAAATCATGGGGTATTATTGTAAATAAAGTACAAATGTCCATTGTAACCAATAAAACATCAGATTGAAATGGCCCATGATTTCTGCAAAAATCTCCTAGAGTGCATAGAAAGTGTTCAGTGTCTTTAAAAACAGCTGTCACTTTTTCTAAAGGTGCCTTTAACTGACTTGCAATGAAGATGGATATAAATTCAGTCACCCATCCCCTCCCTGATACAATAGGATAAAAGGAAGGCTGTGACAGAGATTTATGCACCTTGGATGAATGATAGGAATTAATGCCTTTTCACCTAACATAAAGTCATAAGGTTCTTTAGTAATCATAGAGGTTAGTAAAAAGTCATATTTGGTTTCATGCACTTGCTTCACAACTGATTCAACAACCGACAGCGATATAACCTTATAGGTGATAGTGTCATTTCACATATCTTGCATGTTGTTGGCATAAAACTCTGAGTCTAGTACAACAATCGCCCTTCTTTTATCAGCTGGGCGTATTGCTATCCTGGAATCATTCCTTAGTTGTTGTAGGGCCATGGCCTCATCTTTATCTAAGTAATAAAAAGTATTATTTGCTGGCAGAGAATCAAACACTTACTCTGTATGCATTTAGATGTGGTGGTCGCTTGGAGTTTTGGGTTTTTACATTTGCTGTTTGTTCTCCTGGGTGACCCTTGGCTGCTGGTGGTTGCATTTTTTATTCCAGTCAAGATAAAATGTAATTATTTGAGCATACTAAGAATTATTTAGAGTTGCTATATTCTGTGTTTACCTAAAGAGCTGCACTACAGACTATAATACTGATGAGTAAGGTACCATACTGTAACATTAACACAGATGATTATGAATGGGTCGCCAATTGTAACAATCATACTATGCATTTGAGGTGTGGATGCCAAGAAATTCACTTCAAGAATGATGCCCAAGTGGTGAATCTTGGTATCCATGTCAAGAACACATAATTTTCCTTATGATCAGAGATCTGATCATAATTCTTTGTAGTGATTTGCAGTGAAAAATTAGATTTAAAAAATGTGATGTGTTGCACCAACCTTGAAAGCTGGTAAATCAGTGGGGAAGTGGTTGACGTCTTACATATTTCCTGTGTGAGGGAAGCAGTTGTAATCAAAGTACTGGGTGTCCTTTAGCAGACATCAGGCAGAAACTAGAGTTGAAAAGAAGCTGATTCATACCATGCTACTGCTGTTTTCTGGTCACTGCTGTCTACTTTTAGTGCAAACTCATTGATAACAGAGCCTAGGGTATGCATAACAATCCTCTAAATATTGTTAAATTTGGGTCTTGTGCTGTAGTAGCACCTAACCAGTATATTATTTAACCATTTTTTGAGTGTATTCGTGGCACTCCATACACTACGTGCTTTTCTTTTTTTTTTTTTTTTTTTTGGCTGTTTATCCCTTTAGGATGCCTTCCCCACTGATGTAATGAGTCCAGCAAAAGCTGATGGTAATGAGTGATGATGGAATTAGGGCCCAAACCCAGGTTCATAGTAAGAAGAAGCCATGAGCTTTCAGATGTGTATTGCAAATCTGTATGCTGTATAAAACTCAGCAAAAATAAAAGACCTTGCCATATGTTGCATGGGCAAAATAAATTACGCCCATCTTGACTGTACTAATATTTTGCTGCATTACAATGCACAACATAATTAGTACCAAAAATTGCAATCTACAACTCTTTTGAGAACCACATAGGACCCCAAGGTGGTGCTGCAGAGGTGTTAAAAATCTTCTTCAATAATACTTTTCCAAAGAAAATTCACAGTACCTTGGAGATCATATTGCTTGGAGCAGCAAGGAAAGGCTAATTAACCCAGCAACTACAACCATGAGCTTTATGCAAGGGTAATGCTATTGTAGTATGAAGCCAAGGCAATGTATGACAGTGCCAATATACTAAAACTGTATATGCAAATGGCCACTTTGGAGTATTTAAAGGTATTACATTGCATAAGATATTTATGTATGTGAGTTTACAAATGAGTTCAATGCCTCATGTAAGTGTACTTGCACTCATTCTTTTATCAATGAGCTAACCAACAAATTGTTGGTTGGTGTGCAGAGTGTCAAAACACCTACACTAAATGAAGATAGTTATTAAGTAAAGTAGTAACTCAGACCAGGATACCAAGACTAAAAGGAGGCAAATGTTAAGTAAACCAGAAGAGAGAAAATTTGCAGAAAAGAGAAAAATAAGGACAACTACATTAATGAAAACATATATTAGATAAACCAAATATTTCAGAAGACAGAAATGTGTAGAAGAGACTGGTTAAGTAAGCATACAGTTACATTATGATGCTTTCCAATGCAAAATGGAGCAAGAGCTATTTACTGCATATTCAATATGAATATCAGGTATCTATTAAACAGCCAGTACAATCATATGATACTTATCACCTTTCCAACAGCAAACTATACAAGCTTAAATAAAATATACAGAAAGTAAAGCCTCTAACTGCCTTCACAGAAAAACAGAAAAATTATATATTCTAATATACGCAGTACACACTGATATATGGAGCATATGTTCCTACTCTTGAAATTTGTGATGTAAAATAAAAGAACAACTTTAATCAGTTTACTAATATTTCAGTTTCTGTGCAATGCTTACAGGTTCACTGAAAAAGCAAAACAAGGGTTCCTGCAACTTTGGGTTCAACACTCAATCTACTGTAATGCAGCAAAATAAGGAAAATCGAATAGACTGCAGTGAAAAAACACTACCTCCATGAATGAGGCAGACAAAGAGAACTTGGGCTCATTGTCTGGTTTGTCCCAAGAAGAGGCCATCAGTTTTCAACCAAAAGCAAAAAACAAACGCAAATCCATACATTATACAAGGGCTATAAAAGCAGAATGTCTTGCAATGTGCTTTGTAGTGAGAATTAAAGTATGTATTGATAAAACTACTAATGTCCTGCTGCACTGTAATGATCAACGAGTTCCCAAAGCTGTAATATGACATTTTGGGAATGATGCATCAGCGACCCTGATTTGTACCTGCTGAGATCATGCATAATTACTGGAACAGTTCTGTTTCAGAGGAAATATACAACTACCTGGGAGAAGCATTGTTTGGTGCAGCAAGAAATGCTAACTAGCCTGGTAATTGTGACTCTGAGCTTTATATAAGGGCCATGCTTGTTGCATTATGAAGCCAAAGGTATGCATGTCAGTATTCTGGCATCTGCTCACAGAGTTCCAAATCAATTAGTTAAAATCAGTGAAGTGAAACCTCACCCAGTGAGTATTCATCAACTAGTCAATTTCCCGTAAACAGTCAAACACTGATAATTAACTTTAAAATAGTTAAAGGTATTCAGTAGAGCAATGCCACATAGAGAACCCAAAATAGCTCCTGAGCAGGGAAATGACAGGAAGTAACAGAATGAAGATACAGTGAATACATTGCCACTGGCAAAAGCACAGCAGTCTGCACGCAGTTTCAGCATTTTATCTAAGGTATACCCATAAACTGTTTCTGGGATGATTTGCAGATGAAGGTATTAGCCATCCATTTATAGTACTCTGCTCTGGAAATTAGGAATGTAGAATAAAAGAGGAAAACCTAATCTATTTGCTTCATCCCCAGTTAACAAACTGAATGCACAGTTTTGCATTTCATTAGTGAATAGAAGGGTTTGTTCTGGTTACATGGTTACAGTATGATATATACTGTGTGAACTTACCGGTTCACAGGTTCATAGGTGATTACTGGAATCATTTTAGCTTAGCCATGCTTCCCAAATGCATCTGACAAGTTTTGATACCCTAGGGTTGTTTTAAGGGGCATATATAGGCTTGGGCATGGGTGGACAAGCATTTACAGGCTACATCTGTCTAACAGAGATATAGGTGCTAGACTAGGAATACATTTCCATTTCCTCATCTACTGGTCCAAATTATGCTTGAATTGGGTTAGGAAAGAACTCTGCTTTACATGGACGGGAAGCCTGTTTCAGAGAAGGGGTAGTAGTCTCTGAAACACATATCTGACCCTCCATCCTGTCCTGTTTATGTTGCAAATGATGTTTAGCTTCCTAGATTGCATAATTCTGATGATATTTGTTTTGTGGATGTGCAGCAGGTTCATAAGAGCGGGAACAAAGGATGCTTTGTAGGTCAGGCATAGATAGCCTCTCAACAGTCTCTAGGAGACAGAGTACAGTGATAGTGATTTCCACTGTGTGAGCCCTCAAGCCTCTTGTATTAGGGGTACATGGGATATATGTAAATGACCCTTAAGAACGTCAGGTGTTTCACCTATATGGCGATTCTGAATGCCCATAACTTTTTTTCTTTTTAAGTCGTTTAGTGGACAAATTCAGGCCAATAAAGCCAAACCCCACTAGCTGTGGATGTGCATGTTTTGGGCTTGTTATGGCCTCATCAGCATAGCACAACTGGACTGCTGACTAAGCATTAGAAACACAGGGGCTATTATACCCAGCTGATGTCCATTACCATTAGGGTCTCTGCAAAACAAAGTGGAAGTTCTAGCTTGGCTAGAATTTTCTTTTAGTTTTTGCTGATTGTTTTTTCTGTGTGACCTTGTTACTCATTGTTTTGGTTTGTTAGTTGGGATATTTTGCAGACACCCTAATGGCAATGGACATCAGCTGTGTTTCTAATGCTTAGTCAAACAGTCCACTTGTGCTGTGTTGATGAGGCTAAAATAAGGCAGAAACATGCATGTCCACAGCTAGTTGTGGTTGGCTTTATTGGCCTGAATTTGTCCATTAAATGATTTGCAAAGAAAAAAGTCATGGGCATTCAGAATCACCATATAGCTGAAACACCTGATGTTCTTAAGGGTCACTTGCATGTATTCCATGTGCCTCTAATGCAAGAGGTTTGAGGGATCACACAGTGGAAATTCTAGCTTGGCTAGAATTTTCTTTTAGTTTATACTTTCCACATTAGGGAAGTTCTGTAAAACATATTTACACTTAGATTTCACAGTCTATTAGGTTCATAGATTATTACCAGGCTAACTGCCCTTGTGGGCCATTTTAAGACTAACCAATTACCTCATGTGAGAATCAAGCCCTACACCTGGTGTTTGTAAGGTAAATATCTTTACCATTATGCCAACCTCACAGTCCTAGTCAGTACCATCTACTGTCCTCTAAACAGCTGGAACTTTGTCTGGTCATAATAGTGACCACACTCCATCAAGTGATAAAATCCTGTTAGCAGCACGCAAAGGCATGTTTACATGGTCCATACTCCCTGATTTTATCTTGGCATTTGATCTAGTGGATCACTTTTCTCTCTTACACCATCTACTTGAAATAGGTATCAGTTCAGATGGGATTCCATAGCTCCCCATTTTGCTGTCTCCTTTAACTCCACCACTTCTTCAACAATCTTTCAAGGGAAGCCCCTCAGGCTCAGTTCTCTGCTCCCATTTTATTCTCAGTCTATATTAAAAAGCTACGGTATGACCTTCCTCACCTCCATCTCTTAGTAGGCCAATGATATGGCCTTATTCTGGTCAAACTAATTACTCCCATTACTGCAAGAAGAACTTCAGGCAGGCCACTTGGCCTTCATTTCCTCATCCAAAACTAAAATTAAGCTCTACCCAATTAACAAAAAAAAAACTGCAATAGCAAGAATCTTTACAAGTATATGCCCACAACAATATACTAATAGAAAATATCAGGTCATTCAAATGTATGGGGATCTAGCTAGATCTCTCTCTCTCAAATTCAGTCTCTGTCTTGAACACACACACAAATAATAAACTTACTCTTATTTTAGATCCATAAAATCTTCCCTTTTCTGTCTCTCACCAGAAGAATAACATCAGTAAAGGTAGGTAGCTTGCTCAGCTAGAATACAGTCTCCCACAAATAGTCCTAACTTATAAAATGACTCCACAATAAATCAAACATTATCATCCTTGAAAAAGCAAAATAGCTCCTAGTCAAACAAAGGTCTGATCTTGGTTTTGGATCACAACCATTCAAACTAATAATAGAGAAAACTCTGGGGGGATTTCAGTAAAGCTTAGATGGAGCTAATCTCTGTGTAAGCATAGTACCATGGCTCAAACACAGATTTTGGAGCCTGTGCGATCCAGTAAACAAGGCTGGAGGCGTGCATGATCATACAATGGAGTAATGAAAATCACCTCATTTGCTGGTGAAAAACATGCAAATTAGTTGAATTTGCGATCCAGGAAGCAGACAGGCGTCTGTGTTGGAGCTGTGTCCAAAGCAGAAATGTATGCGGTTAGTAACCATGTACATTTCTGCAAAAATCAAAACAGGGGCATGACAGCTCAAAGTAAAGCATGTATTATGTTTATTAGATATGCCAATGGCCATTGGCATGCCAAACTGTTGAAAAATTGCAAAAATCAAATGTTTTTTGGGGGCCAATTTGGGCCATTTAAGCAGAGTGCAGCGGTGTGCAAACACGATCATGCAGAAAATACAAAAAAAATTAGAAAAAAGGCAATTCAATGTGAAGCAGTAATTTTGCTATTATAGTAGGCAGCATGCAGACTCATAACAGTAACAGGTAACAGTGGTTGCTAAGGACATAGTTTCCGGTGTAGTGGTGTAACTAGGGTATAAGCCAGTAGGGGAATGTAAATGAGCTAAATTTATTGAATAGGAAAATGGGGAGACCATGTCCACTGGTACCTAACCATGTAGGAGCTATAATGTAGTGGTGTAAGCAGAAGAAGCAGCTGACATGAAAAGGGAGTGTGTCATGCTTGGTGTAAGCACTTTGGAGCTCCGCGACTCCTATTTGTGCTCAGCTAAGCACAGCTAAGCAAGGGGGTGTGTCTGAGGCTGCTTAGCTGTGCTTAGCTGGTTCAAGAAATAATGAGCATGTTCATGTCAAGGAGAGGGCCTTTTCTGCTCAGCAATGTTTACACTAGCTAAAACAGTTTTTGCGGCATGCCACAGGGCTTAAACATAGCGGAAATAGAAAAAAAAAGGAAATAGCAGAAAAAAGGAAATGAACTACAAATCACTAATACAGACTCTGCCACTCACAGTGGCCCATTCAAACCCCTCAGTAATATACCTGACAGGTGGAATGTATCATAGTCAGCCAATCACACATGCAACATCTGTAGCACACCAGTACAAAGTATGCAAACACCTTTCCAACTGTTTTTTCCCCACAAACTCTGCACCATTGGTGTACACACTTGGGAAAATGACAAAATAATAGGGGCGACTACTGCTTTTCTACATCTATATGTGCTACAGACTGAGAGTGGTGATTAGGATAATGCTGACAACTGCCTCAGACTGAGGAGGAGAAGATTGTTCAGACCCAGGGTAACCTTCCAGGGGCTACATGATCTGGAGATTTAGAGCACTGCAGGGTGGACAGGGACATACTTCAGCAGCTCACTGAGCTCTGCTGGCCTCACATCAGACCCAGAGCCAACAGAGGGGAACCCATCCCACATGAAACCAAGCTATGTGTAACCTTAAGAATACTAGCTACAGGTACTTGCCAAAGACCTACTGGGGACATCATGGGGGTCTCACAGGCATCTGCATCCAGGGTACTCCACCAGTTCCTGGATGCCATGCTACCACATGCTGGTTAGCACATTTATTTTTGCAGCACCCCTGAGGAGAGGACCAGTAATATGCATCTCTTCCAATGTGTAGCAGACTACCCAGAGGTACTGGGTGCCATAGACTGCACTCATGTCCACATCAAAGCACCACCCAGTGAAGACGGTAGAGTGTATATCAACCACAAGGGATATCACTCCATGAACTGCCAGGTCGTATGCAATGCCCAGGGCATTATCATGAATGTGTGTGCTGGCTGCCCTGGCAGCTACCACGATGCCCACATCTGGCATGTCTCACAGCTGTACCAGGCATTTGCCAGGGGGGACATTCCATACGGCCATCTCATGGGGGATGCTGGCGATGCACTGGAACTGTGGATGATGACACCCATCAGAAATGGACACACACCCATTGAAGAATGCCATAATGAGGCACACGCACAAACTAGAAACATTACAGAGCATGTGTTTGGGATGCTCAAGTCACGGTTCCTCTGCCTTGACATATCTGGTGGAGCCTTGCAGTACTCTCCAGCCACATGTACACACATGTTCATAGTATGTGCCATGCTACACAATATGATCCTGTGGAAACAGCTGCGACAGTAAAATCACAGGGAAGGGGCACACAGCCCCCCACCATTGCTAAGGTCTCCACAGGCACAGGGGGACTTGGAGGAGGAACCCCCTGATCCTGCCGCTGTAGGCAGATGTAGGTGTGCCCAGTATGCCTTTGCCTTGGCAAAAAGGCAATGCATAGCATATACACTGACACCCTAGGGACCCAGGGACTGACACCTCTTTCCGATTCACACACAGAGTAAAATAGATGCCACACACATCACACTACCTGCACCCTACCATGTAGAGACTGTGTACTGCATGCATCCAACAGAGACAGCCCTCAAGCACCATCCTCACAACCACTGCAGGCACAAGGTAAGTCACTCTTCTTAACAACAGATGAATGGAGTAGTACATTTTGGTAGCATATCTAAGGTATTGCTGCATGTATGCAAAGGAATGGGGTGACCTACTGGGATAGCAGCAGACAGCTGACAGCTGTGTGGGACAACAGGAAATTTCTGCTCAATACTGGCTTCCACAGAGTATACAGTAGTCCCCTAGGTGACAAAGCTCACTGCAGCATATGTGGGGGACAAATAAACTGGGGAGTCATAGGTCACATGCATGGATGTCAATGTTGAGGTCTCATACTCACCCCTCAGCCTCTCCCAGCAAATCAGCCATAGAAAACCATAAAGAAATGTCTGGCAATGGCTCACAAATTGGGACAACGATGAAATAGTCCTCTTACAGACTTACACAGTGATATCACAGCAGGTCTTGCAGTTGCATGAAATCACTGAAGGGTAGGAAGTACGAAACTCAAATGCCTGCCTTTACATTCTAACCTTTGGTCTTTAATGATATCCCAAAATTCTCCAAGACAGGCACAACACAATGCTAAATGGAACCAAAAAGTAAAGCCAACATCTGCACAGTCTGTACAAATGTGTACAGTTGACAGGTATGCCCCCAACACACCTGTGTTCCCATAGAAATGCAGTAACATGTATGTCTGTAGGGTAATAGCAGCAGAGCACAAATTCCCAAGGCTGTCCCAATCAACTTGATAACTTGTTGCATGTCCACAATATGCAGGGGTCAATGAGCCATGTATCATTTATCATGTATCATGTACCAAACAAATCCAAGTCCCTCTCCACCAAATGTAAGTGTCCTGTCTGGTGGACCTCAGCCATAAACAAACTGTATAACAAAAGAAGGAAGCTACTGCACGTCAGAGCGAAATCCCATGAAGGGAAGACGTCTCTGATCAACATTAGTAGAAAACTACGTTCTCTCATAAAAACATCCAAGGCAAACTTTGAGAGAAAAATAGCTAAGGACACTAAAGATAACCACAAAGCCTTCTTCAGCTATGTTAGAAACCTGGGCGGAAACCCTCAGATATGCTCTGAGTTGGTTCACAACAACAAAAAATACACTGAACCCACAGATATTGCTAACATTCTGGCTGACAGGTTCAGTGCAAACTTCTCACCTCCTTCAGCCCCAAAAGAAGAAATAGTTATCCCAGCTGAATGTAATCTCCCGGTCATCTCAGATGTCCAAGTGAGAACCGCCCTAAACAAAGCAAAAAATACAGCATCAATGGGACCTGACGGTATCCCGGGGTGCGTGTTACGAGAACTCCAAGAGGAGCTAAACCCACACATAAAAATGCTATTTAATCTTAGCCTTACTTCAGGTTATGTACCTGTACACTGGCGTACAGCAACAGTGGTCCCACTCCACAAGGGGGGTGCCTCTACAGACCCTGGAAACTACCGCCCCATAAGCTTAACTAGCCTGGTCTGCAAAGCTATGGAAAGAATCATTATGGAACTCATAAACAGAGACATAGGGGACCTACAGACACTTGACCCCACCCAGTTCGGCTTTGTGAAGGGCAGATCCTGCCTTTTAAACCTGGTTGACTTTTTCGAAACAGTCACTAGAGCCATTGATGAGGGCAAAGCAGTCCATACAGCATACCTGGACTTGGCTAAGGCCTTCAACACAATACCCCACTCAGGCATCATAGATAAGCTAAACAGCTTAAAAGTAAACCCTTATGTCACTAGATGGGTTGCAAACTGGCTAAAGGACAGAACCCATAAAGTTAAAATCACTGAAGCAATGTCAGACTCAAAGCCAGTCACAAGTGGTGTCCCACAGGGATCTGTCCTGGGACCCCTCTTGTTCGGCATTTATTTCTCAGATGTTAAAGCAAACATGGGAGGGCTGTGGCTGACAAAGTTCGCAGATGACTGCAAACTAGGCACCATAGTCGATACACCAGCTGACACACACATCCTACAAAAAGGCCTCACTGAAACGGACAACTGGTGCCGTAGTCACGGCCTTAAACTAAATGCCAAAAAATGTATAGTCATCCCTTTTGGAAAAACAAAGTACCCACAAATTATCACATAGACAGCAACCCACTGAGTACGGAAAAAGTAATCAGAGACCTAGGGACCCAAGTAGACAGTGACCTCTCATTTGCACCCACGTTGCTAAAGTGGTTAGAAAAACATTCTACCTTGCACACCTCATCATGAAGGGATTCACATCCAGATCCAAGGATGTCATTGTACCCTTATATTCCTCCCTCATCAGACCCATGATTGAGTACAATGCCCCATATGGTATGTACCTCACCCGGCACTTGCAACAGCTGGAGAGACCACAGAAGTACCTCACCAAAAGGATCAAGGGTCTCCAACATATGTCTTATTCTGCCAGACTAAAGAAACTTCAGCTCTATTCAGTGGCATACCGCCTGCTCAGGGGTGATCTCTGCCTGACGTACAAGGCCATGTCCAATCAGGATTTGATGGACATGCTCCACCTCAAAAAATCCAAATCTATCAGGACCACGAGAGTGAAAGACTTAAACCTCAGCACAAGTATGAATAGGACATGCTGGAGGGATAGGTTCATAACCCAAAGGCTTCCCATGCTTTGGAACAGGATCCCAGTTCGTATTAGGCAGAGCCCCTCACTAACTCTCTTCAAGAGAAATCTTGATGAGTGGATGGGAGATCGAAAATTTACCCCAGGGGTCACATCTGGGTCACTGCTAGACAGGGGAACAGTAAACTAATTCTATTATATAAGGGGACCTTAATTGTGTCACTACTAGACAGAGGCACAGTATTCTAGATTTATTCTGTACATTTTTGTACCATTTCATGGGGTGGCAAAAGCCACATCACTATGGCTAGGCTTACAAATGCCACTGGGCAGATAGCCTAGTACTATACTATGAAACTATGAAACTACTATATGCATGGTTAATACTGTCAGAAGGTGGGTAGCACTTACTCTTGGCTGTTGTGGCTTACTGGTCTAGGTACAGTACTGTGGTTGGCAGGGTCCATGTTCCAAGACCTTCTGTGCCAACTATTTTGCATGCAACTACACCTATGGTCGGAATTGTACAAACTGTCCAGAAGTCAATATATGTCACTGCAGGAAAGCTGGACAAGTCAGGAACAGGGGGACACACATATGGACAGTACACAGCTCGGAGTAACTTGCACAGTGCCTAGTAGGACAGTAGGTACCTGAAAGTCAGTGTACTGCCAGGTGTTAAATGGCTGCCACCTTACTGTGTTAGCACTGACAAGTCACTGGCCACCATCCATACCCCTGGAATGACAGGCTGTCACAGAATGATCACAAGTATGCCTCGTATATCTCTTCTGCTTGTCTTAACATTGCATTTGCCTGCCAAACTATGTGCCGAACAAGAAAGGTTCATGTCAAAACATCAATGGCAGACAGTGGAGAAGCAGACATCATACCCATAAGAAAAATCAAGCTTATACCAAACCAATCTCCCTGCTGTCTATGTTTGCCAGAGCATTATTAACACCCTGTCCTCACATGTGGACCTGTGTCTGACTGTCATATATTGGTCTGTACAGATGTCAATCTGTGACAGGTCGACCGCCGGGGCCAACATGTAGCTTCATAATAACATAGCAACACAAACCGTCTGAGGTATTATTATTATGGATCATCATGAATTATCATGGACCTCATTAACAGGGACATTGGCAAACTCCAAATACTTGACTCACACAGTCTGCCTTTCTCAAGGGGAGGTATGTCAGTAAACTCTGGATGACTTCCCTGAGACAGCCAAAAAAGACATGGATGATGGAAAGATGGTGCACTCTGGCCACCTTGACTTGGCCAAAGCCTTACACATTATTCCCCACTTGGCCATAGTACATGAACTTTGTCAACTAGGCATCAATCCATATACTACCAGATGGGTAGCAAACTGGTTCATTGGTAGAACCCACATAATCATAATAGGGGTAGCTAAGTCAATCAGTAAACCTGTAATGAGTGGCATACCCCAGGGATCAATCTGGAAGCCTCTGGTATATGGGATATACTTCCCTGAGGTGCAGGCCAAAAACACTGGCCTATGGCTGACCATGTTGACAGATGGCTGCAAGCTAGGAACAGTCATAAATACCCAAAGTGAAGTGGATGTCCTACAACAGGGTCTCACCAAAACTAATAACTGCTGCCAGAAACATGGCCTCAAGCTGAATGCCTGCAGATGCATCATCATCCCCTTCGAGGAGACTGATGTCCCCACATATTATCACATTAACAACAATGTCCTACATACACAATCAGTAGTGAGGTATTTGGCCACCTAGGTTGATAGCTACCTGAAGTCTAAGCACCATGTTGTTTTTGTTGTACAGAAAGCTTCATAGATGGACCAACACAAAAGTAAGGGTATCTCATCCATGGACAAAGAGGTCATAAGATCCATGTATTCTAACCTTAAAAGGCCAATTATTTTGTACAACGCCCCCTTCGGCATGTATCTCACAAAGTACATGCAGCAGCTGAAGAGACCACAGAGGTTCCTCACCAGGTGTATCCAGGACCTCAAACACCTAACCTACACAGATAGGCTAACAGCACTGTTCCTCTACTTAGTTCCATACAGACTCCTCAGAGGTGCCCTCTGTCTGGCATACAAAGCAATCCAGACCCTGCCTTGATGAAACTGTCGCACATCTGGAAGTCAAGGCACACTCAATCAACCTGTAGGCGCAACATCAACCTGGTCTGTGAAATCAATAGGGCTTGTTGATGTGACAGATGCATGTCCCACAGACTCCCCCATCTGTGGAATACACTCCCTGTCCACATCAATCCGAGTGACTCAATACCCCTTGTGAAGTGCTCCCTGTATAAGTGCATGGGAAACAGAGAATACAGTCATGTGATTCCACCTGTGTCCTTGCTGTACAGGGACTCTGGGTGCTGACATGTCTTAACATGGGGTACACTCTCATCTGCAAGGGTTATAAGGGCTTCAGGGCCAATAGCCTAGTAACCTCATATCAACCTATAAACAAATGTCTGTCACTGGTTCACCACATTGCCCTATACTGCTCTGCCACTGACATACCTGGAAATCACAGTGCTATGTGGAATATACCACAAATATAATGGACATCTCTGCTCTGTAGAATGCACTCTGTACCATATACCTCTCAACCTCTTAGAGCAAGAAATCTGGACAAAGTCATAAATAAAAGTGGGACAAAGGCCCAAAAATAGTAACAATATTTAAATATTGCTCTCACAAACTTAGAAAGTTGATGGAATAACAGGTTGTGCATTAGCATGAATTTTCTGAAGGTTATGAAGTCTGAAACTCAAACGTTCTGTCATTATTTTCTAACTTCAGTCTTTAATTATTTGTCACTAACTTGTCAGAAAACAATTTTATGAAAAACAGACCAACATTATGAGACAAACATCTGAACATTCTGCAAAAAAACTGTACAGTTGAGATGTATGAGTCACACCAGGATATGACTTTTCAGTTAAGAAGAATAACACACAAGTAGGTGATCTCCAGCCAGTATATCATTGAGGTGCTGGACTGTTTACGCAGCTTCATCATCCAATTGGCTGTAGCAACACCACTCAACTGGCCGGATTGGGTAAGAATGTTTATAGTTTGGCTCATAATTTCGGTCTGTGCATCATATATCTCATATTTCTCAGGTAAATCACTTTAATGATCTGAGGATTTCTGTCAGTAAGTAATGACACAATACATTTCAGTGTCAGATGTCTTCTATGTCAGAAAATGTCTGCTAAAACAAATCCTGTTACACTAGCAACTTTCCACATTAATAAGAGCAATATTTACAGTATCTCCCTATGTTTGGGCCATTGTCCCCCCATTTTGGCAGGCTATCTCCAGATTCCTTGCACTAACAGGTTGGGAGGTATGGCTGTAGCACACAAAACACAAAACTGGAGTACAACTATCTCTGGAATGGAGTCCAACTCTTACTATAGAAGGTCATACTGGGTATGCTATTATACTTAGAGAATTACAGCCCATGTCTAAAGCCACATCGTACTATATAACTGTATTGTGCATAGATGTCTTTACAGATAGACAGCTTTGTACACCTTAACTGACTGTACCCACACCCATCAGACAGGATTCCCCTCAGCTAGCTGTAGGTGGCCCATATGTGATATATCTACATCTGTTGCATGTGATACACAGACATATATATGGGCAACATATAACAATATTTCAAGCATGCACACACATAGACATGGGGAAGAGAGAGACAGACAGTGATAGAGAGACAGACACAGAGAGACACACATAGAGAGTAAGTCATAGACAGGGATACCCTGAAAAGCATAGAGTTATGTCCTGCTGCGGACAATTGCATACCAGTTGTAAACAGTCGCATATGCCAGCATGTAGGTGAGCTCCATTGTATAACAGTACTGATGTAGGAGTTGCAATATCACATCACTGCCATTGTGTGAGTGTGTGTGTGTGTGTGTGTGTGTGTGTGTGTGTGTGTGTGTGTGTGTGTGTGTGTGTGTGTGTGTGTGTGTGTGTGTATGTACCAGCATACCTCTCAACCACTCACAGAAAGATATCTGGTTAAAGCCATATGGGAAGCTGGGGCAAACAGGAAACATTGAGCATACCCTTCACATATTGCTGTGACACACATGGGAAATAGCAGAACAGGTCATGCATTTGAATGCACCTTCCAAAGGGTATGTGTTGTTACACGACTAAATCAATTATTAATCTGCAATGTCAGTCTGTCATGATCTTCCAAAACATTGGCCAGAAAACCATGTTTATGACAGGTGGAAAGAAATTATGTCAGACATCAGGACAATCTGCGGACATATGTAGAGGTCAGAGGTATGGCCACCATGTGTACCCATACCTCCCAAGCTCTTAGAGCAAGAAATGTTTACAAAGCTATAAATAATGGGGTGACAAAGTCCACATAATAGGGACACTTGTCAAATATTGCTCCAACAAACCTATAAAGGTGATAGAATAACAGGTTTTGTATTAGCATAGATAGTCTGAAAGATATGAAGTCTGTAACTCATAATGTTTGCCATTATTTTTTGGCATCAATCCGTAATGATTTGGCAATGATTTTCTAGAAAAACACAGGTTTATGAGAAAATGGACCAAAACTATGAGGCAAGAAGCCAGACATTCGGTGGAAATCTGTACAGTTGAGAGGTAGGTCTGTACCACCCTGCAGGTTGCAGTCCATGCTTGGCAAGGTGTAACCTGTGACAACAACTGTGTACATACACTTTGATGTGTACTCATAACAATTACCAGCAGACAACACCATACACAGTATTACATTACTACACTGTACTATATTCACCCTGTGCATGAGACCATATTAGCATGTCCCTGCATTGATGGTATGGATAACAGGGATGGGGCACAGGTATCATCACATGCACAGGGTGTGGTGTGGGTTTGCCAGAGTCCTAGGATGGGCCATACAGTTGACATTTTGTGTGTGTGTGTGTGTGTGTGTGTGTGTGTGTGTGTGTGTGTGTGTGTGTGTGTGTGTGTGTGTGTGTGTGTGTGTGTGTGTGTGTGTGTGCGTGTTGTTCAACTGGGCGTGCATAGGTGCTGTTTTTGTCTGGTGGTGACCTGCCTGTGATAGAGATGTGTGAGTGTTTGTATGCACATAGTCAAGCCATGTGGCTGCCCTACACAGGGGGTATGTTGGACAGCCATGGACCATACATGGCAGGATGTACAGTTACCATTTCTGGCCAAGGACATGGGAAATGGTTCTGTCAGGAGTCTCACTGGCACCACCAGGCCCAAGGCCAGATGCAGTACTACTCCCTGATGGTGACTGCTGTCTGCTGGATCTGTGTCCCTGATGGACCAACCAGGACCATGTGCCCATGGCATGCTCCATTATGGTGTGGACAGCACCCTCCCTTTGGTAGTGCTGGTGGTACTGCCGCTATGGGACTGTGAATGTGCATGGTCATGTGATACTGGGCTATTGGACTGGATGTCCTCATAAGCCTAGCTCAGATTTTTGCAGATGTCCCTTCAAAGTCAACACCTGTTACCCCTGTCCAGTTGAGACACACTAATCATATGTGACTCTATAGTCAGGCACACTGATGTTCCACTCACCAGGCTAAACAAGGAGAAAGTTACTGTCAGCTGCCTGTCGGGTGCCAGGATCCGCCACATAATGCACTCACTCAGGTCACTCCACAACAAGTACAAATATGACTCTGTCATTGTCCATGTTGGTGTGAATGACCTGAGACGTACCTCCTTGGACTACATGAAAAGAGACATGGAGGAGCTCTCCGATCTTGTAGCCCAGGCAGGTATGACCCTAGCCCTGAGTAGCATCCTGCCATCACCCAGAATGATACCACAGTACAAGGACAACATTACTGATTTCAACAATTGGCTAAGCTTCTGGTGTCATTCTAAGGGGATCCAGTATCTGTCTACCTGGGATGACATGATCGACAGACCATGATGCTTTGCTAGAGATGGTCTGTACCTGTCACCCTTGGGATTCTGGATACTGGCTAAGGCTGTTTTTTAGGCAAGGTTCAAATGACAAATTCACCACCGTAACAGGTACAAGCAAGCAAAATCTGAGGGTAATGCTACTCAATGCTAAAAATCTAAACCTCAAAATGCACTCACTTGAGACACTCCTTAAAATGGAGAACATCAACATCTGTGCAGTGACAGAGACCAGGTTCAAGGCTCTAGAGAGCATCCCTGCATTACCAGGCTAAAATTCATACCACACTTTTCAGCCACCTAACCTGGACCCAACCACTAAAGCCAGAGGCGTGTCCATATTCATTAAGGATAGCCACACCTCCAGGCTAGTTGCTCAGTATAATGCATCCGAGGTTATCCAAGTGCAACTAACTCTGGGCAAGACCACAATACAAATTGTAGCTTGCTACAGATTCCCCACCATACACCAGTATTCCCACTCCTCATTTCTTGATACACTGGAAAATATTAGGGTACAACCTAACACCCTAATAATGTGTGATTTCAACTACCCCACCATTAACTGGGAAAACTACTCATGTACCAACTCTTTTGCTCATCGTTTTCTGGAATTCATAAATTCCAAAGCCTTGGATCAACTTATCCACACCCCCACCAGGAGCAGCAATATCCTAAACCTGGTCATTACCAAGATGGGCGACCGGTGTTCCACACCAGAGATCAGTTCCTCGTTGGTCAGATCCGACCACAAGCTAATCACCCTAGACATCTACATCCCACCCCTACACGCCAGTAGGGAAACCACCGTAAATAATTTCTCCAAAGCCAACTTCACACTTCTTAAGATAGAAGTGGCAAGCTTCACAACACCCATGCAGATGGACAATAGAGGTACAATTGCTGAATCCTTCACAAATGCACTTTATACTTACACGAGTGCATAGATCATGCTATCCCTAACAGAACTAAGATGCTATCCTCCAAAAAAAACTAAGCCAATCTGGTGGTCCCCTGCCATAAACAAACTCTACAACAGAAGAAACTGGTGCAAAAAACAGTAAAATCCCATGATTGGAGGACCTGACTAGTCAGCCTCAGTAAGAAGCTGAGATCCCTCATAAAATCCTCCAAAGTTAGTTTTGAAAACAAAATTGCCACTCTTTCTAAAGACAACCACAAAGTATTCTATAGCTATGTCAAGAATCTCAATGTCAACACTCAGATCTGCTCTGAATTACAGCACAATGGCACTAAATATACAGAACCAACTGATATTGCCAACATCATGGCAGACAGGTTCAGTGCTAACTTTACCCCCCCTTTCACCCCCTAAAGAGCCCATCTCTATACCAGAAGAATGCAAAGTTCCTGTAATCATGGCTGCACAGGTAAAAGATACACTCTCAAAAGCCAAGAACACAGCATCCATGGGACCTGTCAACATCCCAGGCTGTTTTCTACATGAACTCCAGAATGAACTGGCACCCCACCTAAGTACCATGTTCAAGCATAGCCTCACCTCAGGCTTTGTGCCCACTGAATGGTGCACAGAGATGGTTATCCCACTCCACAAAAGGGGATCCACCACAGACCCCAGGAACTACCACCCCATTAGCCTGATGAGCCTGGTCTGCAAGGCCATGGAAAGTATCATCTTGGAACTTACAAACAAAGACATTGATAATCTCCAAACTCTGGACCACACCCAGTTTGGGTTTGTAAAAGGCAGATCATGTCTCCTAAACCTGATAGACTTCTTTGAAGCAGTCACCAAAGCCATAGATGAGGGTAAGGTGGTTCACACAGCCTATCTAGATCTCACCAAGGCTTTTAACACCATCCCCCTCTCTGTAATTATAGATAAACTAACTAAACTTGGTATAAATCCCTATGGCACCAAGATGGGTTGCCAACTGGCTCACTGACAGAACCCACACTGTGAAGGTAGCAGACTCCAAACCCGACTTCAGACCAGTGACAAGTGGAGTACCACAGGGTTCAGTCCTGGGTCCTGGGTCCACTCCTGTTTGGTATCTACTTCTCTGAAGTACAGGCTAACACAGAAGGTCTTTGGCTAATGAAGTTCACAGATGACTGCAAACTAGGGGCCATAATCGAAACTCCTAATGATGTGGACATCCTACAAAAGGGCCTCACTGAGACAGGTGCCTGGTGTCAAAGCCATGGCCTCAAGTTCAATGCCAAAAAGTGCATTGTCATCCCTTTTGGTAAAAACTCTGTACCCATGAACTACCATATAGGCAGTAGTTTACTTAACACTGAAAGTGTGATAAGAGACCTTGGGATACAGGTGGACAGTAGTCTCTCCTTTGATAATCACATTGCCACAGTAGTCAGGAAATCCTTCTACATGGCACACCTCATCATAAAATGTTTCTCATCCAGGAAAAAAGAGGTAATTGTTCCCCTCTACTCATCACTCATTAGACCCATTATAGAGTATAATGCCCCTTTTGGTATGTACCTCACAAGACATCTACAACAGCTGGAAAGGCTGCAGAAATACCTCACAAAGAGGATTATTGGCCTCAAACAGGGTTACTGCACAGATGTCGACGTTCTCCATACTGAGGAGTGCTTCGAGCGCAAGCATTTTGAGATTTAAACTCCTGGCATTGAGTAGCATAGCTCCAGTTTTTTGTTAATTGTGCTGTTTACAGAGGTGGGTTTGACTTTTGAGCCTTGCCTAAAAAAGGCACTATGGGGGCAGCAAGAGCCTTGGCCAGTATTCGAAAGCCTAGGGGTGACATGTGCAAGCCATCTCTTGTGAAGCAAAGCAGCTTGTCAAGCATGTTGTCCCAGGCTGACAAACACTGGATCCCCTTTGAATGACACCAGAAGCTTAGCCAATTGTTGAAATTGATTATTTTTTTCTTTATACTGAGGTATCATTCTTGGTGAGGGCAGGATGCTACTCAGGGTCAGGGTCATACCAGCCTGGGCTACATGATCAGAGAGCTCTTCCATGTCTCTTTTCATGTAGTCCAGGGAGGTACATCTCAGGTCATTCACACCAACATGAACAATGACAGAGTCATATTTGTACTTGCTCTGGAGTGACCTGAGTGCTTGTGTTATGTGGTGGATTCTGGCTCCCGACAGGCAGCTAACAGTAACCTTCTGCTTGTCCAGCCTAGTGAGTGGGACATCAGTGTGCCAGAGTCACCTATTACTAGTGTGTTAGGTATGTTATTTCGTCTTAAGGGCTGTGATTGTGCGGCACTCTGATTTTGTGTTTTATGTGTTGTCTGGTTTGTGACAGGAGGTGCACATTGTCTGGGTATCTGCTTTGGATGTCTCTGATGTTTTTGCAGGTTTTTATTTAGAGCCTCTGAGTATGATTTTGTGTATTTATGTGTATTTTTTGCCAGTACTGTTTTAGTAGGTCTGTGTGCGGCTGGAGGTGTGGTGCAATTGTTAACCTTTTCCTCTTGACTGTCTATTCCAGACTTGGGTGGAGGCAGCTTAGCTTCCAGTTTGACTGTATAATTGCATCTCTCGCATATGTTGGTGTTTTGTGGTAGGAGGAGAGGGTTGTCTGTCTACATGAGACAGTTGTAACACATATATATATATATATATATATATATATATATATATATATATATATATTGTGTGTGTGTGTGTGTGTGTGTGTGTGTGTGTATATATATATATATATATATATATATATATATATATATATATATATATATATAAAGCATTACTAATTCTACATAGTTTCTTCTCTAATGTTAGATGACCATAATGCATGAAATATTTACTGATAGTTGCTTTGACTGCAGCGCACAGGGTCCTGGGTTCAAAACTTGGCAGCACTGATTATTTTGTTGCTAGGCAGAATAGTGGCTGAAAGAAATAGACTGAGTAAAGCAGTTTTAAGCAACCAAAGGCATTTAGTCCTGCTTGGCTTTGCTTAGCACTGCTTATTCCAGCTTAAACTCGAATTAATTTCAAAAAAAAAAAAGAAAAAAGGGTGATGGGAATGTGGTGAAATGGGGCAAGTAGGGAGTAAAACATTGGGAAAAGCAGCTAGGGATGTTCAGGACAGGTGTAGGAAAGGACCATAGCTGTACATTTCTTCCACAGTAACAGCTGTGAATGATGTGGAAAATTTGGAATTTAAAGCCTCACAACCCACAGGCAGGGGTGTTGGCAACATACATTTGTAGAGTAATTTGAGGGTAGATTGATTTACATCACTGTACATGGAGGCGAAATGTAGAGCTATGTATGGGGCAATGATTTTTTTTTTTGCGGGACATATGCCCTTTTTTTTGTTTTTTTTTAAGGTGAGAGGGGCATGTTGGGATGTTGGGGAAGGGTTGTAGGTATATTTGAAGAAGTAAGTTGAGTAGGATAGGTTACATTCACAGACAGACACAACACACAAGACAACACAAGACAGGGGCGGTATATGACACATGAGGGGGGTAAACACGTTAGATGGGGAGGATGATTGGGAATCAAAGGCCCATGAGCTCCCAAATGAACACAGTGGGACTGAGATCCTCACCCATGGGAAGTCACAACTGCATCTTCACAGCCCCGAGCTGTGCTTGAAGCTGGACAACAGGAGCAAGCTGCCCCTTGAGGTTTGTCAGTCTGCCCTTGATCTGGCTTAGCCATCCATCCAACTCTGAGTGGATGATATTGTACACCATACCCTAGAATTTCTTGCAGGTGACTGGCTCGTCTAAATGCCCATGCCCGGAGGGATAGGCCCCATCCCCTTAGGTGGTTCCACCTGAGTTTGGTGCAGGACCAGTGGAGGGGGTGGCTCCAGGTTGGGTCCTAGATGTGCTGGGGCCTGGTGCCATGGCCAGATAAGGTGGGACAGGTGGATCCACCAGGATCAGCCTTCCCAAATGTGCTATGGTGTTGAGGTTTTACAAAATGCATTGGTTAGTCATGAACAAAACATTTCAAAATTAGTTATAACAGCATGCACGGGTGTTCCAATTAACCCAGAACAGTAGAATTCACAAAATTGCATAGCAAACAGAGCACATGCATATATGGAATAACAGTCTTAATTTTAACAGCATGCCAGTTAAATGTGTGGCATCAGGCCACCAACAATGGTATTTGAACAAGGTATGTTAATATGTAAACAATTAAATATATGAACAATAATAGAACACAAGTCCCAACATTAGATTTTGAGAACAACACACCCATAGTATATGGATAATAATTATTGATGCAGATAAGGGGTGGGGTGAGAGAAAAAACATCCATTAACAACTGTGTAGGCTTCTATTTTTCACAACACTACTGCTCAATACTCTACAGGTCTGCCCTCACTTTACATCTACCTATGGCCTATAGCTTCTGTAGCACATACATAACTGTTAAACTGCAAGCTGGAATGGTATGGAGCAAAGTGTGAGTACTCTGGGTACATGACTGGGGGGGACTCGTACATGTCAGAGTTACATATATAACTAACAAGGTGTAGCCTGCACTGATGTTGTGTGAGTGGGCTACTGGCTTTCTTCAACTAGATTCATATCTGTGTCCAAGTTTATTGGCAACAATGATCACTAGCCATGACAGCATGACACTTCAGAGACATGTATTGGGAAGAGTGCATGGTGTATGTAGCTATCCTGCTGTCTTTTGCAGGCATGAGGTTGGACACTGGAACATTTGGACACAAAGTTTATTAGTACATCCATCATACAGCTTCTACAATAATTTATTTACCTGAAAAACCTGTGGAGAAAATATCTGTTAACACTAGCTGACTATTTGTACACATATTCAGGATTACTTGTCTGTAAATATTCACACATCTTAGTTCCACTCCCTGTATTCAAACCATGGTTTGTGTGTGCAAAAATTAAAAACATATCTATTTCTCAACACAGTGAGCTACTGGGAACTGCTGTCTCTTGTTTGACTGATTTTGGGCTAATACTCACTTGGTTAGACAGTCTGACCTTGTAATCTAAGTGGTGTGTTGCCAAAGACTGTAGTGACAGTTGAACATACATGCCTGACAGATAGTTCTTGTACTGTGTATTAATCCTTTGAAAGCAGGTGTACACATTTAACACATAGTACATGTGAATATGTGTGATCCGTATAGAGGGTGCTGGGTTGCATACCTGACCTGCATACATTTGGACATCATATATTTGCAGTCCCCTCCTATTACAATCTCATACTTGCTTGCATCAGCATACCCACATTCAGGATTATATCGATCTAAAAATGCAAAGATTAACACAAGGCAATGCTGCACAGGACACACTGTAATCCATTACACATTACTAATCAAAGTTCAGATGTTAGAGCAGGACATATTTCATATTTCATTTATATCTTGTTTTACACATTCTATTTCTTCAACAGCAAACCAGATTAAACACAACAGTTTGTGGTATAAGTCTTTATTTCAGTAGCATGACACAGTGCTTTCTTACAGTTGATATTCTACATTCAGTATTACTTCATATCATGTAGATCACTATTGGTCTGACAAACTTTTTACTTTTTCAGTACACTCAGAACACACTACACCTACTGGCAGGAAACAATATATACTGCAAGATAAATCTGTACTCACAAGACTCTCGTTGCAACCTCATCAATCTGTCAGCATGGACCTTAAAATTGCTAGCTCTCTCCTCTGCAGCTGTAGAGGAAAAAAACATTAAGCATACATGTCTATCACATACTCAGGCTAGATTTTGGTACTGATACGGGTAAGAATCAACTACCCGAATATAGACTGGGAACATTCAAAAGCCCCTAACTTTCCTAGCTAGCGTTTCCTGGAGTTCATAAAATAATGCTATGGAACAGCTAGTCAATACTAGATCTCATTGTCACAAACATGGGGACAAAATGCTCCACACCGAAGTATATCCTCACTTGGTGGAGATTCATAAACTAATCTCACTGGAAATTCACAATTCCCCTCCCCCCCCAAACAAAAGAGACCATAGAAGAAGAACTTCACTTCTAAAAGCACAACTTCAAAGACTGGTGTGTGAGGCCCAGGCCAGCAGAGAAAGAAACCCAAGCAGCCAGAGGTGAAAAGCCCTAATGAATGCCTTCTATGAACACCAAGGGCTCTCTGAAGGAACAAGATTCCCAAAAGTAAAGAGCAATTCCAAAAAGCAACCGTCCTCACCTGGTGGACCCCAGCCACAAAAAACTTGACAATAAGAGGAGAAAACTACAGAGGTCATAAACAAAATCCATAAAAAACAAACCATAAAATTATTTTATTAAAAAAAATTAACGAAAAAAATTAAAATTCTCATCAATTTGAGAATTCAATTTTTTTTGAGAGAAAGGACATCAATAGGAAAGGGAAAGCCAAGGTTTTTTCCTAATTGTTAGGAACCTGGTGGAAAATCCCCGATCCAAAATACATACAAAAAAAAACTGAACAAAAAGACATTGGCAACATACTGGCATTGCAAAAAAACAGCACATCAATGACCGGGATGGTGTCCCGGCTGTGTGCTACACGAAGCAAATGAGAATTAAAACCGCCGCACAGGCAGCTGTTTTTATCTCAGCCTTACCCACAGGTGCCGTGTCAAGGCGTGCGTGCGGCAACTGTGGTCCCACTCCTCAAAGAAGGCATGCCTCTCTGACCCCTGTAATATACCGCCCATTTTTAGTCTAAAGTTCAGTCTGCAAGGAGGAATCATACATGATATCCTAAACTCAAGAACAAGGGACCGCATTGACACAGACATTGGACCCATCTGCTTGGCTTTTTTGAATTGAGATTGGTTGACTTTTTGAACTTCAGGCCATTGATGAGGAAGGGCGGCTATTGATGAGTGGAAAGCCACCTGACCTTATCAGACCAATGATCGAGTACAATGCCCCATTTGGGATGTATCTCACGACATCATCTGCAATTGGAGAGAGAGACTCAAAGTTCTCACCAAAAAGGATAAGGACTCCAAAAATCTGTCATATGCTCAGATTGAAAGAAACTCAGCCTCTATTCAGTCACATACCGTCTGCTCAGGCTCAGAGGTGACATGTGCATGACATACATGTCCACCGGAAACCTATTAACATGCTCCCTCAAAACCTCAAAATCAAAAAACCCACCAAAACCACTTAGCAAACCTTAAAGCGATATAAATAGGACATGCTGGAGATAGATTTATAGAGATAGATTTATCACCTTTCACTCCCATGGCTGAAACGGGTCCATGTGAGGGCAAGCAGAGCACCAGTGACCTGTTCAAGAGAAAAATAAGAGACCTGTGGATTAAGATACTTGCTCACTATTGGGGCATCCCCATCTCAAGCTTCTTGGATCCATTGGGCTAAGACTGCCCCCTTCCTACACCTTAGGTCGGCATAATGATGCCATACCTGATCACCAGTTTGGGAGATTCCAGTAGCACTGGTGAGATCATATGCCAGATGGTCCCAGGCCTCCACTTTTTACTGTGAGCCCTGGTTCTGGCCCTGTAGCAGTCTATGGTCATGGTCTTTAACAAGGAGCCCATCCATGACCCTGGACTTCAAGATGCTTCAGCACTGCACCTGAAAGCCCGCTCCCTCTCCATTGCCAGACATAGTTCCTGCAAAGATTAAACTACAACTGGTTCTGGCTGTTTTCCCACCTGTGTGGTTTAAATAAGGCCATATTCCCACCCTTTGCCATCATTGGACCATTTTTGAAAATGCTGAGCACAGCTCAGCGGTGCGCAAACTCACTAAGCTGAGTTGAGCAGTGCTTAAATGGGAAAATGCTGAGCAGTGTTTAGCAGTGTGCAAATCTGTTCAGCTGGGCTGAATATTGCTTAGAATGAGAAGTAATGCTCATACCGGCTAAGCACAGCTAAGCACTGCTAAGCATTGCTCAGTTTTCATTTTAAAAATTATTTCAGAATTGCAAATTAATTAATCGTTACTGACATATTATTAAATGTATATAATTTACTTTATATGACATCCCCCTATGTGCTTTCATTACATTACCTTGGGGTGTGACTATAGTGTATGGGACACTTGCGTTTACATGGGTGATTTCATATGTTATATCCACTGACACTTCAATTTTGGACCAACTACACTACCCTGGTTAACAAATATCAATTATACATCATTTAAGAAAACAAAAATTGACAATTCTTTCCCATGTAAAAATAAAGGGCTTGTTTTGGTACTCAAACCATGAGCTGCCACATGCAAAGCCAGAACTCTAACCACTACGCTATCTCACCATTGAGGATTTTGGCTATACATTTGTATTTAGCTCCTATAAGATGTTTAAGCAATGCTGAGGAAAGCACCGCAATGTGCAAAGCGTTCAGCTATGCTTAAACTTCACTTATAACGGAAAAAATAATACAACTTTAATTACATATTGTAATACTAATACTGATTCATATTTGGTAATGCACTACCTGTCATTCTATCAACTTTGCTAGACAGGGGTCCAGGAAATTAAATATTGTGGGAAGACATAGCCAGGCAATTGTTATGGCTAGGCTTGTATAGGCCCTAGGCTTGATAGCCTAGTACCAACCTATGAACCTATGAACCTATGAACCTAAGTCTGTATGTGCAATATGTTTTAGATTTACTCTATTTCGGGACCTTTGTCCCATGTTTATTTCATGGCTTTATCCAGATTTCTTGGTGGAAGAGGTTGAGGTGTGTGCATACCTTTCAACTGTCCAGATTTTCACAGACTGTCCAGAAGTTTATCTCTATTTTTATTTTTTTCCTCATAGAATTCATGGTTTTCTGCAAATCAATGAGATGATCTCAGGATTGAAGTCACTAAATAATGGCATACATTTAAGTTTCAGACTTCTAATCTTTCAGAAAATGTATGTTAAGCAAACCCTGTTACTCTATCACCTTTCTAAGTTTATAAGAGCTGTACTTAAAATATGTCCCTATTTTTGGTCCTTAGTCCCCCCATTTTGTTGCCCTTTGGATTTTTGGCACTAAGACGTTAACAGGTATGGCTATGTGTCTGAGGACACATTTGTACTGTAAAGTCCTTACAGCACTTTCACAATGCAGGGGGTGTGTGACAGTACCTGTCACATACCTCCTGTATTGATTCCCATTCACAATCCTGCTTTCAGTGTCCATGGACAGTGAAAGCATTGTAAAGTGCCGTATGGCACTTTCACAATGCAGGGGGTGTGTGACAGTACCTGTCACACACACCCTGCATTGCTTCCCATTGACAATCCTGCTTTCAGTGTCCATGGACACTGAAAGCATTGTAAAGTGCCGTATGGCACTTTCACAGTGCAGGGGGAATGTTGGAGCTGCGAGCACGACTGCAACACGCCCCCTGCACCCATTCAGTGTTCATATCCACAGATCCAGCTCAGTTGCGGGACACGCCCCCTGCACTCATTCAGTGTTCATGTCCACAGATCCATCTCAGTAGTGGGACATGCCCTCTACACTCATTCAGTGTTCGTGTCCACAGATCGATCTCAGTAGCGGGACATGCTCCCTGCACTCATTCAGTGTTCATATCCACAGATCCATCTCAGTAGCAGGACACGCCCCCTGCACTCATTCAGTGTTTGTGTCCACAGATCCATCTCAGTAGCAGGACACACCCCCTGCACTCATTCAGTGTTCATGTCCACAGATCCATCTCAGTAGTGGGACATGCCCCCTGCACTCATTCAGTGTTCATATCCACAGATCCATCTCAGTAGCACACCTTCATTAATATGAAAGGCTTGCCACTGAAAAGGGGATGTGGATGCCAACACCATTCACTCAGTGTAGAAATAACACTATTCCTACACAGAGTTTATTGAATCCTGGGGTCTCTGTCCTTTAGCTGCAAACCTCATATGAAAAACTCATTCCTCCAATCTGTGAAATTACAGCCATTCAGGACTTCCTCCTCCTAGCTCCAAAATCCATACTTCATTGTACTGACTAGTGCTTCTCCATACTTGGCCCTTAGCTTTAGTAATCTCTCCCATCTGTTCTAAAAGAAACATCCAATACCCAATTTCTTGTCACAGATAAAATTGCATCTTCAACAGCAAGTAAAAAATGCAAAAGCCTTCTCCCAGGACTTATAACCTAATCTGCACCTCCTTCTCTCTTACCTAAGCTCAGCCTGCATCCCTTAGCTTATCTCTTCAGACTCACTGATTCATTCTAAAATCTTCCCATAAGAACATTTTATCTAGATAGTTTACCCATGTTCTATATAAATCTGCCATATTTTTGTTTTGTATTTTTTATAAACATACGTATAACATGTAGTACAATAATGCACTTTATTTACCCAGGCTGAAGAGTAAAATTGTTCAGTTATGATAAGTGCTCTGA
>NC_056748.1:602883532-603051032 GCF_019279795.1 Protopterus annectens
GCATATGAAACAAGCAAGGTGTAAGTAATGGATCCGTGCAACAGAGCACTGAATGAGGAAAGTAAAAACGAGGAAGTGCAACAAAGGATGCCACCACAGAATCAAAATATGCTGCCACCAATATCCGAGTGGTATGATGGAAATACAGAGTCAAAGGTGAGTAAGACTAGGGATGGGTAAAGTATGGAGATGCAGTTAAAAGTAACAAATTCCTGAGGTAGAGGTCGCATGAGAAGAAAAAAAAGAATGTAGGTTGGGGGCTGTATATATAAGAAGGGGCAATAGTTATGACAAGAAAAAGTAAGTGGGAGGAAAGATTCTGTCAGCAACAGGAAAAGGTAAAATGCAGTGTGAGGACTTAGGGAGCTCTGAGTAAGAGATATGTTACAAACATCTAGCAATAAATCAGTCTCCCAGTAAAGGAACAACAGGAGTTAAACTGACATGTGGAACAGCAGCAAATCCACCTCACAGTGCTGGAGAGGAGGGAAACCAGTATTAACCAAGGAAGATGAGGTACTGACTGCCAGAGAGGAGTAAATCAAGAAACGAGGGCCAAAGATATGTTTTAAAACCTTCATATATATATATATATATATATATATATATTAATGATGTAAAATAAATTCAGGAGAAATGCATCTTTCAGAAAAGATGTCAAAGTATGAGAATAGCTTGAGAAGGCTGGAAAATGCAAGGGTAAGGGGTCAGTATAGGAAACATTTCTATAAAGAAACTGATGAGAATATCTCAAAAGGACCCCATGGAGAGTAGTGCAAAATGTAGCACAAAATATAGTGTGCAACAGGAAGGAAAAGAGAAAGTCATGACCTCACGTAAGATCTAAGGTGTTTGCAACATGTAATAAAATGGGCAGATTTAATTGGTCTGTCACTTATCTGCCAACAGTATCAGTGTTTCTTTGAAATGCAACTAGCAACTCCTAGATATTTATCAACCTAACAAAAATGTTGTTAAACTTCTTCTTTTGGCTGCTCCCATTAGGGGTCACCACAGCGGATCATCTGTTTCCATTTCTTTCTGTTCTCTGCATCTTGCTCTGTCACACCAACCACCTGCATGTCCTCTCTCACCACATCCATAAACCTTATCTTAGGTCTTCCTCTTTTCCTGTTACCTGGTAGCTTCATCCTTAGCATCTTTTTCCCAATATACTCAGCATCCCTCCTCAGCACATGTCCAAACCAACGTAATCTTGCCTCTCTGGCTTTGTCTCCAAACCTTCCAACCTGGGCTGACCCTCTAATATACTTATTCCTAATCCTGTCCACCCTCGTCACACCCAGTGCAAATCTTAACATCTTTAACTCTGCCACGTCCAGCTCTGACTCCTGCCTTTTTGTCAGTGCTACTGTCTCCAACCCGTATAACATAACTGGTCTCACTACCCTCTTGTAGACCTTCCCTTTCACTCTTACTGGTACTCGTCTGTCACAAATCACTCCTGACACTCTTCTCCAGCCACTCCATCCTGCCTGTACTCTCTTCTTCACCTCTCATCCACACTCACCATTACTCTGAAGTGTTGATCCCAAGTATTTAAACTCATCCACCTTCGCCACCTGTACTCCCTGTATCCTCACCATTCCTCTATCCTCTCTCTCATTCACACACATATATTCTGTCTTAGTCCTGCTGACCTTCATTCCTCTTCTCTCTAGAGCATATCTCCACCTTTCCAGGGTCTCCTCCATATGTTCCCTACTCTCACTACAGATCACAATGTCATCTGCAAACATCATAGTCCACGGGGACTCCTGTCTGATCTCGTTGTTGGTAAATCACTGCTGGTAAACTACTCTATAAATGCACTGTAGTCCAAGCCTGGAATAAACTCCCTTTACATATAAGATCCTTTCCCCACCCAAAACATTTCTAAAAGGAACTTAGACTCCACCTATTTAACACCAAGTCCCACCCATGTCAAGACCCTCCCTAACCTGCCACACTAATGTATTATCCCTCTTACTACAGACACATCTCACTCCACTATGTCTTTGTTTTGCCTCTCTTTACACACACTCTCACTAAATGAATTACATTCATTAGCCTGAGCTCTCCATCACATGTATATGATGTATATATTTTTTTGCCCTACTTTAAATTCCCCTCTCTATATTAGAATTATATTATTTTAAAACAACATCTATGTATTAGAAAAGTACTATTGCTGTATGATCTCTATACAACCCACAGTTTTATTCTTGTACTAAAAAAAAAGTTTATGCTTTGCTACCCTATTATAGAAAATCTTATGCTTCTCTACTCTAATGTATTCTACCTTATGTACTGCTTTTGTTTATGTATTGTCATTGTTTCTGTACTGGAGCTTTTCTCCTCGGGTCTCCACTGAAAATGGGCTCCTGGCTCAGTTGGACCAACCCGGGTAGCAAATGTCAAATAAATAAATCTGTTTTATTCATCTACTTTATGTAATGTTGTTTGTCTAGATACTTCTCATGTAAAACTTTAATCTTTAACTTGATCACAATAGTGTGCATGAGATTTACAAATGATAATGAATTCTAGCAAAGGACTTTGGTTGGAGTTGCCAGTGAGTGGCATAAGAATAAAGAAGAATAATCCATGTCTGGCTCCATAGAAGATAGTTTTGGGTCCAAATGTAGGCCACAGTCCTTAGCCCCCCACCCCACCCCAGAACCTGAACCGCTGGTCAGTCTCGGTCATCTGGGTTTTCATTGAGGGCGTCCTCCCTCTACATCACAGAGCCAGAGAATCCTGAGCACTGATCACATGGCTGCCAATAAACAGAAGGTTTCCTTACCAACAGTTCTGAAGCCACAAATATAAGATGCTTTCCTCTGAAAGTCCCATTAGTTTGAGAGAACTCAGATACTGATCAGTGCCTTTTTTTGTTGCAAAATACCAGGAGCAAATCAAAACACATTCTGTGCTGCAGTATCCCTTGGAGTTTGCTGATGTAATCTATGTGATAGATTATGTAGTCTCTGTGCTGCTCGTGCACAAATAAAAGCAACTGATCCTTACTTCACATTTAAAAAGATCAGTATGCTGATGGGGCACACCATTTAATAATCATCGCTAAACACTTGTTATTTAAAACAGTATGTGTAAGTGTGATTTCCACGTCGTTTTCCTTATGGAATAGTTAGGAGTACGAACAGCACTGATTTGCTTTAATTTCTGCCTTCTCTGTGGGAAAGACAGGGCTCCTTGATTGATGACAGCTTTCATGTTTGTAATTATTCCATACATGACTACTGCGCTTAGCAAATGTCTGCCAGGCAACATAGGCAGCTTTGATAGACTTCTCTAACCTTAAAAAATCTGACCTGTCTTTACACCCTGTCACCTTATGACACTACAGATTGAGTCAAGTACAGTATAGTACAGGTTTCTACATTTTCTAGGTTAAAAGTTAGTTATTATGCAGATGTCTAGATCCACATAAAATCTTGTAGCTTAGAAATAAACTGGGCACAGGCCAGTGTTACATTGCTGTATTCAGGACTATTATGATAAAGCATTGATGGTGGCCAGAACATTTTTTTGTGTTCATTTAAATCTTGAAGTCATAGCATCTATTACAGATTCATTGGTAAGTACTAGGCTAGCTGCCCTTGTGGGCCATTTTAAGCCCAGCCAGTTTTCCTTTTCTTGCTCAAAATAACCAATCCCATTTGGCTATTTATTAGCCTCACTCATCCCATGGTCAATAATTATATATTACCCATAATGGGAATAACTGGGATCATACTATAAATAACTTAAGGACCCATGCATAGGATAAAGCATTTAGGAGCTGCCTCTGTCCATTAGTAGTACAGAGGGCAGACCTGGGGTAAATTTTCTGTTTCCAATCCATAAATCTAAGTTGCAATTGAATTTGGACAGGGATGATCTTTGTTTTACATAGATAGGGAGTCTGTTCCACAGCAGCGGTATCCTCTACTGAAGTTACTCTATTACTCTACTAAAGTAATGCATATCCTGTAGCTGTGATTTCTGATGTCGCCTTATTGTATGACATACAGACTGACCTTCTGACACAGACATATTAAATAATTTGCACACTGATCTTTTAACCTGCTTAGCTTGCACCCTTTATTAAAATGGTATTTACTGCTTAGTCACCAAAAATAACAATGCATGCATTATTATACTGAAAATGCACTCCTTACAGTAATTCATAAAGAACTGTTTGTACAATGAACATTGTAAATAATAACTCTTGTATTTCAATAAGAACTGCTGCTCACTTCAAAATATTCCTTAAACATATTTTAAATATTAATTCTGCTCATTTGATTTTATAGTAGGATTATTAGATTATTATTTATTTATTTATTTTACATTTTATTTTGCATTTGTTTGCCAGGTTAGTCTGACTGGGCCAGTGGCCCCTTTTCAGCAGAGACCTGGAGAGAAAGCCCCAAAAAGATAACAGAAAGAGTAAATAAATACATAAACAAAATAGTAATAAAAATAAACATTGTACAATAACGAAATCAAACTATGTTATATAAAAATCAGTGTAAACATATATATATATATATATATATATATATATATATATATATGTGTGTGTGTGTGTGTGTCTGTGTGTGTGTGTGTGTGTGTGTGTGTGTGTGTGTGTGTGTATGTACATATACGTACAGGAAGCTAGTTTGAACACAGTAAAAGTAAGATGTATAGCAAGACAGAGCAAAATGGAGACAGAAATTATCCAGGGGTAATACAGGAACAGAGCCAGTTGTTAGCTAGATGCTCTTTAAGAAGGAGTTTGAATTTATTGGTGGAGGGGGTATTAAAAATAATTTGAGGAGTGTGGGTCCACATTTTTGCTATGTGACATGAAAATAAAGATTCACCAAAAGAGTTATTGGCTTTTATAACTTGTAATAGCAGTTTATTAGATGAGCAGAGGGAGAAAGTAGTGTTGTAAGGATGTACAGGATGTATTAGAGCGGTGCAGGCATTAAGTTGGTATAGGAAGCTGTGGGCAATAGCTAGCTGGTTGAGTGTTAGTAAGTTTGGAAGTTCAAGCCAGTGTAGTTGTTTCAGGGCAGTACAGTGGTGGATTCTGTTATATTAGTGGTACAAATTTCTAAAGGAAGCAGTACACTTTTTTGTCAAGACATTTGCTTGCCACAGAATAATACCTTAAACAATTTGGCTTGTTAAAGTTGTATATCTTCAGCTGAGAATAAGAAATATACATAAAATTAAACATTTTGCATGAACCACCTAAGTAATAAGACTGACATGGTTAATCATTACATATGTGTACATACATGTGTGTGTGTGTGTGTGTGTGTGTGTGTGTGTGTGTGTGTGTGTGTGTGTGTGTGTGTGTGTGTATATATATATATATATATATATATATATATATATATATATATATATATATATATATATATATATATATATATATATATGTATGTATATGTATGTATATAGATAGATATAGATATATGTGCATGCGTATGTTTGTATAGTGATAGTGGTTCCCCATGGTCGGCTTTTCAAAAGTCAGTCATATGGTCTCAGTCATATGAAAGTCGACTTTGTGAAAAGTCGACCATGTGAAGGGGACCCATATATATATATATATATATATAGAGAGAGAGAGAGAGATCTACTTTACATGGTCAACTTTTCACAAAGTCAACTTTCATATGGCCGAGACCATATGATCAACGTTTGGAAATCTGACCATGTACAATAAACACAAAAAAACAACGAACACTTACCTTAAAACTGTTAGCAGGGGGGCAAGCTCCACCCCCCACACCCCCCCGTAACTTAAATATACCAACTCTGCGATCATACTACAGTGTGGAAGAGGGAAATTTTCCCATTCCACACTGTACAGTGATAGCAGTTCCCCATGGTCGTCTTTTCAAAAGATATGACCATGTGAAGGGAACCCAAATGTATATATATATATATATATATATATATATATATATATATATATACATACACACTGGCATATTATCTAGCACTAAATATACACAATGTCAACATCTGTTTGGCCAACACCATTTGGTCAGAGATATAGACAGTAGACATGTACAATGTGGACAATGCCTGGGTAGGGTAATAGTATGTATAATTAGCAGGAGAATATTGGTGCACCTGCAAAAACACTTGTTTTTGGTTTAGCTTGCTCCAGGGTAATCCTCAGAGTGTGCACAGTTTGTGTCAACATTCCATGTTGCTATATTTTGATGTCAGTATTACAGATGTTGATATTATGTACATTTGACACTTGATAATACATGGATGTACTTCAGAATAGTGAAGTACAAAAACAGTGAACAGCAAAAACATCAATCTCAAAGGATTGAAACTTAAAAGAATGAAAAAAAAATAAAAAAAACAATATTCATGTTTTTTGCAGTGGGTCAAGCCACTAGGAAAAACTTTTTGTGTTAATCCATAGTAAACTTAAGTTTTTCTTCTTAAGTAAGAATGCAAGAAAACTCAAGGACCTTTCTTTTTAAGCCTCAAAGAATATAAATCAAACCTCAGATTAAGTAAATAAGAGATGAGCACAGCATCAGTGTCATATTACAAATAAATATGAGGAAAAAAGAAACTTTACAAAAGTCAAACAAACATCTGTCCATAACAAATATATGACTGCAAACTGGATTCATAGCAACCAATAAACATTTCTATGACAATGACTGCAAACATCAAAAAAGAAAAGTAAAAACTGACAATCCTGGTTTGTTACCACCAATACAGGAAACAGTATTTCTTAATACCATATCCAGCTCCAATAATTTAAAACCTTGCTTCCAAACATCAATTTTTTAATCTATGATGCAAACAGAAGTAGTGTTTTCCTGGGAGAGGGGAAGCCTTCCTGTGGGAGTGCTGCCTACCCAAACCATCCCTGTGTTAACTCTGACACTAATTAGCCATTGAGAAACAACCTTTCAGCCAAAGTACTCAGTGCAGTACCATTTCAAATCACAATGTGTGACAAACCCCATATTGAAACAAATACATTTACAGACTCCTGTTCCAACTAACCCATGTATCTCCTGCAGTTAAAGGTTGTCAGAATAATGATTATGTTGCAGGCATAATAGTAATATAGAAATGCAACAAAAACATACACGATAAATTCTCTGATATCCTGAAATCTGAGAATGTGTGTTCCATTATAAAAATAAAAGCAATAACACCACCAGTTTAAGAACCAAATACAACTGGTTTTAATACAGCAGTGAAGACGTGAGAACATAGAAAATAACAGTCAGACAAGAAATGGCAATGTAAATAAATCATGATAAAGCTGTTAACTATACATTCATTCAAAAGGCAAACCCCGATCTGTGAAAACCACCCCTGAACTGAAATATTAGCCATGTTCATTGACTTTTTAAAACCATTATGGTTAACAACAGTACTTTTTAGTTAGTTAGTTGTTTCCTTTGAGGCAGTAATGGCAGAAAGTGATGCTATTGCGCAAGAAGAGATGGTTGCAGCACTGGAGATCGATGGTGTGTTAGTATCTATAGAAACAGAGGATACTGCTAACAGAGTTAATTGAACAGTACAAATGTCAGCCCTTTGCAATTTATGGATTACCTACACATACCTTGACACAACTGTTCGAGATCCTGGAACCAGTAAAACATCTTGGGGTTTCATCGGCTAATTAACGGACAGAGTAAAACCTCAAATTATTACCAAAGATGTTGCAGTTGTAAAGCACAGAGGTCCTGGCAGCAGTATTCTAGACAGCTGGTGGACACTAATGACACACTACAGGAGGTGACCAAAGCTACATCAGAAGGAAAGGCACGAAAATTAACCAGGGAAATAAAACATACATTTACTAATGGTATCTGCAAAAAAGATATGAAGGACAGTTGCTAATTTCTGGTATATAGGTAAAAGAAAATTTCTACATGACAATTTTTTAGGTATATAGTGCAGTTATCAGGGGCTGTAGTTCAATGCATTTGTTATTTTATACACTGAGAAAATGACCCATACTTTGATGTTTCTTCTGAATACTTTAAAAGACAGATGTTCAAAAGTAAAGTAAATATATCTTTTTTTCAGCAAAACAAGTTTTTTTCCTACACTTAAATTTATACCTTATGTGACACTGAAATAACAAATATGGTTGTATTGTGATAAAGTTATTGACATGAAAAAAGAGACATAATATGGATGGATTATGGGCAGAGGTTTGAGAAGGTATGTTATTACTGAAATTGAGATTTGGGAATACTTTTTATGTCCCTGCTGTCATTTCATGTGAGACGATTTAAAGGGGTACTACATTATATTAGTTATCCAAATAATTCTCACACTGGAACTATACAGTTTTTGGTTTTGGTTTCAGAGTTTGTATATTTTGTTCCAGCTTATGTCTGTACAAGAACATGGCAATTTTGAAATGGCAAAAAATGGATTGATTAATTTATCAAAATCCATGGGTACGCTAACTCAGTTGTTGGAAGCAACTGACACAAACCATCACTAACATGGTGTCCTGTCTTTCCTTGGTCCAGGACAAGTAGGCAACACTCCTGGTAATGCACAGACTGCAGGTACCTCATTGGGTAATTCTGCAAATGATGCTTTGGATATGGTGGACAATGACAATTCATTTTTCAACTTGCATTCATGACTTGATGCATCTAAATCCTACGAACCATGGACTTTGATGGTGGAAGAAGGGTGAGATACAGTACTTCAGCAGACAGACTTTTTGGATAACAGGCTTTATAAATATAAATCTCAACAGATGGACAATCTATTTTTTAATGAATTAATTAGTAGGAAACATGTGCCTAAGGTATTTCATTGTGATAAAACCCAAATGGGATGGAAAACAGCCTTATTTTACATTCAGTATTAATGTATCTCTTTAATAGAACAAGGCTAGAATACATATGTGTACTAACTGCAGACAATGAAAAATGGATGCACACACTTGGAGAAGAGATTTCTGATTTGGTAAAATCCATTCATAGTGATGCCTTGTTTTTCATGTACTGTGCTAAATATGATTAAATGTTTTCCAAAATGGATAAGAAGAGGGCTGTTGAGAGATGACAAAACCAAAAATGTATATTCCATGAGAGAGGAAATGCTGAGCTGTGACGAATGGGAGTTGAGTGGAAGAGACATTAAGGAAACAAGTAGGTATATCATGGAGGAGACCCCTTTAAAGGATTCCCTTTTTATGAGGTCAGAGATGATGGCCAACCCTCAGCGACATCTTTTGGGGGACAACAGAGCAGAAAATCATTATAAAGGGGCAACACAGTATCAAAAACACAAGTAGCACAGGAGAAATTCATCCTTAAGCCATATGGACAAGGCACAGGTACCGTTTTAATTTATAAGAACTTCAACATTTTTAATTACAATTCTCTCAATATAAATTCTGCATTTTATGAAATATTTATTAAAGGTTTCAATTTGTACTGGGTGAATTGACTGTTTTAGCTATGGGTTCGTCTGAATTAAAGATCTACACCCAGGTTTTAAATTTGAAATTAATTTTGGGAAACAGTGAGTTAAGAAATCCTAAGCCTGGAAGGCTTAAAACGAAAAGTGTTTTAAACCCTGGCATTTGAAATGTTATGTGAAAATGTCAGGGCCCAATTCTCTAGTACAAATAAAATTAAAAAAATACTACAACTTGAATATGACAGAAAGGGAATTTCTCAAATAAATTCAACCAGGGAGATCCAGCAGACTAATGAGATCTGATAAGGGTGCCTTATCTGTATGGGCAGATGATGATAATTACAACAAGATGCAAACTTTTCTGATGGATGACTCTGCATACTGGCATTCATCTAAAAATGAAGCAACAGTATAGTATCACAAAATTGATTTATTTTTGCAAGACCTTTATTTGGACGATATGCTTGACAAATCTATTTGTGCTTTTTTGAAAGTAGATTGCTCGGTAATTCCCACTTTAGGTATCCTATTTTTAGGACAGCTAAAGTGTACTCAAACACATCAGATCCCACACTACTCCCAACTGTCTCTGCATGTGGTTCCAAGACTGAACCTATAGCCAAGTTTAGTGACTGGAACTTGATGAACCATTTACCAGATTTAGTAATCATCTAAAAAGACTATTGGAGATTTCTGGAAAACATATGGATGTTAAAGTGAATGAGAACAGTGTTTTTGTGACATTGTATGTTATTAGTCTGTTTTCTGTTACTCCACATGAAGCTGGACTAGAATGATTTGTTGAAATGTTGTGGACAAACAGTAAGTTTGAAACCATTGATGTTAAGGTAGTGATGTACTTCATACTTAATTTAAATAACAATTTTGTATATTTTGAGGGGGAGAGTTTTTGTCAAAAGAGAGGGGTAGCCATAGGAGCTGTGTGTACCCCAATATATGCTAATTTGGTTATGTATTATTGGGAAAAGCACTTTTTTAATGCACCCCTTATATAGCCTGTGTTTCATATATTTAAGATACCTAGGTCACATCTTTGTTATATGGAATGGTAACCAACATCAATTTTCATAGTTTATTGATGATATAGAAACCACTACAGAGTTTTCTAAATTTTAAATATGTAGTGAGTAAAGACTCCATCAGTTTTTTAGATATTTTTATTGAAAGAGAGGGTGACAGTCTGATTTCCGAGATTTATCTTTAACCCACACTTTGTAATTCACGCATTCATTTTTCAAGCTGTCATCCTAGGCATGCCAAGACTGGGATAGTGAAAACTTATTAGGGATTCAAGGTTCGCATTAGATGACATCCAGTTTCACATGAAACTATGAACAGTTATGGATATGCTTTTGGAGAGGAGGTAGCAATAACACTCCTGGATGAAATAATGAATGTTGTTTGCTCTAAGAGGAACAAAGATTTCAAGTCTATTTTAAAAGGAGACTTTTGCACCATCAAGAAAGGGGAAACTGGGACCTGGGATTTAGACTATGGTAATGGTTTCCCTGTTACCCCCTTTATAACCCCTTATTCAGATAAGAGTATGGTTATAGGTGGGGTCTTGAGGAAACACTGGACTTAATTGACACAGGCTCGCTGGTTTTATACAGTCAGAAGCCCAATAATTAAAATATTGTCAAGAGACCTATAATGGCCAAGACAAACACCTGTAAGTCCACTGGGAAATGTGGCGCCTGTACTCAGTCCGGTTACATGAACAATAATTGCATAGGGGAAGTGTATAACAATATGTTGAGGTAGATAAAACCAGGAAGATATAACTGTTCAGCATTAATTATGGTATATATGGCTACTTGTGTAACATGCCCTTTTTTATATAGGTAAGACTGAGAACCCCCGGTGTAAAAGAATTTATCAACATTATTACTGTATTAGTAAATCAGATTTCAAAAATGCATTTGAATGTCAAAACGTTAACCAGTTTTTGTTTTCAATTTTGGAAAAGGTGGCTATTCTAGATAGGGGAAAGGATGGAAGGCATTACTGGACCATAAACAAAAAAATAAAAACAATGTGGCAACTTAGGATGAATGCTTCAATACCACCTGGAATTAATGATTCAATTAGCATTTCTTACACTCTTCATTTGAGGGTGAATGGGATTTGATTGGTAACCTATAATGAAGTAAACTAATTATTGTGTTGTATTTTTATATCGTGTTTTGATTCTTTTTTTTTTCTTGACTTTGGATTCATAAGGTTTTTAACTTTTTATGTATTCATGATTAGATTTAGGTGAATTGATAAAGTTTAGGCAATTTAATGAATTTTATTTGTTGATTGGTTAATTTTTTTACATGATGTTAAACAATGTTTCTAAAAGAATGATGTATCCGTATTAAATTTAGTTCTGATGAAGTCCTGTCAAGCATATGGGATGAAAACATTTAGCTAAATTAATTCAACAAACAGATTATGTGTTATACAGTAGTTGCCATTTCATTGTACAGACTTTAGGCTTAGTTTTGTGGTTACCTGTTTTAGTTTGACATCTGTTGAAAATATACCGTTTTTGGTTTTGGTTTCAGAATAATCAATAAATAAAGATATGTAGCCAGATTCCAAAAGATTTGTAGAATTTGGCAGAATGAGCTGAGTTATGTGCAATATTTGCTGCAAGTCAAGTAATACACAAATGTTAATAAAGCAGAGAATCCTCTCAATGCACAAAACTGTCAGTGAAATAATCTTGAAGCAACAAATGTAGAAAAACCACCGACTGTACCACAGCTAGGGAATTTATTAGAATGAAACTAAAACATATCATAAATCCAAAGTACAAAGGTTACCGCTTTCAGGGATCTACCCCTTCATCAGACTAAGCAACAAATGTAGAAAAACCATTGACTGTACCACAGCTAGGGAATTTATTAGTCTGATGAAGGGGTAGATCCCTGAAAGCGCTAACCTTTGTACTTTGGATTTATGATATGTTTTAGTTTCATTCTAATAAATTCCCTAGCTGTGGTACAGTCGGTTGTTTTTCTACATTTGTTAATACACAAATGTTCCCCAGTGGACAGAAAATACCTCAGCGCAATGCACTAACCGGAGACATCAGCGCAACCATAATCAGTAATGTCAATCTCGTGTTCAAGGAAAACTAATTCATAAAGTAGCATCTGTCCATGACCAGTGCAATGCACTAACCTGAGACATCAGCGCAACCATAATCAGTAATGTCAATCTCGTGTTCAAGGAAAACTAATTCATAAAGTAGTATCTGTGCATGACCAGTGCAATGCACTAACCTGAGACATTAGCGCAACCATAATCAGTAAGGTCAAACTCGTGTTCAAGGAAAACTAATTCATAAAGTAGTATCTGTGCATGACCAGTGCAATGCACTAACCTGAGACATCAGCGCAACCATAATCAGTAATGTCAAACTCGTGTTCAAGGAAAACTAATTCATAAAGTAGTATCTGTGCATGACCAGTGCAATGCACTAACCTGAGACATCAGCGCAACCATAATTAGTAATGTCAAACTCGTGTTCAAGGAAAACTAATTCATAAAGTAGTATCTGTGCATGACCAGTGCAATGCACTAACCTGAGACATCAGCACAACCATAATCAGTAATGTCAATCTCGTGTTCAAGGAAAACTAATTCATAAAGTAGCATCTGTCCATGACCAGTGCAATGCACTAACCTGAGACATCAGCGCAACCATAATCAGTAATGTCAATCTCGTGTTCAAGGAAAACTAATTCATAAAGTAGTATCTGTGCATGACCAGTGCAATGCACTAACCTGAGACATCAGCGCAACCATAATCAGTAATGTCAAACTCGTGTTCAAGGAAAACTAATTCATAAAGTAGTATCTGTGCATGACCAGTGCAATGCACTAACCTGAGACATCAGCGCAACCATAATCAGTAATGTCAAACTCGTGTTCAAGGAAAACTAATTCATAAAGTAGTATCTGTGCATGATCAGTGCAATGCACTAACCTGAGACATCAGCGCAACCATAATCAGTAATGTCAAACTCGTGTTCAAGGAAAACTAATTCATAAAGTAGTATCTGTGCATGACCAGTGCAATGCACTAACCTGAGACATCAGCGCAAACATAATCAGTAATGTCAATCTCGTGTTCAAGGAAAACAAATTCATAAAGTAGTATATGTGCATGACCAATGGATGTCTATGGAAGGTATACAAGCCCAAAGGAATGTATCAGTGATATATGGAAATTACTAGCCGAAGACAAATGTGCATCAGTAATTATCCTGAAAAGGGACAAATATCTGCAACAATTTCAAGTATTATCGTAATGCGTAGACAGTTATATAAAAACACGCCCATCATTATTTGCAGAATCCATTGTAATTGGCAACATTTCTTATAAGAAATTAAATAAGGTAAAGGAGAATCATGTCCACATCGCCATGGCTTGTACTAGCTAACAATGGGTGTCCACATCGCCATGGCTTGTACTAGCTAACAATGGGCGCAGGACATGTGTGGGACAAGAGTAACACACACTCAAGAAAACAGTGTGATAGAAAAGCAGATGTGTGGCGAGGGTGAAGAAGAGGAGCACACAAGGATGATGACAGAGTAGGAAGATCTGAAGAAGAGGCAGAGGGGCATGGGTATTTTTTTTTTTTAGTGGGAATAGGCCTCATTTTTTGGGAGAATAGAAGGAATAGAAAAGACATGTAAAGAAGAGGTGTGGAAAAGTGCAGGTACAAATATATAACAAGTATCACAAGAAATGATGGACAAAGGTCAGTAATACACATAAAGGATACATAATGTACACAGACAGCACACACATGGATAATACAACACAGAGGAAAGAAAAATGTCAAACAGGTAGGGATGCATACCAGCCATGGTGCACCTCAAAACTACATATGTGCCAATGCATAAAGCAGTGCTGAGATGTTGCAAACTGTGTGACAGTCATACCAAAAAGAGAATGACCAGTGGTAGGCATGTGTCAAAGAACATGACATGGGAAGTGCTGTCACTGCAGTACAGAATGGACATCAAACAATATCACTATCATCTACTAGGCTGACAGCAGTGGAAGTGTAAGCCAAGCAGCAGCAAGAATGACCAAATACAGATAAGAAAATACAAGAGCAGACAACAGCCTTCAAATCTGCATGCAGCTGGCGAACAACTAAGCACAGCAGTACTGCAACAAGGCAGTAAAGACCTGCTAATAACGCAAAGACTGCAAGTTAGCAGACCTACAATCAATAATAGAATGAGCAGGCTACACGCATCATATATATCACTGTGAACCCCTGGCACACATAAAGTTGGTAACTGCATACTGGACTACACAAGTATAAATACAACACACACCAAACATAGATTTAAGGTTCACATCAAACCGATGTTTCATTCAGGTTGTTGTCCACAAACAACATAACCTCAATGTAAGAAAAAAACAACTGTTAATACCAAATAAAGCAACTAGTTACATAAAATAAAATAATGCACACATCTATATTATACATAATAAATCATTATGTCTTGCAAATACCTTGCAGGTGCATTTTGGGAAGTCTGACATAACGTTTGCATGCCTGAATTTCATAGGAATACACATCCAAACCTGCCAAATGGAATATGCTAATGGTAGTTCAGTAGACATAAAGGTGGAAAGTAATAAAACATACCTCTCTCGCTCCACTGCTCCTTTAGCCTGTGCATGAGTTCTATGCACAGAACATGACTGCAGACACAGTCTTCAGCAGCAGCAAACATAAAAGGATATGAAATATTGTAGTAACAGAAGGATTGTATTATTTTAGCATGTAATTGCTGCTGTATAAAAGAAAAGCAGTGAAGAATGCAGGTATTACTACATGGTAGCAACAGGATAACTGATCACAAACTGGAGAAAGCTAGATTTAAACATATAACTTTCACATGTGTTCACACAACAAACCAAGACACTACCTGCCTAGCTATTTGATCTTTACTGTAACTGCATGAAAAGATAGAAGTCAAATACCTTACATCTGTGAATATGCAGGTAAAGCATCACACACAATGACAAGTGTGCCAGTCTAAGATAACATTGTGTAAGTTTACATGTATATCTAGCCATGTGGACAAAAACCTACAAATGTAAAGATGTATTGTATGCTGAACTTGATTTGGTGTTGTGTCATAATAAATAAAATGTGCATACATGTGTGTGTGTGTGTGTCGTTACATACACACACACACACACACACACATATATATATATATATATATATATATATATATATATATATATATATAAAATGAATGATAAGTCAGCGTTGGAATATTCATATATATATACATAAGCATCAATACAAATAAATACTAACTTTTGAATACATAGGTGTATAGATCGATGGAGAAATAGATAGAAAGATAGATATATAGTAGATAGAAAGATATACCTATATGTGTAGGTCTTTATATGTAGACATGTACATAAACATTTTTAGCCATACATGAATGTGTGTCCATATATGACATTTTGAAAAGTATAAGTAAATTACAAATGCTGCTATGTGCATTAAATAAGATGCTATACACATTTAACATCGCAATGTTAAATTATCTCTAAATTGCAGTGTGCAATGTGAAATGTTGACACCCATAACGTAACTGAATAACAGTGTAGAATAACAACATTACCTATCATAACACATTTTCTGCAAGTAAGTCATACCTGTGTAAGAATAATCAAGCTGGCCAATGCTTTAAGTAATGTCTGTGATGGGATTTGAACACCAAAACTATATGCAACTATGACTGCATGTAATCACATTGCCTATAACAATATCAGCTATAACATTATTTATAGCTTAATTATGAGCATGTAAGTCATATCCATGTGTAAATAAACCAAAGTACACCAGTGTACACATATATTGCATTACAATAACAGAATGTTCCAGAAACTAGACATCCATTTACTAGGTTGTGGGCTTGGGTATTTAAATGCTGTAGAACAGAGATCTGACTGACCAGTGCTACCACTAAATCACCCTAAAATACTTACTTAAAGCATCACTACTTGTGAGAAAGTGTGTAAGTGTATGCTAGCCTGCTTTTCTCATCAAATAAAAAATGAGTTATTAAGATCTTCTGATTGCATCCTTAACATATTTTTAGAACACATTCAAATGCTTTCATTAAAGACTTGCTCAGTTAAAATGAGCACATCTTTCTGTATTTGATGTCTGTGCCATTATGATTCCTTTTTTTATACTTGCAGAATTTCAATGCATTGACAATGTAATAAATTTGGAATTTGTTTCATCCTAGAACTGTGAGCTTGAGTCCCAAAAACTTCACTCGTGCATGTGTTGACACCAAGCAAGTCATGTGACTAGACCATAACGTTTTAGGTACTTCTGAGGATTATCTAGTTTAATGTATGTGGGGTTACCTGTATTGTAAAATTTAATGCAATTTTGCTACATACTAAGATAGCTTAGTATACCAACTCTCTAACATAGACAGGGATAAAGCCTTATTTGTGACTCACAAAACTCAGGTTTGATTAATGGACCCTGGTACTGAAGGAACCAGCTGAAGCATGATCATATTGTACATTTAACCTGGCATGCCTATCTCAGGGGGGGAAGTTGTAGCAAGTTCCACTAGCACTGCTGCTTCCTGGTGGTGGCCATGTCAAGCAGAGGGCACGGGACCATAATGCATATACGGGTTACAAAGTAATGTAAGAATTCACTGTTGCTAGAAATGGGTATATATATGAAACTGCACACACATCCATAGGCCCTGCACTCTAGCCTCATGTTGTTTACATGTATGCACCTGCAAGGAGTGAAAACTTCATAGAAGGACATAACAAAGTCCTTCTGTGAACTCAAGGCTGATGCTACCACACTGGCATCAACCCATCTTCCAGTTGCCAGTTTCAGTGAGTAGTCTTCCTAAGTTCCAACACACACACAACCACAATAGGGGTGTCTTTAGTTCTAATGAGAAGGACAGATGCTTTGGCCTGTGAAGAGAGGGAGTTTACTTGATGGCTGCAAAAAGCTGATGGCTAAACATTGTAGAAAGGATCAACAGAATACTGCAAATACAAAGGTAGGTTCATCTGTGCACATATGCTTACTTATTAGCCAATGTGATATGATCATGTGTACACATGTGCTTACTTATTAGCCAAGCTTCATGTGTACACTTGCTTACTTATTAGCCAACATGGAATGATATTCAAAGAATACTGCAAATACTAAGGTAGCTTCATGTGTACACATGTGCTTACTTATTAGCCAATACAGAATAACATTCAATGTGATGTAAGGTAGCTCATAAACGAATGAAGATGTGCCTTCTGATATTTTTGTCCAACAAATATTATTATAAGAAATGGTTGTAAATATTTATGCAGCAAAATAATGTTGAACATTGTGTGCTGCCGTTTCATACTGCATACCTCTCAAGTGTCCCTGATTTTTGCAGAGAGGTGCTGATTTTGCATTATGTTTTTGCCCTGTCTCCAGTAAAAGTTTTATTTTTCTTGTAAATAACTGAAGGTTGTTGTCAGTGAACAAAGCCACACATTAGACTTCCGTACTTTTTGCTGATCAGAAAATGCATATCGATGCAAAACCAGTTGTTCTATTCACGTTTTAAGTGAATTAAAAATCATCCCTGATTTTTCGCCCTTTTCCACCCATCATTTTTGTTCAGAATTCTTGAGCAAACAAGTTGAGAGGTGTGCATATCATACACAAACACATGCACACACAATCTTTTCCAGTTGACATAAAAGTTTCCTTGTCATAAAGCTTATGGCATGCATTTTCAGTGCAGGTTGCAAGTTTCAGACAGAAGTTGCATTATTCTAAAACAGTAACTTTATGTGTTTATTTCCTTCACCAAAAAGTCCTTAACTGATTTATTCTGCACGATTAGCAAACAAGAATCACACCTCTGATTCGTGTTTCTTGCATAAATGTTTTCAAAATAACCCAGCAACTTCTTAACTGGTACCGTACAAGTTTGTTATTATTATGCTTTTTAATTTACATTTAGTATGTCACTCACAGTGTATTACCACTCCCATGTTTCCATTACAATATCAACATAATTATAAAATCACTATTGTTATACACATATGCATTGCCCTTATCTTTTATGCCTAGATGGACCATATTATAAGCATTCTGTGCTTTATCCTGGAAAAACATCATAATCATAGAATCATGGTTGTTGAGGACACATGTATTGCCCTTATGTTTTATTTGTAGATGGACCTTGTTGTAAGCATTTTGTACTTCCTCCTGGAAAAACATTTAAGGGCTGCAGGTGCAAAGCCTAATATGATAGCAGACTGCCCTCTAGTGGTAGAATTGTTTTATGCTATTTAATCTCCTTTACTACTTTGAGAATATATTTTCATTGCTGTTTTCTACTGAATAGTATTTCGATTCAGTTCAGCTTTATTGTCATATGTACTAAAGACAGCGTCACAAAGTACAATGAAATTCTTATTCTGCAAATCCTCCAGCAACATATAAAAACAACAACGATTAACAAGAAGTAATCTAAGACAATGAATAGACAATAATATAAATACCAATATCAGCAAGTATATATATATATATATATATATATATATATATATATATATATATATATATATATATATATATATAAAACTGTGCAAAAGATCACATTTGTGCAAAAAAAGCTTGTACTCTCCAAATATGAACCAACCTATAATACTGAAGAGAGAGGTAGTATGTGAGTTTTATTTAACAGTCTAATACCTTGAGGTATAAACCTGTCCTTCAGCCTGGTTGTTCTGGCTGCCATGCTCTTATAATGCCTCCCTGACGGTAGGTAGTAGCATAAACAGTTTGTGTTGTGGATGGGTGGGTAGTGTCTATGATAAGGCTTTGATCCCTCCTAAAAACTTTTTTGCTATAGATGTTCTCCAATGCAGGGAGTGTTACTCCAGTGATGTTTTGCACTGTTTTTATTACTCACTGAAGAGCCTTGGGATCCTATATTGTACTATACCCTAACTATAATGTAAAAGAGTTGGAGAGAATGCTCTCAATAGTACATCTGTAGAAGTTGCTTAGGAAGGTGTTGGGCATGCCAAGCATCTTATACGTAGCAACTAAAAATGAGTGATGAATAAGAGCAGTTCATAAAACACCATGTACTGCTCATTTGACAGAAGCTTACAGCATCTGGTCTGGCTAGAGCTGGCCACAGCAATGGTGCATTTTGTGGACTTGCTGTGGCTCATTTACAAGTTATCCAGCAGACATACCTCGGAACTGTAATGTCCAGATCTGTACCTCATATTTTAGTCTGTTCCTCATAAAGTTTGTCATTTTCTGGCAAATCACAGAGGATTGAAGTCACTAAATAATTAAACACATTTGAGTTTCAGACTTCATGTCCTTTAGAAAATGAATGCTAACACAAGTCCTATTATTCTAGCAAATGTCTAAGTTTGCAAGAGAAATATTTAAAATCTATCCCTATCTTTGTACCTCTGTCCCCTATTATTTTAGGCTCTGTCCAGATTTCTTGCCTTAAGAGGTTGAGAGGTATGTCACTGGATGTCATTGTGTATATGTTAGTAGATGGATAAGTACAATGTTTGTACAGTTGTACAGAGACCAGGTATGTACATAGTGGTAACAGCAGATTAGACTGTTATTGTCAGCACAGTCACTAGAGCATAATGGAAGTATTTAGCTATGTCACAAATAAATTCATAGGTACTTATTAGGGTATATTGATCTGTAAGGATCTTGCAAAGCCTAGGCTAACATTCCCATGGTAGTTTTTATTGCTTATATTTTGCATGCAAATAATCCAGAGGTGTGCCAAGCAAGTATATGTTGGGACATTTATATGTTTCCCATGTTGATGAAGGACAACAGTGTTAAACTGGGGGTCAATGTGCGGTTACCCATTCATATGTCCAAATTATATTTGAACAGACAAGCACTTTCCTTTATGTGAAATGGAAGATGGTTCCACAGAAGTGTTTTTCTCTGTGATACATACCTATCCATCCAACAGGGCTCTGTTTATTTTGCAAAAGAGATTGAGATCCCTTGAGTGGGTGTTTATGATACCACTGAACTTGTGAAAATGTAGCAGGTCTGACAAAATAGGATATGCTGAAGATCTATAAGCAAGGCAAACATCACCTCTCAGTGACCTATATGATACTGAGTAGCGGGACAAGGCTTTAAGATGGTCTACATAGTTTTTACAATTTAGACCCTTGATTTTGTTAGTGAGAAAGCGTGGTCATATCAGTTGTGACAAGTGTTTGGAGAAGATCATAAGACGTTAGTAGGTTAATGCCCCTAGGGCCCTTAAAGCCTAGCTAGGTTCTATCCCTATTTACACAATCAGCACCTAATACTAGTGTCCAAAAGGGACACAGGTGGAACCCCCCCCAGGGTGAATTTATGGTTACCCATCCAATCGTCCAGACTGCGTTTGAAGAGAGCCAGTGAGATGATCTGTTTGACATGAAGTGGGAGTCTGTTCCAAAGGTGTGGTAACCTGTGGGAGACAAATCTGTCCCTCTAGCAGGTTCTATTAATGTCACATACCAGGTTAAGGTCTTTAGAGCAAGTAGCCTGTGTACCATTTGACTTGTGTATGTACAGCATTTCCAATAAATGTGCATACAGAAAGGGGCATTATACTCAATGTACAGTGGAGCAATTACATTCCAGTACGTGGACACAATACATCTAGATTTGTGCAATGAAAAAGACCTTCCTTACAACAATGGATATGTGGTGATCAATGGACAGTTCATTGTTGACATAGATTCCCAGATTCCTAACTACAGAATCAATTTTCAGGCATGTATTGTCAATATGATAGTTACAAGCGAAGTCATGCTTGCTAAAGGATATGATTATATAGTTCTTGGCATTTAGTTTTTGTCCTATTACCCAGTTAGAGTCAGATGGAATGCATACTGTGTTTAAATGAGTATTTGATGCATGATAATACTGTGCTGAACTCCACCTGCCGCCACAAAATAGAATTTTTATTTATTTACCTTGCTTAACATCACATAAAAACTTAGGTGCTCTGATACTGCAATTTCACAACTTAGCTGAACATAATGACATGAAACTAAAACAAAGTAACTGAATGTTATATTCTTTTTTTCTCAATATTACAGCATCTACTGGTGCCAAAACAGGCAGGATATCAGAAGGACCAAGTCTGTAAATAATCTACAGCAGCAGCAGTAACTAAGGCCAATTGTTCAGCTGCACTGCTGGTGTATAAGGCCCATTGTTCAGCTGCACTGCTGGTGTATAAGGCCCATTGTTTAGCTGCACTGCTGGTGTATAAGGCCCATTGTTCAGCTGCACTGCTGGTGTATAAGGCCCATTGTTAAGCTGCACTGCTGGTGTATAAGGCCCATTGTTAAGCTGCACTGCTGGTGTATAAGGCCCATTGTTAAGCTGCACTGCTGGTGTATAAGGCCCATTGTTCAGCTGCACTGCTGGTGTATAAGGCCCATTGTTCAGCTGCACTGCTGGTGTATAAGGCCCATTGTTAAGCTGCACTGCTGGTGTATAAGGCCCATTGTTAAGCTGCACTGCTGGTGTATAAGGCCCATTGTTAAGCTGCACTGCTGGTGTATAAGGCCCATTGTTCAGCTGCACTGCTGGTGTATAAGGCCCATTGTTAAGCTGCACTGCTGGTGTACAGGGTTAAAGCTCTTACTACAGCGCAGCCATTCCAGGTCCAGTTCAAAGGTTGGAGCAAAAGGGATGGATGAACATTACCATGCCGGGATGGGGGGTTTCAGGGGTGTTTCTGAACAATTATCCCTAGTGGAGGCCAAGGACATTAGGTGATGTGGCGCAAAGAGGGTATAGGGTGATGATATTGACTGAGCTGCTGTGAAATCAGGGCAATACTTCAACAAATTTCCATTGCATGCCCCTCCCTCCCATGAATGAACAGAGAAAGCAAAGGGGGTAATAATGGAAAGGTCATAAAGAAAATCCCCCTGACAGAACCAGTGACTAGCATGAACCCCCACCCCAGACTCTGGGGTGAAAAGGAGAGGAAACAGACCTGGTGATGGGCAGGGAAACTGGGACAGATGGAAGAATGAAGTGGGGAGCAAGAAAAAAAACTAGTGTCCCTTATAAAATTGCAAGGGTTTTTACCTGCTGACCACCCCTCCCCAGTAGACAAATATCCACATAAAATGTCAACACACACACATACACACGCACACACACCTATAGTGCAATAAAGCATATGTACATCATAAGTGTTTACTACCACAGTGAGATAACTTTGGTAACACAGGGGTCATCAGTGCACGCTTTAGACATATAATACTAGCTGAGTGACCATGAAGGCTCTTAGCCAAGGCACTAATTATTTTTTATGTGGAAATAGAAATTATGTTTCAAAAGAGGTTCCTTTGATTTCTACAGTGCTTTTTTCACATGTACTGTCCTGTAATTAAAAATCAGAATATAAGTTTGGTGTTTTTCCAAATTTTACAGCAGGGTATAGTTCACAAATGGGTTTGGGAGGAATGTGTGGGCTTCCTGTAATAGAAGGCACTAAGGTATGGGGAACAGTTAATATACCAACTACAGGGATCTTCTAGAGACAAACAAGGGACACATTGGGCATATCACAAGTATCGACCTGAAGAACACTTAATGGGTCTCTTGATGCATTGTGTACAACCATACCTGTTCCACAGCACACCAGGGTCAGCCACCCACCTGAGTGGCTTCTGTGACATTGTCTAGCTCCCTGAAGCCCTGAGTATAATAGATTGCATACATGTGTCAATAAAGGCTTCCTCTGGTGCCCATTGACTGCAGGTTGTCAGTAGGAAAGGCTGCCTTTCTATCAATTGCCAGGTAGTGTGTAACACACAAGGAATGATAACCAAAGAAGAGCCCATGATTCCTACATCTGGCAAACATGTCGTCTATATCACTGTTTCATGTGTAGTGAAATTCCACAGGACCACCTCATTGTGAAGTGCAAGTAGTGTGATAATTAGACATATACAAAGCCAGAGATACTGCGTACATATCTCACCCACCCGCATATGCCCCACATTGTTTCAGGTGATGCAGGAAATCCACTAGAGCCCTCATAGGTGATGCCTATATGGAATCCACACAGCAATACCAAGATGCAGTACAGCATCAAACCCATGCAATCCAGAAACATCACAGAGTTCATGCCTGACCTGTGGAAAACATGGTTCTGCTGCCTGGCTATGACTGTGTGGACATTGAAGTACAACCCTACTAAGACGACAAGATGTTTGCAGCATTCTGCAAGTTACATAACATGATTATTAGGAAGCATGTAGGCCAACCTTGTCTGGGGAGCCACTGGACCTGCTACAACAACCACTATCACAGCTGATACAATATCATCCAGAGATGGCAGTAAGTATGAGACTTAGAGAACAGCAGCCAGAGCACACACACCCATACGGTGATGGACACAGCATCCAGCAGTGCAGCTGAGGAGGTCCATAGCCATACCACACACCCGCAGACAGTGATGGACACAGCATGCAGCAGTGAAGCTGAGGAAGCCCATAGTCATGCACACCTCCAGACAGTGGTGGACACAGCATGCAGCCGTGCAGCTGAGGAGGTACATAGCCATATCACACACTCAAGACAGTGATGGACACAGCATGCAGCAGTGCAGCTGAGGAGGTGCATAACCATACCACACAGCCCCAGACAGTGATGGACACAGCATGCAGCAGTGCAGCTGAGGAGGTCCATAGCCATAGCACACACCCCCAGACAGGGATGGACACAGCATGCAGCAGTGCGGTTGAGGAGGTGCATAGCCTTACCACACAGCCCCAGACAGTGATGGACACAGTATGCAGCAGTTCAGCTGAGGAGGCGCATAGCCATACCACACAGCACCAGACAGTGATGGAGACAGCATGCAGCAGTGCAGCTGAGGTGGCCCATAGCCATCACACCCTCAGACAGTGATGGACACAGCATGCAGCAGTGCAGCTGAGAAGGCCCATAGCCATAGCACACACCCCCAGACAGTGATGGACACAGCATGCACCAGTGCGGCTAAGGAGGTCCATAGTCATAGTACACACCCTCAGACAGTGAGGGACACAGCATGCAGCAGTGCAGCTGAGGAGGCCCATGTTGAGCAGAATGATAGCGCATTGTCACACACAACAAACACAATGTATGCCATATTAGTTAAAGGCTAGGAGTTAGTTTGCATATTTGTTTAAGATCTATGCTCTTGATTTTCTTAGTAAGAAAGTATTGTGGGCATTTGAGTTGTGTCAAATGTTTGGACAGGTGATATGTATTGCAATTGTGCAGGTGAGTTGTCTCAAATGTTTGGAGAGGCGATCTGTATTATAGTTGTGCAGCTGAGTCATGACAAATGTTTGGACAGATGATATGTGCTGTAATTGTGCAGCTGACTCCTGACAAATGTTTTTTGGACATTTGATATGAATTGTAATTGTGCAGCAGCACAATTGCAATCATTGTATTTTTATCTTTATGCCATCATTAACCACAACTCGGTTTCTTATTTTATGTTATATCTTTTTATTTACTACTTTCTTTTATAGACTGTAGACATTTGTTAACCAGCTAGAAGTCAGTTATAAAAGGCAACTTTGATATATAAATATAGGTACCCTGCTTCATTTGAATCACTACATTGTCCCAACATTTATTCAGTTATTTAGAGTACCTGACAGTGTATCTATAGGTGCGTGTGGGGAAATGGATAATGAACATTGCTGAAATTAGTTTTACTTGTAAAATAGTTCTAAACCCTATCTCATATAGCAAAAAAAAATATTTAAAAGGTAATGGGTCCTGTATGAAAGCTCAAACAAGAAACAAATTATTGAATCAAATCACTGCTCTGATGGCTCATATTTATTTATTAAACCTTATTTATATATTTACATAAAGGAGGAAAACCTTTTCAACCTAAGCCAAAGAGCAATAAAACTCAGGTTCTGCTACCACACCAACCTGCACCGTAGGATATGCTACATCAATTACTGAGCAATAAAACGTAGGTTCTGACAGAGTACAGACTTGCACTACAGGATATACTGTATCAGCCACTGAGAAATCAAAACATGTCCTGCTGTAGCACCAACCTGCTCCATAGGATATACAACATCAATACCTGAGAAATAAAACTCATGTTCTGATAGAGCACAAACCTGCACCACAGGATATACTGTATCAATCACTGAGTAATAAAAACATGGCTTGCTGTAGCACCAACCTGCACCATAAGATATGCTATATCAGTCACTGAGCAATAAAATGTATATTCTGCTAGAACACCCACCTGAACCATAGGATATGATACATCAGTTACTGAGTAATAAAAACATGTTCTGCTGTAGCATCAACCTGCACCACAGGATATGCAGCATCAGTACCTGAGAAGTAAAGCTCATGTTCTACTACAGCACCAGCCTTTGCCACAGGATGTGCTGTATCAGCCACTGAGTAATAAAAACATGTCCTACCATAGCACCAACCTTCACCTTAGGATATGCTACATCAGTTACTCAGTAATTAAAACATGTCCTGCTGTACTGTCAACCTGTATCACAGGATATGCTACATCAGTCACTGAGCAAGAAAACGTTTGCTCTGCCACAGCACCAGCCTGCACCACAGGATATACTGCATTAATCACTGAGTAATAAAAACATGTCCTGCTGTAGCACCAACCTGAGTGAAAAAAATGTCCTGTACAGCACCAACTCTCACAGTTAGATGGGTGATGACACTGCCCCATCAGATGATATGATGTGAAAGAAGACAGAGAGCTGGGGGAGAGACAATGTATTAAACTGCTTCTAGTGTAGTAAAGCTAGTATGATAAAACAGTATAATCCTTTATCATCTCACCCCTGCACACAAAATATACACACCCTCATACACATATCACGTGTACACACACCATCAACACACATGCACACACACACATAGACACAGGCAATAGCAGCAGTGGCAGTGCTGTCATACTTTCAAAATGTCAGCAACATCTATGACATTGAGCAAGATGCTCGGACTACAGCCTTTTCCTTGTAAAAATAACATGGGATTATAAAATATGACCTAGTCTATCATCAGGAAAGATAACTCATTCTTGTTCAGTTTTATTCACTGGGTGTTTGTTCAGTTTTATTCACTGGGAAAATCTCACTTGCCCATGCCTGAGTTAGGAAAGATGACTCATTCTTTGTTCAGGTTTATTCACTGGGAAAGCCTCATTTCCCCATGCCCGAGTTATTATGCTTGAAAACAGCATATATAGTGCCTGAAAACAGCACATATAATTTACATAAAGTCATGTGGCTATCTCCAGGAAATAACATTTCCACTTTAGAACACATCCTGTACTGGTCTTCAAAAATCTCTGCCCCAGGAAACAATTATTATAGTGGACTTCAGTATAGACTGGTTTACTTGTAACACAAAACCCTACTAATCACAATAACCTCCATGGCTTCACCCAAATCACTCCAACTCTCACAAGAATTAACAACTCATCAAATAGGCATTCCTTCCTAGACTAGATACTAAGAAACAGACCTTCTATCTCTATACATGCTGGCTGTCTCCCAGATAGTCTCAACGATCATCTTCCAACCTTTCTACTCAAGCAACAAATAAATCCATCTAAACACACTACATACAGTATAATTAGGAACAAAAAGAATTTCACCCCTCAGAATTTCATATCCATCCTTATACTCTGTAACTGGACACCACTAAAACTTCTCCCCCTAGAGGAAGCCTTAGAATACTTCAACTTCACTTTCCTGAAGATTTTGAACAGACTAGTTCCTCGAAGAAAAAATAAAATAAAATCTAACTATGCCTTGTGGTTAACCAAAGAAACCAGATCATTGTTAAAAATGAGAGAGAAAACTTGGGATCTTTGACATAAAAGCAAATTGCCAGTGACTAAGCAGGCATATCAAGAACTTAGAAATAAAGCCAAAAAACATATCAAACAGGACAAGATTAATCACTACCACAATATCCAAGTTAAAACACAAAATAACTCACAGAAGTTAGGGTCAGCTGTTAACAAAATCCTACAACCTGGAAACTTAAGTAACCCCACCCCTACAAACAATAATAACACAGACTCCATAGCTATGCAATTTAATAAATAGTTCTCTGGCGGGTCCTCTTTACCCCAGGGCAGTAACTAAGGAGCCTCAATCCTCACAACTGTCTTCAGTAAGAGAGTGTCACTAAAAGCAGTGACAGAAATACACAATTTCCCATAAGAGTATATCAGGAACAGGCTCCAAACCTGGGACTGGATGATATGCTTCATTTCAAGTCCCCAAATGAGTCTCCACACTAACCACTGCAGAACATTGTGTCCCAGTTATAGGTATCTGAAACACTCACTCTTAAATGTCTGATATTCACACATACACACACTCTTGGGGAAGACCGACACAGATTTACCTGCTGTGTTTCTTTGCCCAAATTACAAGGTAACAACTGTCATCGGTCAAATACCACAATACTCCTCAAAAAGAGGGTTTCAATTAAATTGGTTAAAATAGATATTGATAAAAAGGGTAGTATGTACCCAAGCAGTAAGGCTTTTCAGAGTGGCCCTGGAGTTATCACAGGCATAAACACTCTCACATTATTAGAAGTATTCACTAAATAACCAGCCACAATAAGAGGCAATAAAATATTTAATAATAAATAAAAGGATTTAAAACATGTAAATACGAATAACTGATTACAATAAACAACAGAGTTTCACACACAGGAAATATAAAAACAACACTGTAGGACAGATTTCATACTGATTTTGGACAACCTCTAACTAACTAGCTGTAGTTCCCTGACTATCTGAAGATTAACTGTCCATATCTAATCTAAACTTAGTGACTGGATCAGCTACTCTGGAAATAACTGGACTACTACTGATGAACAGCTCTGGAAACAAAAATACTGAACAACTGACTCAGAGCTTGCTTTTATAGCAGATTTTTTTTGAAGTAACAGGAAGCTGCTATGAGAATTATACTCTCTCATATAAAACTTTGAAAAGTAAACAATAAACTGCAGTAAAGATTCTATTCTCCCAGCTCTGGCACAAAATGACATCACATCTAGGTCAGCTGGCTCTGGCATAACATAATTTAGAAGTCTCTTTAAAAAAAGCATGTACATTTGGTTAGCTTGAAGAACACTGTTTGATATTCAAACATTTTTATTATTTTTATTTATTTATTTTTATTTTACATTTGTTGATCGGGCTAGTCTAACTGGATATATGCCCATTTTCAGTAGAGGCCCAGGGAGATAAACTCCAAGACACAATTTTAATAACACAATGCAGGTACAATACATAATTTAACAATGATGGCAGCTTATTGTATAACTATCTAACAAAATTATCACATATGTATTAAAGTAAATATCCACAAAAAGATGTCTGTACAAACAGTAGCATTATCTAGAAGATAAAGTTGTCTTTGTTATCAAGGAAAATGGGAATTAGTACCGAGAAGTAGTGGATAAGCAGAACCTAGTAAGACGAGCAAGTTAGTCAGAGTTAGTACAGGGGCATAACCAGTGTGTTCTAAGGAAAAGTTTCAGTTTGTATTTGAAAAGTGATATAGAGGACAGTGATGAAAGTTCACTGGGAAGTAGGTTCCAGAATTTTCCAACAGTACTGGAGAACAGAGAGTCACCAGCCATGTTGCTGGATTTACATATATTTACTAGAAATTTATGTGATGAACATAAGGTTTTAAGATTTTTATAGGGGATAATGAGGGTAGAGAATATTGGAGTATTGGTAGGTTGGTAAAGGGTCTTGTGGGCAATGATCAGTTGGAGAAATTTAAGCTGATTTTGTAGCTCATGCCATCCTAGCTGCTTTAGATTATAACAATTGTGGGTTCTAACTGGATTGCCTGTGGCAAATCTGGCACTGTTATTGTATGAGTTTTCCATTTGGTTGAGATTACTCTTTGATAGATTAGTATATATGGGTGAGGCATAGAGGAGTGTTGAGATTAGATGAGTGCAAGCAATAGTTATTCTAGCTGCTGGAGTAAGGGTGGGTTTGATCCTGTAGAGAGAGCCTAGTTTTCTATTAACAGTTTTTAGTGTATTGTTGATATGGGTGTCAAAGTTAAGGTTGTTGTCAATAGTAATTCCGAGTAGTTTGGTAGTTGGATCTAGAGATATGAGAGCACCATTATTGGATATTACTGTGAAATCTATTGGAGAGGACTTCCATGTAGGAGTAAAGAGCAATAGTTTTTTTTTTGGGGGGGGGGGTCCAGAGGAGGCAACACTGTGTAAACCATTGTTCTACTGTATTAAACACCTTTTGGGTTAGGGACTGCAGTTCAGATGTAGATGTGGCTGAGCACATAACTGTAGAATCGTCTGTGTATTGTATACATGTAGCTTGAGGAATTACTAAGTGAAGGTCATTGATGAAAACTGAGAATTGGAGAGGTCCTAATATGGACCCTTGAGGGACACCAAGGGTAATGGGGAGGTGGGTAGATAAATTATTATGCTATAGCACAGCCTGTTGTCTATTGTCTAAGTAGGAATGGAACCATTTTATAGCCAGTGCATCTAGTGACATGGATTTGAGAATATTTATAAGTATCTGGTGGCTAACCATATCGAATGCTTTGGACAGACCGATGAAGAGTGCAGAGGAAAGCATATTGTTGTTATGGTTTGTGTTAATACAGTCAGTGAAGGATAAAAGGGCTGTTGTAGTGCTGTGGAATGGCCTGAATTCATGTTGACACCTGGAAAGTAAGTTATTTTGGATTAGATGGTCAAGTATTTGACTATGGATGCATTTTTCCATTATTTTTGCCAAAGGAGAAAGTAAGGCTATGGGACGGTAGTTAGAAAATTCGGTAGAGTTGCCACCTTTATGTAGGGGGATAATGTGGGAGACTTTCCAGATAGTTGGGATGTGTCCTTCACTGATGGTTCTATTCATTAGAATGGAAATGGGCTAGCTATGGATCTGGCTGCTTTTTGTAGATATTCTGCAGGTAATTGGTCAGCTGATGGAGTGGATGGTTTAAGCTTTTGGATAAGGGTGAGAATGTGTGATGTTGGGACTGATTTGAAGAGAAATGGAGGGGGTTGGCTAGTATTAGAGGTTAGTAGAGTTAAGCTATCAGGTGATAGCTGATTGGTGAGTGTTTGAATAGCCTCTGTGAAAAAGGTGTTGAACGCACTGACAGTTTGCTTGGGATTCTCATGGTCTGTGCCTTGTGGCGTTGGCATAATGGATTGACCTGGGTAGAGTAGTTAGTTAATGCTCACCCAAAATTTTTGTGGTTTATTTTGGTGAGTTTGCTGGAGTTGTAGGTAGATGTTTCTTTTATCTGAGAGGATAGCTTTTTTGTGTCATTTCTCAGCTGTCTGAATTTTTGTTGATCTACAGGGTTTTTAGTAGTTTGCCATTTAGTCCAGTATTTATTTCAAGATGGATTTTTTGCTTGTTTTTTTTTTAAAGTCATGGGGCAGGTTTAGTCTTAATTCTGATAGAACAGGTTGGTGCATGGTGGTCTAGTATGGCTAGTAATTTAGAATTAAAGTATTTTACGGCTTCCTCAAGTGGGAGGTATTTTGTGGGAGACTAGTCGGATGCTCTAAGTTCGCTTTGGAAGCGATCAGGGTTAAAGTTTTTCTTGGTCCAAATTGTCCTGAATGTGGTTGGGACGGGTATATTGGTCTTATGCCTGATAATGTAGGTGAGTGAGTGGTCACCTACATCATCAAGGAGGGTCTCTACTTCATATGTCTGGAGATGGTTATTTATGAGAATCCAATCTAAGGTATTACTTTCTTATTGGGTTTGTTTATCCTGGTAGGGGAGGTAATGGTCTGAGAAAAAACATATAGGTTAATATGGGTGGAAGGGTGGTCAGTGCTGCAGCACTTCCAATTGATATTAAAGTCACCTAGGATTATAGTTTCTTGGGGGAAGTTTTGAGATAGCGAACAAAGGATATCTTCTAAGGTGTTGTTGTTATTACCAGGAGGAAGATAAATACAGATGATATAAATGGATTTGAAAGTGTTGAGCTGAAGTTTAGAAATAAGGATTTCAGCATTAGAGTCTTGAGGTGGTTTATAGTCAGAAATAGTAACTTGAAACCCTGCTTTGAATAGAATAGCTACCCCTCCCCCTCTCTTCTTGGCTGCATGGTCTTGTCTTAAGATATTATATCCGGGTGGGATGACTTCATTGTCTTTGTCTTGTCTTCAAGAGTAAATTTTATCCGGGCATGGAGTGTGCATTTTTGGGGTTTTATAATAAGATTTGCTTTAAACATATTTGGAGTTGTAAGGTATTTAAGAGATGGGTTGGTTTGTAATTTTGGTGGTTTAATGTCCATTTTGAGGGTGGTTTAGATTTGGGTTTGGGTTGAGTGGTAATTTCTGGGCCTTGTTTGATAATTTTTAATTATGGATTTTCCAATTTATTGGGTTTATGTTTGTTTAAATTTTTTTAGAAGTATGGAAATACTAATAGGGTTATTTGGTTGGGTGTTAAAGTTGTTAGGGTTTGAAGGGAGGAGTGGGTGCAGTTTAAAAGGAGGATGTGGGAAATTTGGGTTTAGGGTGAGGGGTAAGGGTATATGAGAAAGTAGAGATTTAAAGAGGGGTGATTAGAATGGAGATTAGTAAGGGAATGGTAGGAAAGGGTTTATTTTTTGTAGAGAGGGGTGGAAAATAAAATTGAAAGGAGGGAATGGTGAAAAGGGAAAGGTTATGAATTATGGAGTTTTTTAATTGAACAAGGGAAGGGGGGTAATGAAGGAGGAGAGGGTGGGTAAAAGGGTAAGGATAAAAGAGAGGTAATGGAAGGGGGAAAGTAAAGACTTAAAAAGAAAAAGCAAATGGACTAAAAAGGTAAATGTTAAAAAAGGGATAAGTAAAATGGAAAAAAGGAATAGGGGGTGAAGTTAAGAAAGGGTAAATATTAAGGAATATAGGTTAGGAATTAATAAAATTGAAGGGGGAGGATAAAAGATGGTAAAGGTGGCTATGGAAATTTTTATTAGGTTTTTCTTTATGGGGCCGGTCTGGGGAAAAGGGGTTTGGTAGTAAAGGGTTCAATAAATTGAGAAGGTTTGGTTACATAATGGGGAATTTCGGTAGGAGTTTTTTTTATTTAAATTTTTTTAAAAATTTTTTTACCGGAGTCACTGGAAGGGTATTTTCAGGGCCGGGGAAAAATCCCCTTAAATAAAAGTATTTTGACATTGTTGTAAACAATTTAAAGAAACTTAACTATTTAGATGATGAATAACCAGGTCTGAATTTTTTGAATGATTAAAAAATTTTAAAAATTTGGGTTTTATCTGGTTTTGGAAATTTTGGGGTTTCGTATTTGGAGTGGAAAGAAGTAGTTTGGTTGGATGGGGGGGATATTTTGGTGGATTGAAGGATCCTTTTGTTTCCTTTGAAAAGTTTTGAAGTGGGGTGAGGTATGGAGTAATTGTGGGGGGGGAGTTAATTGGCAGGCAAGGAAAAAAATGTTACCAGCAGAGTTTGGCGTGGTGCGGATTTTGGATCTAGTGGTTGGTGGTGCTGGGGGGGAGATTCTGGGGTGACATTTATGGTTTGGGTTTTCTATTTGGGGAAGTTATTTGGGAAAGGAAAGGTTTTGCCTTGCAAGTGAGAAGTTGGAGGGTGAATTTTATTGTTTTAGGTCTAATTGTTTAACCCTTGTCTTGGTATTTTGGGAGGTGAGTAAGTGGGGTTGGGTTTTATTAAATTTGTTTGGTGAAATTTTTTTTTTTGGGTAAGTTTGTTTTGTGGTTTTTTTGTTGGAATCATTTTAAAAATTTTTTTTTAAAATTTTGGTTAGTTTTGGGAAGGGTGGTTTTTTGTGGTGAGTTAAAGTGAGAGTTGTTTGTGTTTGGGGTTGGAAGGGGGTTTTGTTTTTGGTGAGTTAATTGGGGGTAACCATGTTAGAGGAAGGTTTTTGGATTTGAGTTTTGGGGGGGGAATTTGGGCGAGTTTGATATTGTTAAAAGGGTGGTTTGGGGCAGAGGTAGATTATTGGGAAAAAGGGAAAGGGGAGGGTCAGGAGGATTGGAAACCCATGGGGTAGTTGGGGAAGTATTTTAAAGATTGTTGGGGTTAGGTTGAAAATTGTCCGATTTGAAAGGTGGTTATTGAGGACAGAAATTTTTTTTGGGAATTAAATTTTAGTGGTCAGGAAATAGCGGGGTTTGTTTTTGGGGTTTTGAAGGAAGGGAGGTGGTTGCAGTTTGGGGAAAAAGGGGTTAAAGGAGGTTTAGTAAGGAGGTAGCTAGCCTGGGGGTATATCCTTGATTTTGGGTGAGAGAATGTTGGGGGTAAGGTTAGTTTTTTGGGTATTTGGTGGAGGAAAATTGGATACTTTGGGGGTGGGAAATTTTGGTAGTTAAAAAGGGTTTGGGTAGGGGTATGGATTTGTAATTTGGGAGGTGGTTAAATTTTGGGTTTTGGTGAAGGGGTTTTTATGGGAAGGTGGGAAAGAGGGGGGAATGTGAAGGTTGGGTTTGGGGGGTTGTTGTTTGGGATGTTGGTTTGGGAAGTTTGTTTGTGAGGTAGTTTTCAGGGGAGGGGTTTAAGGGGTTTTGTTTACTGGGTTGGGGTTGGAGGGAAAATTTTTGGGCTTTTGGGGAGTTAAAAGGGGGGTTATTGGAATTTTTTTTTATTTCTTTCTCTATTGTGTATTCTAGGAATTTTGTTCTTGGGTTTGGGTTTTCCAGTGGTGGTTTATCCGTTTTTTCGGGTTAGGTTTTCTTAGCATGGGGGGGGTTGGTTTGGTTTGGGAATTTACTGGAAATTTAAGATGTTAGAAGGAGTATTTTCAAATGCAATTAGAATGGGTTTTGGTGATTTAATTTTTGGGGAGGAGGGAAATTGGGTGTTTTGTGTTTGATTTGAGACAGGTTTTTATTTTTGAAGATGTGATAGGATCTGAAAGGGCCCGTTTAAGTGGGGGTTTCTATAGTTTGGGGGTTGCTTTAGTTTTATTTATTGGTTGGTTGGGTTTGGGGAGAAAATAATGATGTGGGTTTATTGTTGAGAACAGGATTAGATTTGAAATATAAGAAATTTTTTGGGAGGGTGGTACCAGGAGGGTTTCAGGGAGGGAGTTTTCCCCTGGTGGAAAAGGTAATAGTTGGTGGTTTATTTTGTTGGATATATTTTTTTATGGTTTGTGGGGAAAATTTAATGGATGTTAATGGTATTTTATGGGTAATTTTGTTTGTTCTTTATTAAACGTAGGGAGATTGATGGTAAGGAGGTTTTTGGGGTTTTTTCAAGCTATTTGGGGAGAAAGTTATGGGGGTTAGTTTGGGTTTGTTGGTATAAATTTTGGCTTGTGGGAATAGGTTTTTTGGGTAAAATGGGGGGGTTGTGGTCTTAGTTGATTTAAATTGGGGGGGAGATGGGGGGGTTGGGGTGGTTCTTTAAAGGGGTAGTTTTGTAGCATGAGTTGTTTTTAGTTTTTAATGGTTTGTTTATGGGGGAAATTTTTATTGGCTTGGGGGAATAGGGATGGGGGAGGGATGTTAAATTGAGGGGTGCTTTATGTTTGAGAATATAGTTGGGAAGTGGGGGGTAGGGTTTTTGGCTGGGGGGAGGATGAAAGGGGGGGGGGGGGGTTTGGTGACATGGTGGGGATGGGGAAGTGGGGGTAGGATGTAAAATTGCAAAGGGTGACATACAAGGAAAGGTAGTTGTTTTTAGGGGGGTAAATGGGGAAGATGGGGATGTTGGGGATCTTTTCTATTGAAAAGGGGGGGTTTTATCAATAAAAGGGGGGCAAGTTGGGATAGCTGATTTGGAAAAAGGTTTAGTGAAGGGATGTTTTGGCCAGTTGTAATGCTCCAATTTTGTGGTTTTTTTGGTATTTTGAGTTGTATATTTTTTTTATTGCCTTTCTGTGGGAGTATTTATTTCTAAGATGGACTTTTTGCTTGTTTTTTTTTTTGAAAGCCATGGGGCAGGTTTAGTCCTAATTCTGATAGAACAGGTTGGTGCATTGTGGTCTAGTATGGCTAGTAATTTAGAATTAAAGTATTTTACGGCTTCCTCAAGTGGGAGGTATTTTGTGAGAGACCAGTCGCCTGCTCTAAGTTCACCTTGGAAGCGATCAGGGTTAAAGTTTTTCTTGGTCCGAATTGTCCTGAATGTGGTTGGGACGGGTATATTGGTCTTATGCCTGATAATGCAGGTGAGTGAGTGGTCACCTACATCATCAAGAAGGGTCCCTACTTCATATGTCTGGAGATGATTATTTATGAGAATCCAATCTAAGGTATTACTTTCTTATTGGGTTTGTTTATCCTGGTAGGGGAGGTAATGGTCTGAGAAAAAACATATAGGTTAATATGGGTGGTAGGGTGGTCAGTGCTGCAGCACTTTCAATCGATATTAAAGTCGCCTAGGATTATAGTTTCTTGGGGGAAGTTTTGAGATAGCCAACAAAGGATATCTTCTAAGGTGTTGTTGTTATTACCAGAAGGAAGATAAATACAGATGATATAAATGGATTTGAAAGTGTTGAGCTGAAGTTTAGAAATAAGGATTTCAGCATTAGAGTCTTGAGGTGGTTTATAGTCAGAAGTAGTAACTTGAAACCCTGCTTTGAATAGAATAACTACCCCCTCTCTCTTCTTGGCTGCATGGTCTTGTCTCAAGATATTATATCCGGGTGGGATGACTTCATTGTCTTTAGTTGCAGGTTTTAACCAAGTTTCTGTTAAACATAGAATGTCAAATGAGTATGCTTCCAAGAGAGCATGGAGGTGTGCAACTTTGTTATTTATACTACATATATTGAGTTGTGCTATAAAGAGTGAGTTTGGAGGTTTGGTAAGGGTATGTTTAGTAGAGGGATTGGGGTTGTGGGGTTGAGTGGTAAAAGTATTTGCTGGGCCTGGGATTGGGTGAATATCCCCATCTTTTAATGAGTGGAGTTGTATTCCACATTTAGGATTTGGGAATTTACTGTGTTGGTTTAGAGACCTTCTAGCTTTTAGATAGTTATGCCTAATGTGGACTAATCTATGGTATTTTGCCAGTAGGTAGCTGGGTGTAGATGTTATGTTTATGTGGTTAATGAAGACAGGTAGTGATGGTGTGGCAGTTTGCTTATAGGGGTAGTGAATTTGTGGACATAATGGGTGTTCATAGGAGGTTAGCAGGTAGGCTGCTGTTAGAGGCGGTAGAAGTATGAGCAAGAGTAGCAGCTTTAAATGAGCTGGGTAGGTAGTTTAGACATTGGGATGATTTAGTTGTAAGGTGCAATGTGGTAGGCAAGGAAGTGTACTATGTTTGGATAGTGAGAGGTGGAGGGTGTGGTGGGAAAGTTTGGGATTGATTAGAGAAGGAGGGAATAGGTTAGAGAAGGAGGGAACAGGTGTATGAAGACTTATGGAGTTGTTCCTTGCAATTGGAGACAAGGGGAATGGGGTGTGGTAACGTAGTATAAGAGTAGGAGCACTGGGGGTGGGTGGAAATTGAGGGTAGGGTAGGGGAGCGGAGTGAGCCCGCAGGGTGAATGGAGAGGGTAGGGACAAGTAAAGAAGCAGCTTAAGAAGAAGAATCAGCAAATGCTGGCTACTGAAGGTAAGTTAGGTAAGTTAGGAGTGGGTAAGAGCAGAGATAAGTACTACAATGGTAAAGAGTCTAAGAGGAATAGCTGGGTGTTGACAGTTAAAGTAAAGGGTAAAGTATGATAACATTAAGAGCAAGTATAGGACTTCAGAAATGTAATGTAATGATAGTATAAGACAGAGGGATAAGCAGGAGATAAAAAGGATTGGATAAGGATGCCACCTAGTGGACAGATATTTTATTGCAGGTAATTCTATATGGGAGCTAGCTGGTGTAGAACTGAGGAAGGTGATACTGGTAGTTAAAAGGGGGTTACAATAAAGGATTGTAAGGTGTGGTGGTTACAGGGCAGATCGGGGGGTAAAGGCTGCTGGCTGTCTTGGCTAGGAGCGTGCTTTAAAACCCCAGAAGCAATAACTACAATTGTAAGCTTTACTGGCAGGTTTTAGGAAACCACATACTTTCTTGCTTCCTTTAGAGAGAGGATACAGGGAATATTAGGCAGTGTGGTGAGACCACAGGTATTTGGAAAGGGTCCTTTGTCACCAGGTATGTAGGTTCTTAGAGACTAGTGCAAGATCAGCGAGTTGGAGAGCAGGGTACTTGAGGGAGAGAGAGAGACAAAGTGGCGGAGAGAAAAAACAATTAGTCCTTAGCAAGGTAGATCTAGCAATATATCTTAAGTAATTATTAAGAAAAAATAAAGCATATATACATTCTCTTAGCAATGTTAGCAGCTGTTGGATATGAATACAAGCTAGCTAGTCCCATGACACTATTATGTAGCAAGACAGTGTTTGAAGGCTCAGGAAGACTACAAACCACAAATCTACATTAAGCTAAAAACCTAGTATGTAATGCATTTGTACAACTGGAATGCCATTTATCAGAAAATTAACATAGTAACATAGTAAATGTACAGGATTCAGGAACAGATATTTCAGGTATGATATAGGCCTGATAGCAGGCACACCTTGACTCAGCTGTACATGAATCTACACTACCACATTAGTTCAGATAGGAACATCACCTTAGCATATACACCAATGAACAAGCTTTTAATTTTGCATAAATCAAAGTGATAATCAAAAGTTATAAACTTATTTACAAAATTATAGCTAACCATTCTGGCATATGGAACACAGGGTAATTTACAATTATTTACAAAACTTCAGCCATTCATGCTAGCACAGATAACAATATCTAATATCTTCACATTTCTACCCAAATGACCCTGGAAAATAGTTGCTTGAGAAAAATGGGGCTGATTGAAAATGTATCAACCCATACCAAGTTGGGAGGTTGGCATAATGGTTAAGGTGTTTGCCTTACAGACACAAGGTATGGGGTTTTATTCTCACAGGGGGTAATTGGCTAGGCTTAAAATGGCCCATAATGGCAATTAGCCTAGTACTAATCTATGAACATTACCCTTTCTTGACAGTCCATCTGCATTAGCATTATTGACCTCACTACAGTGCTGCGCCATCATGTCATATACTTGTAACCCTATGCTCTAGCTTAGTAACTTGGCATTTTGCTTACTGGCTCTGTTTAGCCATGTTAAAGGGTTATGGTCTGTAACCACAATGGATTCTCTTCCATATAGGTAAGGCTGAAGCTTTTGCAATGCCCAACACTATGGCTAGGCATTCTTTCTCCACAGCTGCATAACATTCTTCTCTGGGTTGAAGTCTCCTGTTAAGATATAATATGGGATGCTCTTCTTCCTCTGAGGAAACTTGGCTGTAATCTGGACTGACTAACACAGGGGGTCCTCCCAAAGCTTCTTTAAGATTTTGGAATGCCTGCTGACAATCTGTGATCCACACTACCTTATCTGGCTTGTTTTTCCTTGTTAGGTCAATAAGGGTCGCAGCTATTGTATTACAGCTGGGCACAAATTTTCTATAGTACCCTGTTGTCCCTAGAAATGCTTTCACCTTTTCATAACAAGGACAAGCCACACCTGAATAACCTCCGCTTTGTCAGGTTCTGGTCTAATCTTACCACTCCCTACTCTGCCATAGGTAGGAGACCTCTTCCATACCCACCTGACACTTATTAGGCTTAATGGGCAACCCTTCCCTTTTTAATCTATCTAAAACATCCCTGACATGTTGAAGGTGCTCTTGCCAGAAATGACTTTAAACTCCAAATAAGTGAGAGAATAGTCTCCTGCTCCTACTAAGATATGATCTACTAACCTCTGGAAGGTTGATGAGCCATGGCATACATGTAAACTCATATAATCCAAAAGGTGTTACAAAAGCTGACCTCTCTCTAGCAATGGGGGTCAAGGGCACTTGCTAGTATCTCTTGGTCAGATCAATAGTGGTCTGATACTTAACCCACCCAGCTGTTCTAAAGCTTCTTCTGTTCTAGGCATGGGGTGCACATCTGACTCTGTATGACTGTTTAACTTTCTGTAGTCTATGCAGAATCATACGCTACCATCTTTCTTCAGTACCAACACTACTTGGGAAGCCCAAGGATTACTGGACTCCTGGATAACCCCCATCTACAACATCTCCTTTATCCCCTCCTCCAAAGTCTGTTTGACTCACTCAGGCACCCTATAAGGAGCTTGCTTAATAGGCCTTTGGGGTCCTGTATCCACATGGTGCTGCACTAGGTGGATGCACCCAGGTTTCCCAGTGAACATGCCCCCAGACTCCTGTAACACTGTATTTCTTTAATCTGAATATGGGATAGCTGCTGAGATATTGCTACCTCTCCCAAAGAAGTGTCAGACCAAGCCTCACTGAGAAGATTAGTCACCAGATCCCCCTCAGACTTCTCCTGTCATCCACCACAAATATTCAGCACCAGGGCCTCATTATCATGATATGGTTCCATCATATTAACATGGTACAACTTATGTCCCTGCCTCCTGCCTACTAAGTTTAGCATGTAGTTAACATATCTAATTTTCCTTACCACTTTGAAGGGTCCCTCCCAAACTGCCTGCAACTTATTGTGTGGGACAGGAATGAGCACCTTAACCTGTTGCCCCACAGTATATTCTTGGGTTCAAGCCTTCCTCTCATACCAAACCTTCTTCTGCTGTTGAGCTACTGCCAGGTTCTCTTCGGCCAAACGCATGAGCTCCCTAAGCCTTGTCCTGAAGTTTAGGGTGTATGCCATAACTGACTGTTTGTGGGATTCACACTCACCCTCCCACTCATCATAAATCAAATCTAAAGGCTTCTTCACCGTATGCCCATACAGCAACTCAAAGGGTGAAAAGCCTGTAGATTCCTGAGGTACCTCTCTGCATGCAAATAGTAAAAGGGCAAATATCTGTCCCAATCTCTTTTAAACCAGTCTGCAAATGCCTATAGCATAGTCTTTAATGTAGAGTTTAACCTCTCCACAAGATCATTAGTCTGGGGATGGTAGGGGGTGATTTTTAGATGCTTCACCCACAATGCTTCCATAGACAAACCAGCAGGTCTGACATCAATTTGGCACCACAGTCAGTCAGTATCTCCCACAGAAAAACCTAACTTTCTAACAAAGCATTTGCCACTTTCTCTACCTCAGTGGAGGACAGAGCTACTGCCTCAGGGTGTCTAGTAGCATAATCTAGCACTACCAGGATATACTTCTTCTCTGTTTAACTTGGAGTACTCAGAGGCACACACTATCCATAGCTACCTTATGAAATGGCTCTTCAATCACAGGCAAAAGAATCAATGGAGCCTTGACCTTATTTCCTGCCTTGGCTACCTTTTGACACTGCTTACAGTTCTTAAGGTACCCTGTTATATCCTTTGCAATCCCAGGCTAATAGACATTTTGCATAATGCGTCTCTTAGTACACTTTATGCCCATATGACCCTCAAAAGGAATATCATGGGCTATGACTAGAAGTGCCAGATGGTATATTCTGGGCTCTACCAACTGCTGTATTACTTCACCCTCTAGCCCTCCCTTAGGAGTCCACTGCCTGTTCAATAACCCTATGTTCCAGTATACAGACTCCCGTTTTTCTTGAGCATCAGGTGTCTCCTTAGCTACCTCTCTCAAGCCTCGTAAAGTAGGATCCAAAAGCTGAGCCTGTCTCAACCGAACCCATACTAGCCCTCATAAATAATAATTGTTCCACCCTACCTTCAGATACACCCACAGCAAGTACAGATAGCAATACCCTTTCCTTCCAACCTGTCCCAACAGCCATTATAAAAAAACTTCTGAAAAAACTCAAGCCAACAACCACAGCAGCTGATAACCTACCAGCTGAATATATTAAAATGGCTGCTGATGCCAACTCCTACCCAGTACCCATCTTGATAAATCGATCTATCTCCGAACCCCAAATTCCAGCAATCTGGAAAATCATGCACATTATACCACTACATAATGGCAGCAACTCAATAGAACTGTCTAATTATAGGACAATAGCTGTCTTGTCACCCCTGTCCAAAATTCTTGAAATATACATCACGCACAAATTATCTCCTTGTTAACAACCTTCTATCCAAAACCCAACATGGATTTCGGCCCTACCACAGTACTAATTCAGTCTTAATGAGTTTTACCAACACCATTAATCAGCTCAGAAACAATGGTAAATTAGTTTCCTCTATCTTTCTAGAGCAATCTGAAGCATTTGACACTGTCTCTTATAACAAAGTTATAAATGTACTCTCTGAACTAAACCTTGGTCATTCTGCACTTGCCTGGCTCAGAGACTACTTAACAGGGTGCCAGCAAACTATAAAATGTCAACAAAACCTATCTCCTTTACTGCCCATTACTCTAGGTGTCCCACAAGGATCCATTCTAGGTCCCCTCCTTTTCACACTGTTCACTAACAACCTGCACACTGCTACTTTGCATGCCTCCCTTGTCCAATATGCTGATGATTCCACATCGATATGCACTGCAGCAATGTTACAACAGCTACAACAACTAACACAACAGTCCTTCTCTGAAGTCAAAAGTTGGCTGTCTGAAGCTCAGCTTACTCTAAACCCTAACAAGACCAAACTCATGCTTTTCCAACCCACTAGAGCCACAGAGCTCCCCACATAATTTAATATCACATCTACAAATAATACCACCATTACTCCTGTATCCCAAACTAAACTTCTGGGTGTTGTTATTGACAACGCCATGAAATTTGACCCTCACATAGCCCAGACAGTAAAGAAGTACATAAAAAACTTGGTACTCTATGAAGAAATAAGCAGTATCTAACTAGTAGCACAAAAGCCACCATAGCAAGAACCCACCTGTTCTGTACACTCCTTTGTGCCTCACCTATCCTCAGAAACCTAAAAATATCAAACTTAGCAAAGTTAGACACCTGCTGTACTAAGACTGCTAAGTTTGCAACAGACTCCAGTTATAAATCTCACCATTGCCTAGCATCAAACAACCGAACTGGCTTGAGCTATCTCATCTCTTAACTTATAACCAGTTTACTATGGTCGATACACTTCTAAACCAACCTGAGAAAACCCCTGCTTGCAAAACCTACTACTTCCTTACACTAGTTATCCAGTTTTATGCTCAAGCAATAAATCTCTATTAAGCATAACCAAAGCCAACAACTCTGCAGGAGATTCCCTTTATTCAGCTTGTACAGCCAAAAGCTGGAACTCATTGCCTAAGAATGAAAGACCAACTACGAACTCCTCACATTTAAAAAATACTCAAATCCCACTCATCTAATACAAAGCTGTGCTCATGCACCAGCCCTGGTTAGGCCTCACTGAGTTCCTTCTCACATCCCCTCTCTCATCTTACCTGCCCATCCTATTCCTCACTATATACTTATCTTCCATAATACCTTCCACATACTTGCCCTACTTAAGTTCTGCCCCCAGCACTCACCAATTCTTATTCTCAAGGAGTAACTGGTCTATGATCTCTTTCTTACTATAATCACCCTTCGGGTAGACAAGAACATATACTTAATGTTACCTCTTGAACAAAGTGAGTATATATGTATTAATTTAATGTAGAAAGATATATCACTTTCTGTTACTATTAATTTATATATAAACCATGTCAATATGTGGAAAACTGATGTATATAAAACACGTTGTATGTACTACTCTGTAGCTATGTACAACTCTCTACTGTAATATTCTGTATTTATGTTCAACACTCTGTTGTTAATGTGGAGCTTTTCTACCTGGGCCTCCACTGAGAAAGGACTTCTTGGTATTTCCTCCTTTCCAGCTACAATCTAGTATAGTTTTATTATTTATTTATTTATTTATTTATTTATTATTTATTGGATTTGTTTACTCGGATAGTCCAATTGAGAAGAAAGATGCCCCTTTCAGTGGAGGCCCAGGGAGCACAGCATTACATAAAGCACAAGCCAAATTATGGAACTCCCTCCCACCCACAATTACCTCTGTTCCATCATGCACCCACTTCAAGACTTTACTAAAAGTGCACTTAAAAACATGCTGGCTATACCCTTGCAACTCCCCCTCTAATATCACCCACCCTATCCACCTATTACCTTTCTTTCCACCCCACTAACTACCTTGATTATAACAAGCTCGGATGCTCATAAGCCTAACTACGTATTATACAGCAGGAACTTCTTATTGTAACAATTGTTAATGTCTGTTATGTACTTTGTAGATGATAAAGATTCTAGTTGTCTACTGATGTACTATGTTCTTCATCTGTAACTATGTTTGTAATTTTTAATTGCTATGTTGATTAAATTGTTAATTGCTATGTAAATCCAATGTAACTACTGTCTGTATATTTTAACTGTGGAGCTTTTCTCCCCGGGCCTCCCCTGAAAATGGACCTATGTCCAGTCGGACACTCCCGGTCAACAAATGTAAATAAATAATAATAAATAAATAAATAAATGGTAAAGAAATGTATATAATTAATCCATAAATAATATTTAAACCGAGATACATTAATTAATAGCAGCATCATGTAAAGAGTTATGAAACATATTTTGAAATGAACATGGTAGAAGGAGAGAAAAGGAAATGGAAGATTAGTATTAACTCATTCACTCCAATGGAGCTCAGGAAGTTTGCACTGTAACTTCCAATGGGCAGAGCCTAAGCCTTTTGACTGAATAACATTATGCCCTCACATTTCAAACAAATGTTCATATCTCTGGAACCATCAGGATTATGAAAAAAGTATAATTGGCAAACTGTTCATCACAAACTATATTTATACAGGCTGTATTCTTTAGGTTCTAGGTCTTAAACTGACTTTTATAAGTCACAGTAGACACAGTAACCTTTACATTTGTAATATTTTGTAAACAGCTTACAATATCTCAGCGACCACTGAAGTTACATGCATACTGTCATCAGCATTTTATTCATCTAATTGAGAGCTTTCATATGAGGCTAAGGAGTTCTGTCTGTGTTACTTGCTTGTTGAGATATTTAGAAAAATGTGAAAATTGTATGCATATAAATTAATATAATGAAACAACAGTTAATATCTATTTTGCTGCACTAGACAGAGGTTAAATATTAATGCACTTCAGTTTGCTATTGTGTAAGCTTTAAGATGAAATATTTTAAAACCTTGTACATAGCATGATTTTGGAATTATTGATGCAAATATGAACAAGCAATATTTGACGCCTAGAGGCGTCAGTAGGAGTTAACTGCAGAGACACCGGGAGGCATCACTCAGATATAATGATTTAAGAGGAGAGAGAGAATGCTTTAGTGTGAGTAGAAGGAAGAAGTGGGAGGGGCAGAAGACAAAGTGGAGATTTCGGACCAATAACTAAGTGTATGATGCTTGGAAAGAACAGAAGAAAGAAAGGGGCTGGTCATTTATCATCCAAAAGTTGTGCATGTACAGAGCCAGGTATCTTTTAGGTATTATCTTGCTTGTGCTTTAAAAGACTTGTTGTTTACTGTGTTTCTTATAGGGTCATAGGTAAGTACTAGGCAGGTTGACATTGCAGGCCATTTTAAGCCTAGTCAATTTCCCTTTTTGCGCTCTAACCTATCCCAATGTGGTTAGAGATTGGCCTTACCCATCCCATGGATGACAATTATATATTATCCCTAATGAGAATAACTGTGATCACACCATAGGTAATTTGAGGGACCCATTCATGGGATAAAGCATTTAAGAACTGCTTCTGTGCATAAGTAGTACAGGGGGCATTCTGGGATACATTTTCTGTTTCCATCCGTAGATTTAACTTGTGCTTGAAAATAGACAGGAATTAACTTTGTTTTTTGTGGATGGGGAGTCTGTTGCCCAGCAGTGGTATTTTCTGTGAAATATACATGTCCCTCCAAACTATTCTGTTGATGTTTCAGAAGAGGTTTAGATCCCCTAGAATGAGTATTTCTGATGTAATTTCTCTTGCTCATGTGCAGTAATGTGTCAAAGGATGTCTTGTATGCCAGACACAGGTCACTTCTTAGGAGACTGTAGGATACCGAGCATATTGACAGGGCTTTGTGCTCGTCCATGTAGAACATGTTCTTTAGGCCTTGTATCCTTTTAGTAAGGTATCTTTGTGGGCATTCCAGTTGTTGCATGTGTCTGGATAGATATATGCCAAAGGGGGCATTATATTTAATGATTGGCCTAATGAGGGCTGAGTAATTGGGGCAAAGACATCCCCAGACCTAGACACAATCCCTTTGTTTATAAACTGTGCAATATAGAAGGACTTTTTTACAACAACAGACATGGTCAAATGTTAGGTCACTTTCCACATAAGTTCTCAAATCCTCAATATCTGGTTCAGCTCTTAGGGGCATATTGTCAATGTGGTAGTGCCCTGGTATAGATGACTTCTCAAAGGATATGAGAATGAATTTTTTGACACTTTTTTGACAATTTCAGACCATGATTTTGACACCAGTTATTTATTTCAGAGAAACCTTCCTGCAGGATGACTAAGTTATTTGGGATTCAATGACTGCTCCTAGCTTGCACGCATCTGCAGAGTTAGTCACCAGAGCCTTTGGTATTGGCATTTACTTCAGAAAAGTAGATGCTAAACAGGATATGTTCCAATATAGAACCCTGGGGGAACCCACTGGTGACTGATCTCTTTGTGGACATAACTTTCCCTATTTTGATTATCTCCATCCAGTCAGCAATCCAGCAGGTGACATAGAGATTTATTTAGTTTTTCTACTATGCCTGAGCGAGGAATTGTTTCAAAAGCTTTGGCTGGTTTGAGGTATGCAGTGTGTACCATTTTGCATTCAACCATTGCTTTGGTGACCTTTTCAAAAAAATTCACCAGGTTGAGTAAGCATGACCTGCCCTTGATGAATCCAAACTAAAACAGGTCTAGTGAGTGGACGTTCCTTATGTCCATAATAACTCTTTCCATGGCTTTGCATATAAGGCCGGTAAAATTTATGGGTCTGTGAAAGGTCCTCCCTTAAGCAGGGGAATGACTGTAGTTGCTCTCCATTCACTTGTTACAAAACCTTATGGAGACTAAGAATGAACAGTGCTGTTAGTGGTGCGGCTAAATTGTGCTTCATGCTATTTAAGAAGCATCCAGGGATATTGTCAGGATACACTGATGCAGTATTTTTAGCTTTTGATAGCACTTTTAGGACTTGGCTTGTGTGTAAGTTGGACATGAACCAGTTTCAGTTTCTTGAGGGACTGATGGAGGTGAGGGAGGGGTGAAGTTAGAGATAAATTTATCGGCCAGTAAGTTAGCTATATCTTCAGCCTCAGTGTAGTAACATCATTCACAGTCAGCTCAACGCTTTGGTACATCATACATTTTTTAAACAAGAAACATCTTTATTAAATTATCATGTATAATGTAGACAATCATACATTTGTATAAATGAAAACAAACTATATTGACATAAATTTAATTGCAAACATTATACATCACAAACCATATTGACATAATTTTAGTTGCAGACATTATACATCACTTATAATCTATCCAGTCATTGTCAGTCAAATATTAAATAGTTCATTCAAATCGAGATTATGAACATAATTAAGAAATGCCTTGTGATTGTTTTGGCTTAGATAGCTAATTTAGGCTCAAACTTAGCTTTGGTGGATTTTATTAAGCTTCTGAGTTGTTTGTTGATTTCAGTGACAAGGACTCTAACATTCTAGGAATTACTCTTTTTACTTTTAGTCAAAATTATTTTCCTTTTATTATAAAGATTGTTGACATTATGGCTCCACAATGTAGATTTGTTTCTGGGGTTTGCCATGCACTTGTTTCTATGGGGTACAGCTGCATCTGAGTAGAGAAAGGCATATTGCTTCAAATTATCATCCAGTACCATTGTTTCAAATGGACTTTAAAGTATATAAGAAAATTTTAGCCAGTTGTTTGGCTAAGATTTTGGACTATTTGATGCCAGATAAATATCAGGTTTTACAAACAACAGGATGGGGGCAGGGTGCATAACCTGGTAGGGGTCATGCTCAGTATGCAGAGGTGGTCACAAATTAGGAGATTACAAGCAGTAGCTATTTTAATTGATGTACAAAAAGTGTTTGATAAGGTAGAAAAGGAAATTTTGCAATTTTGAGGGTGAATATGACCAAAACCAACATTTTCCCAGTGTCTAGTGCAATGTTTTGTGAGCTGCAAAAATCATATAGCCTCCAATTTGTGTTAGTAATTGATCATGCATGCTTGGGCTTAAAACTTATGTTGAATATGAAACAGGACAATGAAATTAATTTTAAACCATTGTTAGAAGAAACTGGAGGATGTATCACTGGTTTACTGAAGCTATTCTTGCCATTTCTGATCAGGTTAATATTCCTGGTTCCTAATGTTCAGTTTATAATAAGGCATTTACCGCATGCAGCCTTTCTACTTATATGAAGAAACTGTAAGGTTTAATAGATCATTTTTTGTGGGATGAAAGTAGAGCAAGAATAAGTTGCATATTATTGTCCTGGAATAGACAAAGCAAGTCCCAATTACAAACTGCTGAAGATAAAATACTACATTGTTTACACTTTTGTCTTCCACAGAACGCCACTATATTTCTTATTCCACAGGCAAAATGTCTACCAGTGTCAGCAAACACCACCAGTCTTCTCAAAGCAGTTATCTTTAAACTGCTTAAAGATAGGTACTGCCCACTTCTAGTCAATCAGCTTTGGAAGTCTTATGCTCATAGAAACAATTTCACAATAAAGTTATATTATGTGAAAAATCATTTCTCAAGCTAGTACCAGCCTCTTGGAATAGTTTACCAAGTGACATCTCATCTTAGCACAAGTTTTATCTTTATTTAAAAAGAGGTTGAAGTCACACATTGTTCAAGAACATAAGTGTACCAGCTTTCGGGATATCAGTCAACATTTAGTAAATTATTTATCTGCTTGCACAGCAACTGCCTTTCTTTGCTTCTTACATCATTTCATATGCTTAAACATATTTTGTTTTGCTTAAATGCTGTTACTGATTTTACAAAATGAATGTAATTTCATAACTTTGCAATATAAAACATTTACACAGGTTATCAGCTATGTAAAGGTGATAAAGGATAATGAGGGAAACATGCTCACAAGCGAGGAGAGTGTGTGTGAGAGATGGAAAGAAGAGAGGAGGGTTGATGAGAAGAATGAAAGAGAGAGAGAGAGGTTGAATGATTTAGAGGATGAAGAATGGAAAGGCTGTTGGCCCAGATGACATACCTGTGGAAGCATGGAGGTGTTTAGGTGAAATGGCAGTGGAGTTTTTTTAACCAGATTGTTTAATGAAATCTTGGAAAGTAAGAGGATGCCTGAGGAATGGAGAAGTCATGGGAAAGAGTAGTGGAGCAAGGGTCAAGAAGGGGGGATGATTATTGATCAGCAGGGATGGTTTCATGCTGGGAAGCATGACAGGGTGCCTAGAGAGGAGTTTGGTATTGTATGTCAGAAAAGTATGTAAGAGTGATACAGGATATGTCAGGAGTAGTGTGTAGCAGTGAGATCTCATCAAGGATCAACTGTGAGCCCTTTCTTATTTGCAATGGTGATGGACAGGTTGACACAGGAGATCAGACAGGAGTCCCCTTGGACTATGATGTTTGCAGATGACATTGTATCTGTAGTTGAGTGAGAGAAGGGGTGGGGAGAGACCCTAGAGATGGAGATGATGATATAGAGAAGAGGAATGAAGGTCAGCAGGACTAAGACAGAAGATATGTGTGTGATGTGAGTGAGGATAGAGGGGGAGGAATGGTGAGGATGCGTGGATGAGTTTGTACAGGCAGGATGGAGTGGGTGGAGAAGAGTGTCAGGAATGATTTGTGACAGACAGTACCTGTACAATGGCACTGACGTTTGAGCTTGATGTGGCAGAATTAAAGATGTTAAGATTTGCACTGGGGTGTGAGGGGTGGGACAGGATAGGAATAAAGTTATATAGGAGGTCAACACAGGTTGGAAGGTTTGGAGACAAAGCCAGAGAGGCACAAATACATTGGTTTGGTCATGAAAAGATGCTACAGGTAACAGGAAAGGATGTGGTGAGAGAGGATGCAGGTGGTTGGTGTGACAGAGCAAGATGCAGGCGACAGGAAGAAATGGAAACAGGTGATCCACTGTATGAAGATGATGATCAACTATGTACAATCAACAACTATAAAATCTAAACAAACTATTTACAAAGGTGTCTATGTTTAAAAGATGTCCCACTCTTTTACATTTAAAACTTCATTCCATTAGGCATTACAGTTATCTCTCTCCATTATATTGTTCACTTTCTTCCATGAGTTATAATAAAATGTGGTTCTTTCTGTTCTCATTGTGTGGGTTCTCATTTCCATGTGTGATACATTCAATATGATGTTTCGGTATTCTTCAAATGTGGGTGAAGTCTCACTTTTCCAATTTATAGTAATGGTTTTGTGTACTATAGCCAGTAGTGTCTCTAACAGTTAAAACTTTGTTTTAGAAACACATTGTGGTGTGGGAGCATTAACCAAAATGAAAGATTTAGACAAATGGAAATTATCATTAGAAACTAGTTGCAAGAAAAAAATAACTTTATCCCAAAATGGCTTAAGTAAATGACAATCATAAAACATATGCCTCCAATCTGCTCTCAAGTTCCTTTTACATCTCCAACATCTTATATTTTGTTTAAACATTATTTCCATTTTATGTAGTGTTATAAAGGACTTGTGAATGAATTTCCATGTGAACAGTTTCCATTGCAATGAAAGAGATGGCTGCTTTGTGGAGAGAAGTATTAATTTCTCGGCATTGTCATTTGGCATTTGATTATTTATTGTTTTATACTAGTTCCAAAGATTCTCTGTTTGATATAATTTCATTTTCTTAGTTGTTTTATAGATGTTTGATAAGTAACCTTTTCCATGAGCAGCTTGTGTTGTTGACATTGTTATTGTTATTGGCTTGAACATATTAGCTGTGAAAAGTGTAAAAGTAGTTTGCTCAATTCATGAGCACTTATTTTCATGTATCTTCATATATTCTCGCTGTATACGTGACTTTCAACTGCTTTTGCCACTATACTCCATTGAACTCTGCTGTACAATAGTTAAACATGTATTGCTTTAACTTTTTAGACCTATAGCAATCTTATCTCCCAAAAAATACTTGAAAAATGTATTTAAAAACAGTTGCTAAACTATCTCATGTAGAAGAACTCATATCCTCCCAGACAACATGGCTTCTGTCCTTCCAATAGTACTAACACTACACTTCTAACTTTTATAGATAACTTGTATAGATACTGTCAATAAAGAAATAGATAAGGGCAAACTAGTCTCCTCCTTATTTATAGACTTGTCTAAAGCCTTAGACACAGTTTGTCACAGCAAACTTCTACTTCAGATGTCCTCACTAGGTTTATCTCAGCCCACCCTTCTATGTTTCAAAAGCTACCTGTCCAATGGGAATCGGTCAGTACAATGGCACTCCACTTTCTCTCCATACCTCCCAATCACCACCAGTGTACCACAAGGCTCTTTCCTTGGTTACCTTATCTTTAACATACTCACCAACACCATCCACACATCCATGCAACAGGCCTCCCTAATACAGTACACAGATAACTCCACTCTCATATGCACATCAGAAAACATGTTACAGCTCCAAAAAATTACTCAAGAAACTTTAACAGACACTGAAACGTGCCTTTGCAACTCACAAATCATGCTCACCCCCCAAAAAATAAACTACTCCCCCCCCCAAAATCCCTAGCTCATGAAAAACAAAATTTAAAGTCCTCTCTCTTGATAATACAACCATGGACGTCACTTCTCATAGCAATTTATTGGGATGATAGTAGATGATAATCTTAAGTTTTATCTGCATATACAAAACTGGATAAAAAATCACCAAAAACTTTCTCACTAATGCAACTGGAACTACACTTGCCACTAATTACCTCCTCCTCTCACTACTTTATGGTGCTCCCATCCTTACTAACCTCCAGGCATCACAAAAATCAAAACATGAACAATGCTATAATAAAGTGGCTAAATTTGCAGCAAATACCCCTTTCATAACACACCACTGTATAGTACTAAAAACTTAAATTAGTTAGAACTATCCCATCAATTAATATACACACAACTTCTTAACACCTACAAAATTATCCAGTAACCATCTGCTTGTCCAGCACTAAATACACAACTGTGTTTCCAATCAGTCATTACTACACAATGACCAAAAACTCTTCACTATCCACAAATCTATCCAATCTGCTAGCATGGTCTGTACTCATACCATGTTGCTAAGGACTGGCCCCAGTTTCTATATGTCAGGCCAATGCCCTCCCTTCAATCATTTAAAACCAAATATTTCCTAGCCAAATATGGCTCTGCTGTTGTTCACACCCCCAAGATAGACTACAGCCCTAAAGTTAAACAAATACCTATTCATACCTTACACCTCCTTACTATCTCTTCTTCACTCTCACCTCATATTACAATTCCTGTTTGTATCATACTAACTCACCTTTAATTTGTCCAAAAACTGGCTAAAATATATCTAAATATTATATCATTGTCATATAAGTTGTATCTATTTTTGACCAATGTTTGGACATCATGTCTAATTTGGTATAATTATTTAAACTATAGATGCTTTCTATTTTATTTTTGAAGATTATAAAACATTTTTGTAATACATTGGAGCTTTTCTACCTGGGCCTCTGCTGAAACTGGGCACTTACCATGTTGGACTTCCCAGTAATCAAAGGTCAATAAATAAATAAACTGTTCACTGTAAGACTCACTGTTATACTTCATTATTTATTATTCCTATGTCAGTTAATGTTGTATTTGCCATATGGCCCAGGTGTTGGCTGAAAAAGGTCATGTGCCAACCCACCCACCCAGTCAACAAACAACAAACAGACAAATAAATAAGCTGTATATACCTGTTTCCAAAGGACCCTTGGGCTTCCATAGTTTTTATCATTTAAATATGGTAGCATGGAACAGTAGTTTGAGACCCAAAGCCAAGAAGAAAACAATTTGGCTCACTATGGAAATGGCACTTATATTACAACATAATTAAGGGCAGTTGTCTGTCCCCCACCCTCATTCAAAGTCTGGGTTCCTGGAGGTATGGAGAGATGACTTGAGGGGCAATTAGAGTTAGAGACAAAGGGTACTGTGGTTTATATATGTTCACAAAATTGTGGTCAGACTTCAGGAGAGATTTGTTTGATGGTTAGGCTGGGAATCAAAAGATATATATTATGCCTTAGATGTCTGAAACAGTATGGAAGGCAAGTGGAAATCTTTCAAAGAAGTATGTGCTTTAAGAAAGACAGGGGCAATAAATGGTTGTAATATGAATTAAGAGATGTGCTGCAACATATAATGTTCATCTGGACTGACATTACACAGATTGCATGCAGCTGAAAGGGTTAGCATCTAGGGACATCTAGGGACATCTAGGGGGATTTTCCCCTTGTTATCCATCTCCTAAATATCCACCCAATGTTAGTGAATAAAGGCAAAGCTGGACTGGGTCTTTTACATAATATATTACAGGAATACCTTTAGAAAATATCTGAAGAAAGATTTTACATAGTATAAACAATAAATGTCTACCCTCGCCAGATAGACATAGATGTACATAAATATTATATGTCTGGCAAGCTTTCCCATTAAAATGTAAATCAGGAGGCTGGGGTTCAGTGATACTTGTTGGTGATGTGGAATGTAACAAGTTGACTATGGTTATATAATTCTGTACTGCTGTGAAGTACAAGGGGTATGGCAGTTTATAACTGACAAAAATTAGATGGTCCCCATGTGTCAAGCTCCCCCCAGATGACAATGTAACATTTTGGCTATTTCGAGTTACTGATAGAATTAATTGTCTCTAGCACTGTATTTTTGGATTAGACCTGTGGAAGACACATTTATTGCTTGTGTTTTTAAATGCTGGGAAATGTTTCCTATAGGTTTTGTAGCTCATTTTCATAGTTATTCTTCAAAGATTTATACACAAAGAAGTCATAAGTTGAATATAGTTAAATAGTAAGTGTGATGTTATGATGTAGTGCCACCCATGCCAGTAGAGAGAGTAGGGCAGTACATGTACATATGCCAGCATAGCTAACTGAAGTTTTGTAAAGAATTTTATCTTATTTTACTATCGCACTGATCTGTACAGATGTTTGAGTTAAAAATATATATTTGTAAAATTACTTGTGTTAAAAATGCATCAACAGTAGGTCCTGCTGGACAGAAAGAATTTATGCTTGTATATTAGGTTGTATTGTTGTAACTGATCAAATGTATATGTTTATCAGAGAACCCTGGAAGGGTAGAAATTTGAAATTGTGTTATAGCTTTCAGATGCTGCCACAGATCTTAGCAAAGCTCTGTGTGTGTATTGTACCACAGTCAGGTGACCAGAGGTGATGTCATCCTCTATCCAGCATCTGGTTTCTTTGTAACTCTCACAGCAGCACTCTGGAACCTGACAGGAAGGATTTCCAACAGGATATATCTCAAACATCCACACAGACAAAGACAGACATCATCTGGCTTTTGATGTGGTAAGACACTCAGCACACATCAGCTTACCTTGGTTATTAAGTAGTCAGGGACTAATCAGTCAGGGACATTTAGTAAGAATAGTTTAATATTGTTTTTTGCATCTGTGAGAAACTATCCAACCATATATTTTTTTATATCTCTGTGGTTGAAACTCTGTTGTTTATTGTATTCAGTATTCTCCTGTTTTCTGTTTTATTATTTGTCATTAAATATTTTGATACCTTTCATTGTGGCTGGTCCTTTAGAGAATACTTTTAACATCTTGTGAATACTTATGCTTGTTTTACTGACACTGTGGCAGCTCCTGAAAGCCTTGCTGCTTTGGTCACACCCTACCATTTGTAGTAGTATTAATTTTACACACTATAATTGGGTACCCTTTGTAAGAGCATTAGGGTAGCTGACTGGAGGTAGTGTGATTATCTCAGTGTCTGGGCAGAAAGGAGCACATCTAGTAAATCTGTGCCAGCTTTTCCCAGGTTTGTATGTGTGTGTGAAACTCAAATATCCAAGTGTGTGTGTCAGCTACTGAGAACAGGGACACAGAGCTCCAAAGTGGTCAGTGTGGAGTTTTGTGTGAGCCTGAAGACAGAAAGAGAGTCCAGCCCCAGGAGTGTGCTCCCTGTGTGGTCTTAATGGAAATTGTGCTTGGTGCAGGGAGCTGCATCTAAAAATAATGTGCAAATCCATCTTTGCTCTTAGTGACCACCCCTCACCATAGTCAGTGGTGAGGATTGAGTCTCTTTGATTGCTCCCCCAAAGTAGAGACCTGTCACAGTAAGAACTTCATTCCTTTCATTGCCATGGATTTCATCATATGTAAATGGATTGAGTATATGAGTGAATGAAAGTGTTAATTGTTATAAGTGTTATGCAACTTAATTTTGTTTATGTTAATATAGATGTGGCACTAAATATGTTTTTATAAAAATAATGGTCCACTGGTCTGTGCATGATTCTGAAACACAGCTAATCAGCAATGGAAACATATCTACTTGTCAGGCCAAAGCACACCCTCTCAGTCCTGTGTTGCTACTATACACTCATGGTGCAGTCATGTAGTGGGCCAAAACCACCTACTTTCCCTTGGAATGGGTAATCTATACACAGCCACTCATTCCCATCATGCCTCTTCCTCTTCTAGCATTCACACCCACTACTCAAGATGTGGTCATTTTGTCTGTAGTCAGGACTCTATCTGTCTGTGTCACAGATGTCTGTATGATGCCCAGATGTTGTGTTGTTAGTCTTTTGTCCATAAAGCACAATCTGCAAGATGCATGCTAGTCTCATTTCCATAGTATTCATGGTTAATTACTGTAAAAGCTTTATTTTTTCATAGGATCATTGTGGTTTAACTTCTTTAATTCTGCACATTTTCTGTATAGCGGGATGAGATTATGAGAGTATTGTTTCCAGTTATTCAAAATCTGGCATTTAACTTTAAAATGAATACAAGTATAAGCCACCAACTTTCAAATTACAGTGATCTGCTGAGTAAAAGTCATACAATTTATATACTCAGCTACTGGAATGTTGTATATTTCATCTGTACTGTGAAGGGGATGCATTTTCTTTTATTTATGAGACCTAAGACCTGGATTTTCTATTATTAATATATGGTATAATAAATTTGTTATCCAAGCACTTAATGTTTTCTGAGGAAGAACAAATTTTTAAGCATTTAATAAATAAGCGAGATTATTTAAAGTTATTTATTAAATAAAACGGACATGTGACAACTTAATCACAACAAACCTCAATTTTTTTAGCACTTTATATGCTACACTGATAAAGTTATTTGTTACTTAAAGTGAGTTGTGTTTTTATGTGTCAAAGATTAAAACGATGACTATATCTTGAATATCAGTTATTATTAATATGTCATTTGTATATACTCCATTAATTTTGTAATGTGGATGACTAATGTCCAAAGTTGAAATTCCTGGGTTTTATATGCTTGTTCACATATATTTTTCCCTCACACGAAAATTCAGTAAAATATTATGCAGTTGGTCTGGAAACAGGTAATGATGGAATAATTCAATGGCTTGCTAATCATGACTTAAGCATTACAGTTCTAATGAAAAATAAGTAACGTTGCTTAGAGGTCGTATGCCTATTACTAATGGAACAACACAAAAAGATATAATGAAATATAGTCCATGATGACTGTGTTAGAAACTGTATGACTATGTACTGAAGCCCATGAAAGAATAGCATGGGTACCAAAAAAATCAGAGTGTAGACAGTACTACATGCTTGTTTAATCAAGCACAGGCCTGGCTTGAGGCATCACTTTCTAATATTACTGTGGGGAACAGAGAGCATTATGGAGACAGGCAGAATGTCTGTACTGCCAGATACTATGCTTTTAATCAATTGCAGCAGCTTCTTGTGTGGTCTGGAGGTAAGAAATTTTACTGATTTTTCTCTGTGGTCCAGGATGTCTGAGGAGCATTTTGTAATCAATATACTTCCCCAGAAAGTTAATTGAATGTGTCTGTTATGTCTGATCACAACCCAATAGCTCTAAAAACAACAGCTTGGCTGCAGTCATATACAACTTCTAAATAGAGTATACAAACCATCTAAAAACATGTAATTGTGAGTTTGGAAGTTGTGTAACAGCAACAAAACAGTCCTAAAGGCATTTTCTGAAGGGGAATAGCTTACAGGTATAAAACCCAGACTGTGAGTCAGATTAGCAGAATGTGATTAGTGCCTTAGGCACCAGCTGGAGCAGTTGTGGAAGAGGGGTTGAATGATGAGGATTAACCTGTTTATCTCTCTTTGGGACAGAGGGGAAGGGAGCTTTGGCATACTGTCTGTGACTGAATTCTCACTGGTGACTGGGACCACATAAAATATCTGTCTACAAGGAGGGAGGCCCATTTCATTATGTACTAACAGTATTGTGTATGCACATTATGATGGCCATTGCATTTCTATGTCTAGGATGCTACAGGTATGTGCAAGAAATGGTAGGAGTTAAAAAAAAGATACCTAGCATATGGATGAGATGAGAACTCCCACTCCTAGCTATCTTGCTTCTTTCTTACCAAATGGAGTGGATGACTTCTAGAGCTCTGGCCTCAGAGAACAAGTAAATCGGCTCAATGGTCAACAGAGAACAGACAAAAACATTTTTTGCACTTCAGTAAGCTCCCCTGAAACCCCGCCGAACACATACATACAGTCCTCTATTATATATTCTCACTCAGACAAAGCGTGACCTTTAAAAAAAAAAAAAGAAAAGAATGAAAAAAAATTGCTCTTTTTCTAAGATGCTGCAATCTGTGATCAATAGAAACCGTTACATTTGAAGCCCATGGACATTTTTACAATATGTAGCATGCAAATAAGCTTGAGGAAACAGTGCATTCAGCAATCATGCTTGAATTAGAGAAAAAATAAATAAATATTGAGCAACTGAAGGAAACCCGGACTGCATTGCATCAGATCATAAATAAGATCATAAATAAGTTGTTAGCAGCTAACTACTCCACAACCAAAACATGCATTTCCTTTGCACTGTCCTTTATGATTTTCATGCACAAGGGATATGACACATTCACCTAAACAGTATTTGTGCTTTGTTGGCAGCACATTTATCATGCATTTCTGAGGAAATCATCACTGCTAATCTTCAAATTATGATCCATGAAATTAAACACAACTTCATTGATAAAAGCTATGTTTTATGTGTCCAAAAATAAAATGGCAGCAATTTAAATCCTGTTGTCATTCAGAGTTTTACAATTGTATAATGATCATTTTTTTTTTCAAACAGTGGCCCATTCCAAAGAAAAATAATGCTGCAATTATTAATTACATAAGTATATTTTATTTTACAAAAGCACATGGTATTAATACAGAATTAGTCACTATGAATGACATAATTTGTGTCAATATACGATTTACTGTCATAGATGTATGTTTTCTTTCAGCCTTCTAACAGTTAAGAAACGACACATGCTGTCTTTTAACTCATGCTGGACTAAACTGAAACTATTTGTCACCATTAAGATAAATATGAAAAGATGAAAAGACAGTACAGACAAAACAACAAAAGTATCAACATTACAGGTACCATTTGTGGTATATCCTACAGCCTTGGCGTCAAGATTTGAAAAGCGTAAAATAGAAAAGTCACTTACTCCTCTACAGATGGTTATTCAGACATATCGCATATGCTGCAGTAAATGTGTGCTATATGGGTCCTGTCTGTCAAAAACTAAACGGTGTAAAATTAAGAAGTGGTATACAGATATTTAGTATGGCCATTCATCTGTAGACTAGTAACAGGCACATAAGAAGTCCAAGTATGTTACTCATATACTTACTTCTCAGTAAGTCAGGTTTTCTTTCCTTTAATTCTGTCTAAAGTACATTTAGCCAATGAAATCAAACAGAGCATTTACTAAAATAGACTCTGCAAAATATAGCTATATTTCATAATTTAAAAGAACTGCTTGGGTTATCTGTCTTTAGCTAAAGATCGTGTTTTTCTGCTCTATTTTCTGGTATGAATAACAATGCATCAAAAGCCAGCTTCATCTTAAAAAGTAAATCAAACCACTATAGTTCTCTGATTGGCCATGGTGTTGAAGAAACACAGATTTTGTGCAAATGGCAATGCGACAATAACATTATGACTGTTTTTATTCCCATTCATATCAAAAAGGCAGTATAATTACCATGTTAAATCCCTCAATCAAAACCAAAAGTACCCAGGGAAAGTCCAAGCCAGCACTGGTATTCACAAACTTTAATCCAGCCACGTAAAACACAGTACACTCATAAATATATTTTAAAAAGTTTGTATTTTTTTCCTACTGTTCTTGTAATACCCAATGACTTCTCCAGAACTATAATGTGCCTATTTGACTACAAGTTAATTGGCTGAAGAATTTATCAGCTGAGGAGGTTCTGATGAAGGATTGCATTTCACTGAAGAAGTACAACTGAAATTGTTCTGCATCTGATGAAGTCTATGGAACTTTGATGAAAATGCTATTTAATATAGTGTATGCGTTTATGAGTGTACTGTGTTTTACATGGCTGGATTAAAGTTTGTGAATGCCAGTGCTGGCTTGGACTTTCCCTGGGTACTTTTGGTTTTGATTCTTAATTCTTTTTGATACCTGGTATAACCTTTGTTTTTGGATTACATGTTAAATCCCTATTACTCCTTACACAAGTGTCCTAATGGCTTCACTGCACTTCGGAAAAAGCCAGCTCCACAGTGACTCCACTTGATATATATAATGTGTGTGTGTGTGTGTGTGTGTGTGTGTGTGTGTGTGTGTGTGTGTGTGTGTGTGTGTGTGTGTGTGTGTGTGTATATATATTATATATATATATATATATATATATATATATATATATATATATATATGTGTGTGTGTGTATATATATATATATATATATATGTGTGTGTGTGTGTGTGTGTGTGTGTGTGTGTGTGTGTGTGTGTGTGTGTGTGTGTGTGTGTGTCTGTGTAAGTTTAGGGATGATGCTGGTTCCCTGCATGGGAGGGTGTAGAAGGACACACTTTTAATTTTATTTGGTGGGTTGAATGGGTTGAACCACAGCAAGTTTAACTCAGCAAGTTTGAGTTTTCATCAGTTTAAACACTGGCAAATTGTTTAGTGGAAGCTAGTTTCAATACATATAAAAGCAGTTTTCTAAAATCCACAAATGGGTTTTTAGGAGTGACACACTTTTTAAATAACTTATTAAAAGAAACACCATAGTTACAGTATTATGGTAGTCTGAATATAGAACAGAACATGAGGAGCAAAACAGATCAAATCATTTGTTCTGCTCTGAGGCTAAATCTTTGCTATTTATTGTTTGCTGACCAAATGAGAGAGAAAAGAAAACACATTATCAAAAGCATTTATTGAGTCATCTCAGAAATGGGATTTGGAAAAACTTTTATTTTAATTTTTATTTTAATTTATTCAGTAAAAGCATTCCGAAAAAAAATCGTGAGCATTGAAAGTAACACTTTTGCTTATTACTAGGAAATTTACATCAGTGTGTCATCGCCAGCAAGGTCTTTTTAAAGAAATCTCCTCCTCTTGTCATTTTTAGACTCCAGATGATTTTATAAGACCTTGTTCTGCTTGGAGTCCAGCAGCATATATACCACAGTCTCTTGCTTCACAGATTCCAGGGATACCAGCAGATCCAAGCACTCCTGGCATACCTGGAGGTCCAGTGTAGCCACGCTCACCTGTTGGGCCTGGCTGTCCATCTTTGGCAACACCTGGGTATCCAGGATAACCTAGAGGAAAAGAAGAGGTGAAATGTTGTCATTCAATTTTTCAAATGAAGTATGAGGAATAATAACCATAATAATTAGAATTTATTAAGATAAATAAAACTAATGTAATAAACTAAACTTATTCTCGTTTACAGTTGTAGGTAGTGTGATCTACAGACTTGTACAATTGTACAGAATACAGAATAATACCTGGTGACCAATGCATAGCAAAGCTACCTTCACAGTGAGTGTCTGTGGAGCAGTATTCAGGAGGACACTGATATTATTATAACCTATGGTATGGAACCATAACGATGCATGGATGTAGTTTGGAGACTGACTATATATGTAAACAGTGAAATATAACAGGCTATTTATTACAGAATAAAGACAATTCAGATATGTTTATTAACACTGAAGTAATTTGAGTAATGTCTTGCCTAGTACAGCAAAGTGCTTTGTCTTATAGTTCATATAAAACTGTTTGTTTGTCAGTTGTTTAATGAATAGAACTTATACAAATGTGTTTTAAATTGTAACAATTGTACCTTTTACTGATATATAATTCCACTTCAACAAACAATGCTTAAGTAATCCTTATTCTGAAAAGCACACTGGTAGTATAAATATGAAGACAACATTATGAAATGAAAAAGTGCTTACAAACATTGTGCCTTTTCTCTTTGATTAAAAAGCTTTAACATCAGTACTCCTTTTTCTTTTTTTGTTTACTATCTGCTTTCTTAATGAAACTATATCATTTTCTATTTCTTCACTTGGGATATATCATCAGTAGAATAAAGCAATGGCTTAAAGTGTTATGCTTATAATAATAAATGGTTTACTATTAGAACAATGAGTAGTAATTTACTGAAATTGGTAATGGTATTTTTAATTTACTGAAATTTTGCAATGTTAAAAAATGTAATGTTGAAATAATAATGTAGAAAACAGTATTAGTTCAATATTTGACATCCAGTAATGTAATTTCCATATTTTACAGTAAGTAAAGTAATTTTCTGTGCTTTGAGTATTGTTTTTTTGAAGTAGCATTCATCGTTTTTTGCTGTAAGATTTGTTATTGTGGGTGAGTGAGTACAGCACAATACTTACAAAAAGTGACTTCCTGTACAGCCGAGTAATTGTATGAAGTGGCAAGGGGGCAAGTGATACAATTCAGTTTAAGAAGCAGTAGTTGCATAAGTCAGACATTAGTATGTCATTATTATTTGCTATATATACTTCTTTGAAGGTCTTTTAAAGTTGTTTTCATTTTAATAAGTACTTCCTTTTAAGAGTGACATAACAGTGTGCAAAACTGTTGTGATGTGATTGGTCTATATGCATTTTAAATTTAAAGTGACAGTTTGTATTCTACAAGAATTTTTCACAAGTAGTCAAATTAAAGAAAGGAAACAAGTTCATTTAGCTGACTGTATGGGATATTATTCTATAGTTATTGCAATGCTTTTTTCTTTTTGTTGTAATGGCTTCTTCTGAAGAAATTTGCACCCCCCCCCCAGAGTTGTTGGACAGTGCGATGATGTACTTCCACTGCAGAAACAAAAGCTGCTACTACTAATGAATGGTTAAAGATACCACCTGGAGAAGCAGAATGTGACCAGGAAATATTGATGCTGCTGCTTGAAAGGGTCTGAGCAACATTGTGGGACATGTGTGACAGAAGATAACATCAATGAGCAGAGACATTTAAAAACAGTAGGTCACCATCATTCCCCAATTCATTAAAGAAAAAGGTATTACTTCTGAGACACAGATTAAGGAAAAGAACTACGGCATCTACTGAGGAGCTTTGAAAGTTAGTGATTTGTTAGCAGGCACATCTAATAAAGCCATCACACAAATGCCTAACATTAATGCTTTGAAGAAGACTGTACAAACAGTTAGAGGATCATGAAGTCTTCAGCAGTACTAAATCATTTGACAGCACTTTCTGCCTAAAATATGCCATTGAAGAGTAGTTTATTTATTGTGAAGCACTGCATAGTCATGTTGTCATTCTTACAACTGTTGAAAACCTCAGTGTGCTTTGTAATTCATCCTATATTCTTGTTGATGGCACAGCTCCTCTGCAGGCAGAACAATGTAAACAATTGTTCACAATACAGTGTGAGATTGGTGATAGAAATCAGAGTAAACCCATTCCTTTGGTGTATGGTCTACTGCCTTCAAAACTAGAAAGTGTGTATGATGCTTTCTAGAATGCAGTACACGAACTGTGTGATTCAGTGTCTTCTGTTTTGTCCTTCTGTTGTTTCAGATCTGTTAGTAGCATAAGGCAGTGCTTACTGAACAGTGCAGCAAAGCGCTGTTGGTTCCATTTCTGCCAAATCATTTGAAGACAAATTTAGAAACTATCCCTTGTAGCACAGGTCAGCACTGGCACAAAATTTGCATTGCTGTCCAAGCAACTGCCTGCTTTGGCTTTTGTGGATGTTGAACATGTCATTGACATATTTGCAGCCATAAGAAATAACATGCCATATAATGCACAAAGCCTTTGTGACTTCTTTTACAGTATTATATTACCTGTAGACCATGATATGGAACAAGAAATGCTAGCACTGCAAGAGTAGTGCCACTGTTTAATATAAACTTCTAGAAACACTCTGACATATGTGGAATGGGTAAACCAAGAAGACAAACTGTAGTGGAGAGGTGACACAGGTAACTAACATATCTGTTAGGTAGGAAGTTCATTTGTTTGGCTGACCTACTAAGAACTGTACAAGCTGAAGGGAATCATGTGGACAATGTGAGGCATAAAATAAATGCTTGCGAGGGGGCATGGCCAAGATGGTGAGCAGTTAACGCCACTGTTTTTTTAGATCTGCTTCATTTTACCATCTCTGACAGGATTTTTACTAAAACACTTTAATAGAACATTTCAAAACTTTATGAATTTATAGCTGAACATCTGCTGAAATATTTACTACAAAAAATAACAAGTTTGAAACTCTTTTAACTGCTTTTTCTTGTCAAGAAACCTAGAAAGACTGATTGTTTCAGAATGAGCCACTCTAAGCTGAGTATACAGGAAAGTACTATGAAGAAAGACATGCAATCTATACAAAGTAACATCAATGAGTTACTTGTAAAGATAGATAAATTAGAAAGCAAAACTGACAATTTTAAAGAGGAATATAAAAAAACAAGTTGAAGTACTGAGTGACTCTCTTAACACAGCAATCACAAGTCTTGAGTATAGAAGAGGCAATGTTTGATTTTGATGGAAGATTACTTGAAAATTAGAACAACACTGAATTCCTTCTAAAACAAAACAACTTATTCTGGAAAAAAATAGAAGACTTAGATAACAGATCTAGAAAAATAAATCAGGATTTATGGGATTCTTGAAAAAGAAGAGGGAGACAGTATCTTCTCTTTGCCCACAGGGAATTTGCATACAGCCATATTTCTCTGCAGCTAAACCTCACTTCAGCCATGTGTCCCCAGGCAAATATACTACAGGGAAATGTCTCACTGCCAAGGCACCTGAACCCGGTTAAATGAACGTTTTATGTATAAAGAATTATGTAGTGGAATAGTTAAATTTGTATGGAAGAATGAAGATAAAAGACAGTTAAAAATCTGGAGACTGGTTGTATTGAATAATAATGATTGTAAGATCTTTATAAAAATAATACAACAAGAAGTTTAAAACTAAAATGCAAACTATTAAGGAAGATATTATATATAGTATAAAGGGAAGGATTGTCAAGAATTATTAATGATACAGAAATTGTGGATGATATTATGAATAGAAAAAGAAGAAGTGAAAATCATGATGGCCTTAATAAGGCAATTGACACAACTGGACATGGAATCTTATGGGCAATAATGAAAGAATATAATATAAGTGAGAAAGTTAGGAAATTATGTATGTCATCATATAGTAATAATAAAGTACAAATACCTGTAAATGGCTAGTTAAGCCAATAAGTACATATGAAGAGTGGTATAAGACAGGGATGTCCAATGAGTTGTATACTCTTTGTATTAGTTATGAGAATGATAGTATGTGGAATAAATTACAAAATGAAGGTGGCAGAGTATATAATACCTGAAGGGTTAAGAATTCCAGTTCTGTTATCATATGCAAATGACATTATAATAATTGCAAAAAACAAACTTTGGATAAAAAAGTAATAGTTTGCACAACTGAGTGTCTAGAGGTGATAGAAATGGCTTTAAATAAAGAAAAAAGTAAAGGTTTAGGTGATGTAGTTAAGATAGAGAGTATATATTTTAAAATGAATGAAACTCCTGTGTTAGGTATAAAATTTGGGAATAAAGCTATAAGAAGAATTCAGTGAAAAATAAAAACAATAGAAGAAATAAAACAAATCTGCCTTTTCTGAAAGACATACAAATTATCATTCAGAAAAAAGGCTTATTTGATAAATTCAGCACTGATGGGAAAATGTATTTTCCCAACAGTATTTGAAAAGGAAATATTGCAGTAAAAAGAGGAGTTTTGTATACAATTAAAGAAAAAGGTGGTTTAGGGTTAATTAATCCAGTGGTATATGCTGCTTCATTAAATTTGAACAAAGTGTTAAAGTGGACACATGAAAAAGATGACAGATTAATAGTAAAACTATATAAATATAAATATGATACATTTCAGGGTATGGTAAAAAGAGTAAAAGAGAAAAAGAGTGTATAAATGAAGAAATAAAAAGTTACTAAGAAAAAATATTTTTGTGGAAAATAAAAACTGATGAGATAGAAAAAATATGGTATATGAATGTAATGATAAAGCATTGTTATGTAAAACCATGGGAAAATGTAATGTACAAATGTAATGACAAAACATTGTTATGTAAAACCACGGGGAAATTTAATAGATGAAAAAAATATATCTGCAAAATAAGATGCAAATGGTGTAATTAGGAAGTAGAATAACAAGCTTTTTTTTGGAGACTGGAAAAAGATATATTGCTAGTAAAAGGAATTATCAGTATAAAAAGTGATAGAATATGTTTACATTGTCAAGAAGATACCACATGTGTTTTTGAAATGTAAAAGAGTAAAAATGTTATGGGAAAAACTATGCAAATAATATTTTTTCAAAGATATAAAATAAGTGGATAAAATAAACATGGATATGATTAAATATGGATATTATAAGAATAGAAGTAAAGAATATGTTAAAAGAAGATATAAAAAGTTATTTTGTTTTATTATTATCTGATCTTTTATTTCTGTTAATGTGAATGGTCTATCAATTTTTTTTATTTATTCACTTGTTAATTTATTACTTATATTTTCCATTAGAAAAGTTTCAACTATATCATCGTTATGTAGGTTACGTGTATTATTTATATTTTCATAAAATATTTTAAAGTCCTAAAGAATACCTTTAATATCTCTTCTGCTTTCTTTTTATTATTCATATATGTTATCATTTCTTTGATATGATTTAGTTTATTCATGTTCTTTGATCTAAGAGCAAGTTTATATGAGCTTAAAGGGTTTACTGAATATACTTAATATGTTTAAGTTTTTCCAGGTTTATTGAAACTTTAAGATTTAGAATTTCAACATATTTTGTATTTAAGTTTTTAAGTTCAGACTGACTGACAATGTCATTTAGTTTTAGATTTAACTTTAGTGTGTCTGTTTTGGCCTTAGTGTATTCAATTATGTGTCCCATTCTCTTGTTATTCTAATATACCAGCTTGTAACTTTTCAATTTAAGTAAGTGTTCAGTGAATCCCAAAAGACAATGTCAGTTACTTTACCATTCATGTCTATTTCTAGGAAATATTTGCTCTGTTTAACAATCTTTGGATCCTTTTATTTTAATACTGTACACTGGTAATCTCTTATGATATATTGGATTGCCAGTTTTTTAAATTATATTAAAGATTAAAGCATTATGGTCTGATAATGGACATGAAACTATTGAAAATTCTCTGATATGTGATAACAGATTGTTTGAGACAAAAATTTATTAAAATTTGTTTGCATTGCATGTCTATAAGAATAATGGGTAAACTGAAGTCAATTTGTTTTCCTTAGCTCATATATATCCTTTAATTAGATTTACAAAATGTGTTAAGTGGCTGAAGATGTGATTCTCAGCTTTCTGTTTACAGTAGAATCTCTGTCTGATAAAATACAATTAAATCAGGCATTATGACTTCACCTTTCATGTAATAGGCTATAGTATCTAAGCAATTTTTTGCATCTTTATCCTGGAATACAACAAGAGTTCACCAATGCATATATTTTTCAGTTCCACTCAGTTATAACAATGCTTAATGTGCCATTATTATCAATATAGGTATCTATTACTTTAAGCATTATTGGTGAGGTCTTCCCTAAAATGAGGATCCCTCTTTTTTTAGCTTGAAAGTCAAAACCTACTAAAACCAAATAATCCTTTAATGGACGTTTATTTATATCTGTATTAAGTAAATGTGTTTCTTGTAGAAATACTATTTGAGCTTTATGCAATTGCAAGCATTTTAATAGACTCTCCCTCTTTACTGGATTATTCAATCCATTAATATTAATAGATATGGATTTAAAATCAGACATTTATATAAGAGAGAGAAAATAGGTATGATGAAATTGCATTTATGTACAAAACTTATTCTATACTTTCTATATAACAGGATGAAATCTTCAACTATGAACAAAACGTTTGAAACAAATAAAAAAATTACCTAATATAACCCTAAAACATTCTACCATGGAATAATGTATTCCTAGTTTGTTAAAAAAGATGAAAAACTACCTCTCAACCTGTCCTTTAGAGTAACAAAGCTTAGCTCATGCTTCTGATTAATATTGTCTTATTTTTAGTATGCATCATCTTAAAAAAAAGTTCTTATGAATAAGAAAAGTTAAACAGGTGTTTAGAATATTTATTATAAGTTGACCAGACTGATATCTCCGCAATCATGTTACCCTGTACCTCATATTACTTCCCTGGTCTACTATAGGGAGAAAGTCCAGTTGTTATTTCCATATTTATTAATTTATAAGTCAGACGATTTTATATTTTTATTTTATTTACTATGTATAAGGTTGTACACAGGATCATAAGTTCAAAAATTGTTACAAGGCTAACTGTCCTTTTGGGCCATTCTAAGCCCAGTCAATTACCCAGTGTGAGGATGAAACCCTGTACCTTGTGCCTATAAGGTGAACACCTTAACCACTATGCTAACCTCCCACCCTTGTAGACATATTTATATTATTTAACTATATACATATTACTCATTCTGATCTCTTTCTATTTCTTTATTATGTCTTGTACTATTATTATATTTCTAGGTTTTATATTTTAGCTATAATTCTAGTGTAGAGTGTCATATAATAAAACATTTATATTTACCTGTATATATTTGATACTCTTTAATCTAGTGTTACTGTTACAATCAGTCCTATTTTTCCTTAAATGTTATGTCATCAAACAACTGAAAAATCTTCCCTTTTAAGATTCAAACTTTTCATAATAAATTGTTCTGAGATATTAAGTTTTGTTATTAAACAGATGCAATAACAGAGAAACACAATCCTATTTTATATCAGAAGTGTCATTCTATAGGCTAGTACATAAACTATCCTTTTGGTATATGGCAAGCATTCAGAATTATTTGATAACTGACATTAGTTTAGAATGTAATTTACTGTCTTTTGCTTGGGTTCAGGTGCCTAGGCAGTGAGACATTTTCCTGTGGTACATTTGACTGGGGACACATGGTTGAAGTGATGTTTAGCTGCAAAGAAATATGGCTGTTTGCAAATTCCCTGTGGGCAAAGAGAAGCACACACTGCAATGCTTAAAGCTTTAATAACCAAATGCACAGGGGGAAAATAATGTCCATGGTCACCAAAGGAACATGAGAAAGCAGGCAATATGTCAGGCATCAGCAGCAGGCTGGCTAGAGGGCATGTCAGTGGCAGTAAAAATGTAGTGCACAATGGGCAGTGCCTTTGTAAGCAGTGTGTGCAGATAACTACCTGTGTCTAGGGAACATTACCTAAAACACATACTGAAGCATTAATGTGACTACAGTAGCCTGCAGGATTTCCTACATGCTATAGCACACGTCTACATGTTGTAGTTACATAAGTATATACTGTACACTGAGCACAACACTCATTACTTCTTCTACCACCATGCATTTGGTTATTAAAGCTGTGAGCATGTCAGTGTGTGCTTCTCTTTGCCCACAGGGAATTTGCAAACAGCCATATTTCTCTGCAGCTGAATGTCACTTCAGCCATATGTCCCCAGTCAAATGTACCACAGATAAATGTCTCGCTGCCAAGGTGCCTGAACTCCATTTAACGATTCATTCAAAATCTTTAAAAAAATATTTTTTTTGCCAGTCCATTAAATTTGTATACATTTCATACCATATTCCATCTGGTCCTGCAGCCAAATCTGTATTTACTTGTCCTATTACTTTATGTAGCTCATTTTTAAGAAATCTCCTTTTCTAGCTCTTTATTCTCTTTTTTTGTTAACTGTTTTACTTTCCATGTTGTTTTAGTACCTTCTTTTTTCTTTAAACATTTCTTGTACATATTGTACTATGCTATTCATAATATTTTCCTGTGTTCTTTCTATTTCTCCTTTTATATAGTTTTTTTATTTTTCTCATTACACTATCATCTTCCTTTAAAAATCTGCTTAAGTAACTTGATACTTCCGTTTTTCATTGTAATATTTGCTTATACAACAATGCTTGTATTTTTTCTTGAATTATTTCATATAATTATTTTCTTTGCCAAAGTATTTTCTATCATTATGTCTTACAATGCATCAATATTTTTATATTTTTCTTTCTCTAATTTCTCTCATATCATATTGCCACTGAAAAAACAAACTTTTTATATTTTTCCTTAAATATCACCCACCATTCAGACCAATTTTTATAAAATGTTCACATAGTAATGTGATCTTTCCATAATTGTCTTACTAATCTCTCTCCTTCTTCAGTCCATGCATTCTCATTTACCCTTTTATTCCTTTGGCTATTTTTATATATTTCTTGGTTACCTTTACTGCTTTACAAGATGATCAGAAACTCCTGTTTCAACCATCAACCCTTCTCCTATAACTAAACATTTTGATGCTATAAAATAATTTATTTCAGTTCTATAAATACCCCTTTTGTTAGTCCATGAATTTTTGTCCCTAACTTCTAACATGTTCTTATATCATTTCCTTTCTTTTTACCCTTGCCTCTTAATTCACAATAAAAATATCCCATTATTATAATATTCACATTTAACACTACATAGTCTAAAATCTGATGAAGTAAGCTTTCTTTTCTTAAAAACTTAGTATAAGCATATCCTATGATTCTATATACTTATTTCCATTTTTAATCTGCAATGGTTAATCCTCCCATTTTTGCTAAAGTTGCATCCAATATCTTTACTGCATTTCTACAAAATACTTCAGAATTCTACATAATATGGCTATTCCAGAACATCTTTAATTTCCCAAATTCCAGATTATCTTCCTTCCCATGGTTTCTCTACTTGTAATCTTTCTTTCTTTCTTAAAATCATGTGTTTTCTAATACAATTGCATCTACATCAGATGTATTACACCACTCCAAAATCCCTATCCTTCTTAATACTATTTACAATTACAGAAAGCACACTAAAATTTAAATTTTCTCTTTTTCTTAGATTCATGGTTTCATAGGTTCATAGCTAATTACTAAGCTAGCTTTCTTAATAGTCCATTCTAAACCTATCCATTTTCCCTCCCAAATGTGAGAGTCAAATATTTTAACTATTGTACCAAACTCCAGTCATTAGCTGTATATATTTTTTCAACCATTTCCTTTTTTTGTTTGTTTTGTTTTGTATTTATCTATTTACATTTTCTTTTTCTGTCTTTTACCAATAGAATTCTGTTTTTTACTACCTCCTAATTTGTGTCTTCTTTATCACTTATTTCAGAACCTTCTTCTATGTCCTCTTTATTATTCTTTCTTATCAAATTTTTCTTCTGTTTCTACTAATTTTAAAATGTCTTCTCTTTGTTCATTTTTTCTATTTCTTTTTCCTTAATCTTATTTTCATTTTAGCAATGCCTCCATAAATGTCCAGTTTTTCTACATTTATAACATTTTCAATTGACATCTTTTGCATCATGTCCCATTTCCCCACAAATATAACATTTCATTTTGTCTCAGTTACTTAACAACTCTCTTCCACAAAAAAAACATGTTTTGGGCTGTCCCCAGTATTTTATGACATCCATATCCCCCTCCATATTCATCATACTTGGTATATGTATAATTTTTTGTCTTTCTGTTTTTAACACAATATTACAGTCCCAGCCATTAGTAAATAAACTCCTTTTGTCATAAACATTTGCAATATAAAGGCTTCAAATGTTCTTTTAAAGTGACTCTTTCTGCCCGTGTTTAAAATTGTACATGAATTTTATTTTTTTTGCTTCCCTCTTAAATGCTTTTATCACATAAAGATCCCAGGGGTTACAGTCTTTCTTTTTTTCATATTCTCCAAGAAAAATTTCCACTGAAAAAATAGTCTCAGATATAATGTCACAAAATGTCTCTTTGTTAGTAAGAATAAATGTTTTTGCCTCATGTGCCTTTACACCCAAAGAAGCTATTAAATTTTCCCAGACTTCATGCCTGTCCATTTCTTTGTCTTCTTTACTTTGAATCCTTGCCACATACTTCTGTTTTTCAGTTTTTTTCCCTTCTTTTCTGCTACTCCCCTTTTGTCTACTTTTATTTTCTCTGCATATGTTTTCTTTTCATCTTATTACTATGCTTCAGGATTGTCTCTCCTCTTTTTGTATTTTCTCCATAAAGTCTTCCCAGGAAGTATCTTCTTCATTTTCTAGCTCAGTCTGCACTACCATTTCTTTATGTAAATCATCCTGCAATCCTCCCAACAGGGGTGTTGTAATTGTATATCCATCATTTACTGACTCATCTCCTTCAAACAAATTTCTTTGAAACATTTCCTCAGAATTCTGCACACATTCTCTGGTCTCTGTATTTGCTTTCTCCTCCCTTTCTTTCACCACTGCATCATCTCCTTCTCTCTTCATCTGTCGCATTGTTTTTTCAGGTCTCCTCTGCAGCTGGAATGGAAACAGGAAGTGTTCCTCCACAACTGGTCTCACTTGCAACAATGTCGAGTAGGGGAAGCTTCCCAATGTCCTGGCCAATTTTCCCTTGATCAGTGAGAACACCACCTAGGTTTGGCCTTGAAAGGCATTGATCTGATGGGGCTAACATGGTCAATAAATTGCAAATAAATACATAATGAAGGAATTATGCATATTCAGTTTATCATAAATATTTATGGTTGTGAAATACTGACCTAAATAAAAAAGTAGTATATATTCTACTTATGCTTGCAAACAGTTTTGGAATTCTCCTAAAGCATAATACACCTGAACTATATAAAAACAGTTGTGGAATAAAATCTGAATCAGGGTACACATTCTACAACATTATTCATATTGCAGAATGGTTTTAACTCAGTGAAAAATTAACAGAACTCTGTTCACATAGAAAATGACTATAATGATAGAATATGTATCCACACAGAATTCCACTCTGCAAAAGGCATTTCAAATTCAAGGTTTTTGTACATGCCTGAATAAGTTTATGCACAAAGTTTATATAACCTGATATTCATATGTGCTGCAGATTTATCCACAAAGTGTTCAATATAATAGCAAGTCCACAATAAATATTACAAAAAACTGCTCTACATCTACAAATTAAGATCACCAGTATGCTTTAGTGATTATTAATCACTCAATCAATCTTGCAGAGATTAAGAGTGAGACTAATTAGCTTGCAACTTTTTGGGTCAGAGGAGTGATGCAATTATATAAGTTCTAAAACACTGGTCTTGAATTTCTCTAATTAAAGCATTTATGTTTCACAAAAAAGGTATTGTCCTAAGTTATTCTTTAATTATCAGTTATCAAAAATAGAGATGTACTGCTTCTGACAAAGTAATAAACTGAGCACACAAAATATATAAAAGGACCTGTGTAACACTCACATCCTGCAAAGTTATCAGGTTTTCAGTATGGAAATAAGAAAAAGGAGAATAAAAGTGGAGCTGGGACCACACCATTTAGAACCCTATTTGTAATGGGGATACATTCTGAAAAGAAATGAAGCCAGCAAACCAATCTAAGTTCAGATTGCTACCTAGGCACTAGAGGAACATACTGAAAATAAATCAAGCCAGCAAGCCAATCTAAGTTCAGATTGCTACCTAGGCACTAGAAGAACCTCAGAGAGGGATGAAAGCAAGGAGCAATGTTAGCTCATACATCCTAAGGGCAGGCAATCACAGCATGGTCTCACTACATAAGCTCCACTTGCTAGACAATTGATGATTGAGAAGCAGACTGGTCCCACCAAGCATTTCTTTGCAAATGTAGCCTGGAAGCATGTGTGATGATAACATACCTCTGCCACTAGCCATTGCAAGCCACCACTTTGCAGGAAATGCTGTCTGTTTACTATAAGATATAAGAAATAATATAAACAAAAAATAGCTAGTCAGCCATGAATATAGCGTCTTTGTTGACTAGCTCTTTTTCACACCAGTGGCATAGGACATGAAGGGTCTATATGAGGGCTCTATGATGCAGTTCCTCACTGAGAATGAGGTCCAACAAGGAGGTTGTAGTGTTCTCCTTTCAGTGCGAAGAGAGGACAAAATAGATAAACTGGTCTATGAGAAAAGGTCATCAGACTAAGGAAAAAATAAAGTTGCTACACTTCTTAAAACTAGTCAAGCAGTTGCAGAATCAAAATGTAGAACTGAGATCAAGAATATGGTCTACTAACATAAAATGTAAGGTTTAAGTGTCTACAGACATAAATCCTACAGAGCAGTGGCCTCAAACCATAAGCCTACAGGCTAGATGTGGTCCTTGATATGTAATATATGACCCTCACAAGATGCTACTGATATAGCGTATATGTGGATGAGCAGGCACCTTGGTAGCATCAGCTGTCGCACTGCTATTCTTTGACTAGTGACCATTTTGATTTCTATGTTCTTACAGTCTCATCCATAGCATAACACTGAATCAGTGAGCAACAGGCAAACTGGAGTGAATCATAAGTCAAACATTCCAATCAATGGCGCTATTTACATTCACATCGAGCAGAAAAAGGGTTGCTTAGTCGCACACTTAATGACTGCATAAAATTAACATTTACACCTTTGAATTAAGTAAAACATAGCATATTTTACTGATAGTTCAATTTTGACTGAACAAATGTTTCAATAATGCTTACTGTGAAACTAGAGATCAACTGCAGTTTACCAGTGGAAACAAGCCTATGATAATACTGCAGTACCATCTAACTGACTGCTAACCAACATTCTGAGACATTTGCACACAATGAAGCCATTCAGTAAAGGACCTGCATTCACTGTCGGTACTGCACTACTCAAATTCCTGCTACAGCTCCCAAATAAAGGATATGTGTCTAAGTTTGCTGGGGTAAAATGTAAGCAGCATTTTCCTCATGATGCATTTCCTATCTGGGAGGGTAAATCTACAGATAAGATAACCAGGCAAATAAGTAAAGTATGAGAGTACAGAAGCTCCTGAAGTTAAATAAATTCAAGAGTTCAGTAAATAAGGAAATTACAGAACACTTGTTAATAGTATTTCTGGACTTAAGAGTTCATGTATGGGAATCTTCATTACTGGACATCTTACCAATGATAGACTCAGGTTAGCAACTGTCTTACATCCTGAAAAAAACATGTCTGGCTGTCTGTCTCATCAATGACCTGTGATTTCAGCTGAAATGAAGGTTTCTTCTTTAATGTGCTACAGGCCATATCATGGTTGGAGGCATTCTTGTTATTGTGTTTTCGATCAGCAATTAGAAAAGCAGGAATCCATGCAGTTTCTTTATGATGAGCTTTTATTTCTTTACTGATTTTATTCACTTCTTAGCCATGTCAAGTCTATATGGCTCAAGTTTCTTTTATAGGATTCACCTGGGAGCACTAGTCTAGCTTAGGGGTTTACTTACAATCATACATCATAATAAAGAGAATCAAACCTGGGACTCTAGAATGAAGCTCATTAGTAGCTTACAGCTGTAGCCCTCTGAACTATACTTCCAGTCTAATTCTCCCTGCCACAAAGGGTAAACTTGTTTTTTTTAATGGATCTGTATTTAGCAACACACACATGCACATGCAGAGCCACACACTCACGCACACACACACACACACACACACACACACACACACACACACACACACACACACACACACACACACACACACACACACACACACACACACACAACACAACACACTGATGTGACTTGTCACCCCACTCTCTTTTGGGTGACCAACTGACATTCAGCAACTTTCGGTATATAATATTTACTCACTATGACCAGGGCATAGTGAGACCGTTGTAATATTAATTAAGGAGATAAATATCATCTGCAAATTGTTTAGCTGGCTTAATGACTGTATTTTATTAATTAGGGACGATAGTAGAAGTTCTCTGCATTCTTCATGATCAAAACTGATAGTCTGAAAAATAAGTTTTAGTTAAGTGCAGTCTGCTTGAAAACAAAGATTCAGCCTTTTAAATGTGAAACTGTAAATAGTGAGAAGTTAATAAGCTGATTATTACATTCAATGAACTAATTCTTTATATTGTGCAACACTACTTTGAAGCAAGAAGCACTGGTAGGACTTAGTAGCCAAGTGCTAGGGTCATATACTAAAATATGAAAAGCACAACAGAATGGACAACTGAGTCTACATTACTTATTAATTCGACACAAAATGCTACCTCAGCTTTTTGCCTTCTAAGGATCTAAAATTCACATAGACAAATTACTTATGGACAGCAACACTGTGATCAGTCAGTTGCCCAAGAAAGTACTCTTCTGAAATGTAATCTTAGTCAAAATACTTTAAAATCACACAAAGTACAACATAAAGTATAGATTCTTACCAGATAGTGTTTTTAAGTTACATCCAACTCCTGTAGTGACACCATGATTAACTATTGTCATCCACAGAGTTTACTGGGCAAGTAGAGAATGGAAGACACTTGTCAGGCCTTTATTCTGTATCCTACACAAAGACACACTGACCTACAAACAACATATTGATGCCGATCAACCTATTGCATGTCTTTGGAATATCAGAGGAAACCAATGTACCCAGAGAAAACCCACACAAGCATAGAAAGGATATGCAGACTCCACAGACAAGGCACCAAAGCCAAGAATTGAAATGGAGAACCTCTTGCTGTGAAGTAACAACACTAACTGTCCCTTTAGTGCCATCCAACATTTAGATTAGCTAATGTATATTCTATTTGAAATGCATGAATATTTTTATTTTAATAGCCATTTAATGCACTATTGAAGTATAAGTAATGGACAAGGATTCTCCAATGAACTTATCAGTATGTATAATTAACACATAAAGTGGCCATATTTTTCTGTCCGGTTACATACAAAGCTGAGCGCTACTCCTTGGACCTTCTTGGGGTTCCTTTTTGTATTTCCCTCTGATTATGATCCTTCCCCTATTTGATATCTGGCTGGTACCATGCTGGTGCCATTGATGGCTTCATATCATATGTTTTTGCTTCTAGTATCCTCTTGCCTCTATTGAACTAGTATACTATCTGAAAGACCTCTCTGTGGCCCCCTCCACCAACAATTACTGCTTGTTCCAGGAGCTGTTGTCACTACAGTACAATCCTAGACTCTCCTTCTCTCTATGAATAGATTACTGAAATATTTTGAACTGATCCACTCCAAATTATCACTATAGCAACCTACATTTGCTCTTTAACCTGGTTCCTTGGAACCACAAATGGAATGTGAATTTTCATTAAAAATTCTACTGCCCACAGCCAAGACTGATAGTGCAGAGGGATGATGATCTGACTGTGACCCAAATCACCCCCAATCAATTTGCAGCTTAGGCAATATAGCTGTCAGGCGAGGATGAGCATGCCCTTCCTGTGGTGGAGGCAAAGCAAAGCAGAATGCAAACTGCTTCTTCCCTCAAAGGAGAGATTAGGATGCAAAAGGCATGACCAGGAAGCAGGTGTTAGACTCACCAAACCATTGATATGTGGAATCCTTCATAGTGGGTATAAGGGAGTGTGCAGCCCAAGAGAGAAGGCAATGTGATCCCTACAATGACACAATTTTCTCATCCTCCTGCCCAGGAAGTGAGGTTATGGCCATCATAAATGTCCTAATATCCAGGATGTTGGTGAGGATACAAACAACCTTCATAACTGCCCTAATGATGGCCCCCTCCATATGGTTCTTGCCTCCATAGTCATGGAAGATTCCCATCACTAAGGAATCAATTCCATCTGGTTGGAGACTTTATGGTTAGCAGATAAGGGGTCAAAATCCACCTAGAAAAAGATTTTACAGCATATGAACATGTCATTTGATGAAGTGCAAGTGAACATGAAAATGAGTACTGATAAACTTCTTGTTGTGTTTAACATTCACTTTTTATGTATTACTTTGTATTATATTCATTTGAAGTATTTAGAATTCTAAAACTCTGTAAACAAGAACTAAAAAGAAGACAAAAAATATGACAGTTATTACCTCTTGGACCTTGTGGACCATCAGGACCTGGAAGCCCAGTACCTGGATCTCCTCTTATACCTTTCACACCTCTATTACCTAAAAAAAAAATATCAGATTCATAAAGAAACTGCCAATTTACACATTATCCATTTTAATATTAAAAAGTTAAGGTAATGTCACTTTCTAGTGAACCTGCTACTGGAATTGTTCCCACATCAACAGCACTACTAACGCATGTATTTAATTAGTTGTTTTCTTACTCATCTGTTTGATGAATAAACCCTTTATTTACTTATTTACTTATAAATATGTTTTAAGCAAAATAATATAGCAGTACTTCACATACCTTGTTGATCCTTGCAACAGAATGCTCTAAGGCTAAATGCTTCAGAAGATGAGCAAGAACAGCAGAAGTTGAAAGAGTTTTATTAATACAGCATATATTTCCCAGTTTAGTAAATGTCACAAATATGACTGGTCCGTTCTTCTCAACTACTATGATTTAATCATAGTGGTATGATTTTTGGCTTCAGATTTTGTCTTGTTTTTCCTATGTTTGCTGACTTTCTTCTGATTTTCCTCATAAAGATAGACATGTTAGGGGTGTGTACATTATTAAATAACTGAAGTAAGCCTGTACAAATATTTCTTATCACTAACTATATGGGGTCTAGCAACTAATGGCTTTCTCCAGCTCTCTGACAATAGGCAAAGGGTCCATGATTTGAAAAAATTTGAAAATTCAAAAGGAAATGGTAAATTCTGACAAGTTTTGGCATGCTAAATGCTACTTAATATAATAAACATATTTCATAATATAGTTATTATGATGATACAGTAATCATTTAAAAAAACAGCCACTAACTCCTTCATAGATTTCACAGATTTCATAGACATTCCAAGGCCAATAAGTGTTATGATTATTCATGGTGGCCAGTACCCTCTCTCATGCAGCACCTCCTTTTTCCACGAGGGCCACACTCATCAATCCTACAGTAAATTTGTGGCTACCCATCCAGGCATCTAAATTATGTTTAAAGGAAGGTAGTGAGCTGTACTGCTTAGCATGTAGTAGAGGTTTATTCCAGAGGCTTGGGAGATGCTTAGTTATAAACCTGTCCCTCCATTGTGTTTTATTTATCTGTTGGTAAAGATTTAAGTTCCTGGTTGTAGTACTGGTATAGATATTGAATTTGTGGAGATACCCCTGAGATCCAGGACAATTGGGTTTCTAATGACGTGATGAATGGGACAAAGATCTCCTACCAAAAGTCTATGATACACAGAATAAAGTGATAGAGCTTCTAGCCTTTCTCAGTAGCTCAGGGGACTTTAAGCTTGTGATATTTTTGGATAGTGTGTTTTTTCTAAAAAATTGATATGTTTAGTGAGATACATCTTGAAGGGGACATTGTACCTGATAACTGGTCTGATTGTTGTAGAGTATAAGGGAATGATTACCTCTTCAGACTTTTTTGATATTCCCTTAGCAATAAGCTGGGCTAAATAAAATTATTTCCTGACAGCATCTGTTACATGATGATCAAATGAGGGTGGGGGGGTTATCAACCCAACATCCTAAGTCCCAGACTACATTTTTTTTCTTAGTGTTGTGTTGTCTATACAATATGATATAGGGTAGGGTTGTCTACCAAAAATAATGATACTACTCTTTTTAGCATGCAATTTGAACCCATTTTAGGATACCAACAGTTTACTTAGAGATGATTCATTTTGGAAGGTTTGTGTGTATGAGGGTAATGTAAAACCAATCCCTAGTTTGCAGTCATCTGCAAACTTTTTTAGTCAGAGATCTTGGATCTCTGCTTTAAGATCTGAGAAGTAAATGCTGAAAAGTAAAGGCCCTGACTGCATCCTAGATGGTTTAACTTTGAATAGCAGCTCATGTGCTGAACAAGTATGTAAGGGGAGGATGGCCAATAGCTACAGCTTTCACATCCTGAAAGGAAGGTGCAGTGGTTTCTGGGAAGGTATTGCAACTCCATTGTTAGAGCTGAAGGCTCATACCATGGAAAGCTGTGATTTGCCAAACCAGTGATGGTAGCCCTTATCCATGCATATTTCAAACAGCAACAGACACATTATATCTGCTGATTGATGACTAGTGACATTTTCTCAAGAAGGTGTCCTTAATAGATGCCTGTTTAGATTTTATCTTATTGTATGTGGATTAATAATCATTTTCTAAAGTAGCTTTGACTACTGACCCCAGGAGTTCACAGTTTTGATCTATCTGTTGACTGTCTCTGGAATATTGCTTTTCCCAGCCCAGATGTCTGATTATCTGAGAAGACTTAGCATGGGAACAATCCAACAGAAATACACCTACTGTCCGTTTGGGTAATATATCCTTAACTTTTCCATTCCTGGTTTATTTTTTCTGATTACAGATTGATTGATTTAGTTCTTACAGAGACATGGGTGCAACTCTTTTTGATTTAACTAATGACTTTTTCTATAAGATTTAACATTCTTACAATTATTTTATTTGAGTGTGGCTTTCTGCCAGTTTGACCTCTACCTTTTATCACAGCTTTATTTGCATTCATACGTTATAATTTTAACAGTTTTGGGCTTTTATATTTTACAGCCACATCATAATATGTTTCCTTTGTGTGGCTTAACTAAATATTGGATCAGAATTTTCCAATGCATTGTACATTAGTTTAACTTGCATTTACTTTTCTGTTTTTATTTTGGTTTTGGTTTAGTTTTCACTGTTTGGAGGATTTTGTTATTACTTCATTGCTCATCAGTTTTAACTTGAATCCACTAATTTATTTATAGATGTCTTCATGTTTTTTTTTCTTATTCTTTGTTGATTACGCAGTTTCAGACAGCTATATTTTTGACCTTCTATCATTTCATCAAATCATGGGGATTGCATGCAGTTGAGAACATCTACTGGCACTCTACCCCATTTCTCATTCTAAGTTGCTTTGGCCTGTACCAGATCATATCAGAAGTTGGTACTTTTAAGGAAATATAGAGCAGGCTGCTCTCATGGCAGTAGTTGGATGTTGCAAGGGTCTGATACTTGGCTTGTACCAGTTCCCAATGGACCAAGTAATGGGGTGAAACCAGACACAGCACATAGGGCATCAGTCCTTTGGGTGGTATCCATTAGCTTCCATTAATATCGGGAATAGATAGTTGGGACTTACCTCCCTGAAGTATCTACCTTATACTTAAATGCTAAATATGTCTGCAACATGACAGGCATTTTGTCTTTTCAGTTGCATGATGCAGACATTGCATTTATTCCTGAGAACTGGATGGAGATTGGTTGATCTAATGCCTCATGGATTATTGGTTGCTCATTAATCAAGACTTGAAATAAAACAGTTAAAAATGTAGTATCAAATAGGAAATATAAAAATGGGTGAATGGCATGGTTGCTATTACCTATCAGTTGATCATTAAGTTAAATCATTGAAGGTTGGTTCTACCAATTAACTTAAATATGTAAAGGAATAACTTATGGGTGCATCCTCACCTGGCATTCTTCTGGCAGTGTAAGGATATTCCTGCAGGGGTTTACTGACTTCTGCACCTCCTCTGTGCTGATTTGTAAGGTCATAGATAAGTACTAGGCTAGCTGTCCTTGCTACTTTAAGCCTAGACAATTTCCCTTTTTGGGCACAAAATAACCTCTCTCATTTGGTTAGAGACTGGCCTTCCCCATCTCATGGTTGCTAATTATATATTTCATCTAATGAGAAGAACTGTGATCATACCGTAGATAATTTGAGAGAATCCATGCATGGGATAAAGCATTTATGAGCTGACTCTGTCTATTAGTAGCACAGGGACAGTCCTGGGATAAATTTTCTGTTCCCCATCCATAGATCCAAATTATTCTTGAATATGGACAGGGATCAACTTTTTTATGTGGGTGAGGAGTCTATTCCAAAGCAGCGGTATCCTCTGGTAGATATAATTGTCCCTCAAAACCATTCCATTGATGTTGTAGAAGAAGATTAGATCCATACACTGACTATTTCTGATGCCATCTGATGCAATTTGACTGGCTAATGTACAGTAAACCCAGCAGAACTGGGTCAGAGGAAGCCTTGCCAAATACAGATCACATCTTAGCAGTCTGTGGGATACCAACAGGAACAGGGCTTTGAGTTGGTCCATGTAGTACATGTTGCTTAGGTTTTGTATCTTTTTAGTAAGATAGCTCTGTGGGTGTTTCAGTTGTTGCATGTGTCTGGACAGCTACATGCCAAAAGGGGCATTATACACACATTAATTGCCTAATGAGGGCTGAGTAAAGGGGGTAATGACATCCCTAGATTTAGACATAACCCCTTTGTTTATAAGTTGTGCAATATAGGACTTTATTTCGATAATGGGCACGTGTTGGTCAAAAGTTAGGTCATAAGTTTCCAAATCCTGAACAACTTTTAGCTCTTAGAAGTGCATTGTCAATGTGGTAGCTCCTTGGGGTGGATGACTTCCCAAAGGATACAATAATGTATTTTTTGGCATTTAGTTTCAGTCCCTGATTTTGGCACATGTAATTTATTTAGAACAAACCTTCCTGCAGGATGGCTAAGTCATTTGGAAGTTTAGTCAAACATAGTCAGCCAGAGTCCTTTGGTATTAGCTTTTACTTCAGAAAAGTAGCTGCAAGACAGAAGATGGAAAATGTATCCATGATGATTAATTCTTCAGGACGTATTTTTCTTTTTATCCTTTGTTGACTGGGTTAGTCCCACTAGGATAGTGACCTCTTTTCAAGGGAGATCTGAGGTGGTATTTATACTACTAAGGGAAATTTGCCCAGTCTATCAGGGAACTTGCCTTATTCTTTTACATAGGTGTTATTGGATCTTCTACATCCACCTGAGCTACTACCAAATCAATCAGATGGAGCCTCACTTTAATGTCTCATCCAAAGGATAGCACATGCAGGAGGGCAGCACCCCCCTTTATGCTGCACTGCAGTGTCAGCAATTGATCTACTTGGTGTAAGAATATAGTCCACGGCCTTCTTCATCAAAGGCAAGTGTGCTACCTGTTGTGCTACTGAAACTGCAAGAATCAGACTTTAAAATCAGGACTGATGAATATTCAGTGGCTTTTCTTAAAGAACTCATTTACATTATGAATAGATTCAGGTTTACTCAGGAAGATTCCACTGCCACACATTTACTTGGTCATTACCCTGGACTTGGGTTTCCACCTAGGTGCAAAGATGGTGGAACCTGTCTCTTGGTTTGATCACTTGATTATTCACTTCATGGTTAATCAACCCCATGTTGAGCCACCTGCTGTTTTATATGTCCACTACAGGAAAAACAGCTCAGTAGGTAAAAAATAAAAAAGATAGCTGGGTGCCAGGATAAAAAGGTGCCCAATCCTGATGCCAGGACTAGAAAAAATGACAGTGTGGAATTCTCAAGACATGAAAACATTCCTACAATGGATCTAGTCCAGGCCCTGGGGGAAGATGCTCCCCTACCCTCCCCCCCCACTGTAGAAGAAAGTTGTAGTCCACAAAAAAATCACAAAAACTGATAAGCCAAAAAAGAGCCATAAAGATGACAGAGTGGACTATCGAGGATAAAAAAGAAATTATGTTTTGTTACTATTATGCAAGACGCCCAGAATTTTCAGATAGAAGACATACAAAAAGATTAAGAGAGAAATTAGAGGAAAGAAAAATACTTACACAAGAAAAACTGTCAGAAGCTTCAAATAAGAATTTGCTTTCATTAATACAACAGATTTATGAAAAACATTATAAAAACCAAGAAACCTTAGGCTGTTTGGAAAAAGAAGTGATTAAGGAAGTGCAAAAATATAAAGAAAAACTTTAGATTTTTGAAAGGTATAAAAAAAAGAAATATGGACATGGGAAAGAAAGAGAGGTCTGAAGTGGTGCAATATTTACGCAAAGGAGAAAGCCAAATTAATCAATAAAAAAAGCAGCCCCAAAGATATTCAAAGTGAAATACAGGTAAAGGCATCCAGATATAGAAAATTTCACAATGCAAAAAATAAGACACAAACAAGATCAGTAATGTAGAAATTAAAAAATAAAAATTAAAGTTATGGAATATCTGCAAAGTGAGGGATTTAGTATAGAAAGTCTAATACAGGTTATATCATAGCATGGTGGAACAACGGGTCCCCCAGATAAGGAGCAACAAGAGAATCAGGAGACATCTGAAATTGAAAGATGGACATGGAAAAGAAAAACAAATTTAATATGGTGCAATATTTATGGAAAAGAGAAAGCAAAACTAATCAATTCAAAAAGGGCAGCACCAAAGATATTTAAAGAGAAAAACAGGCAAAGGCATTTTCATATGAAAAATTTTACAATACGAAAAATAAGAAAACAAAGAGGAAGAGCAGAAAAGAGGATTAGTAATAGACAAGCTAACGAAATTGAAACTGAGGCTATGGATTACCTCTGAAGTGAAGGATTTAGTGTAGAAAATAGAACTCTGATAACATCACAGCAGAATACAACAATGGATCCCTCAATTAAGGAGAAACCAGTAGAGCACAAAATATCTGATCAGTTGCCATATGAAGATACTTTGGAACCTTCCATAGGAAACCAGTACAAACATTCAGTATGTGGCACACAGCAAGGGAAGGAACAGGGAACTGTGGCAAGTCAGACACAGTCAATGTTGTGCAGTGATAGGACAATGAGTTCCCATATGACAGCTCAATGGATGACATAGGATAAAACTGAAGAGAATGCGGCACAGGAAGATGCTATGGAGCTTTCTGTAGAATGCCCACAGGAAATGGAGAACAAAGAATGTGCCCTCAGTTTAGAAGAAAATGATCTAAAAGTAGAGTTGCTTGATTTAATAGAGATGGACAGATATGTTAAGATCAATAAAAGAAATCAACTACAGAAAATCAATAAAACCCAAAAAGTTAAAAATTTGATAAAACAAATGAACACAGTAATTAGAACTGTTCATAGAAATTCCTGAAATATAACAGAAGTAAACAGGATGTATTACTGTACAGCTAAATTAATAACAGGTAAAGTCTTACCACAAAAACACAGGGTGGTAAAGGAAAGGAGGGGAAGAAATCAAATGCCATCATAAAAGTATCGAACAGAGAAAACTATAAAGCAGTTAGGGCAAAAATATCACAGAGGGAACAGATCAACAAAAATGCTCAAAAAGATATATGTGATAAAAGCAATGCACAGTATAAGAATCAATCAGGAACTATTGTGCACTATAGCAAATAATAAACAAAAAAATATCAGCACAGGCAGAAAAACTTAGAAGATATTTAGATAAATAGGAAAAGTACAAAATAAGCAATTTATTGATGACCCAAAAAAAGTTTTACAGAGACTTGGGAAACAAGGCAAAATGAATTGAAACACCACCAAAAAAAGAAGAAATACATACATTTATTTATTTTATTTAATTAACATTTGTTTACTGGGAAAGTCTGACTAGGGCAGAGCCAATTTTCAGCAGTGGCCTGGGGAGAAGCATTAAAGACACATGTCTTTGGAATGTGGGAGGAAACTGGAGTACCCAGAGGAAATCCACACAAACACAGGGAGGACATGCAGACTCTGCACAGAAAGCACCCCAACTGAAAATCAAACTAGAGAACCTCTTTCTGTGAGGTGACAATGCTAACCACTGCATCACTGCAGTGCCCAATATATTTTGGAGAAGTAGATCCTGTGGAACATAACAAAGATACTGAATGGATAAAAAAAGTAAAAGAAAGAATAAAAAGTTCAAATGTACAGGATATGAAATGGGATGAAATAACGGCCAGAGAATGTGAAACAGAATTAAGAATAGCTTCTAACTGGAAACCTGAGGCCCAGGTAAAGTACATAACTTCTGCCTAAGAGTACTGACATCTTTATATTTAGATTCAGCAATGAGTAAGAACTATTTATATGTGCACGTGGTTAACAACAGGAAAAACACTAGTCCTACTTAATAGCAAATCTGCAAGCCATCCTAAAAACTATATACCAATAGCTTGCCTTCCGACGATGTATAAACTATTCACCGGAATTGATGCTGACAGAGTTTATAGTCATTCAGAAGAAAACTCAATCATGGTAATATAAGAAAAGGGTAACAAAAGAAAGTCATATGGAACAAAGGAACATTTGTTATTAAAGTCATAATGGAGAACTGTATAAAGGGGAAGAATCTACGTATGGCATGGATAGACTGCAAAAAAGATTTGACAGCATCTCACATCCATGGATAAAAGAGTGCTTAAAAATGCATAACATACACCCTACACTGATTACAGTGACCATGAAACAGTGGCAAACCACTCTGCAGTTAAGCTATGATAAAAGGCAAATTATTATTCCAGGGATAAAAATTCAAAGGGGAATATTCCAGGGTGAATCTTTGTCACCGCTGCTCTTTTGTCTTGCCCTTAACCCCTTAAGAAGTCTACTTAACAGATTAGGTCATGGCTACAATCTAGCTCCCAGAAAACAACAAAGCATAAAGACTTCTCATCCTCTTTTTATAGATGATCTAAAAGTATAGTTGCTCAGAAGAGGAACTGAAAGAAAGCACAACTGCAAGTGATCAAAACTTTTTCAGATGATATAAGAATGTCATTTTGTCTTGATAAATGTGCAAAAGTAGCCTTTAAAGCAGAAATGCTACAGCACTAAGAAAACATAAGCCTAGAACAGGAATGTGATATAAAAGAACTTGAGCAAGAGGGAGTGTATAAATATTTGTAAATTGATAAAGGATCATCAATAAAACATGAACAAATGTGAATAAAACTTAATAATTAATATTTAAGAAGACTAAAATTAATACTGAAAACAGCGCTGACATCTAGGGACAAAATCCAAGCTATAAAGCAATTTGTTCTTCCTGTCTTAACTTGCAGTTTTGAAGTGATTGACTGGCCCCAAAAGACATTGGATCAGTTGGTTAGGAAAACAAGAAGGATGGTTCATGTTCATTAAATGATTTTTTTAAAAATCACTGTATACCAAGACTATATATTCTCCATTCTGAAGGAGGTATGGGCCTCCTCAAAATTGATTACATGTATAGATCTGCAGTCATAGGACTGCATACATATATGCTGACCTCACATGACCCAAACATAGTGAAAGTTGTAAGACATGAGGAGAATAAGTTCAAGATGACTTCCCTGCTTAGTTTAGCAGAAGCATATCAGTGTCAAGTGGGAATGGAAATCAAACCAGAAGTAAATAAAAATCAGGCAACAACTGAATGTGCCAAAAATAAAAGAAAGAATATACGGTGAAGGATCAAATGAGAAGACAAGAAATGTGGAAAATGCATAAATACAGTTGCAAGTAAAGCAACCTCTTGGAACAACTCATGTTGATCAGGATCAAATAAAGGAATGGTTAAACAGAGGTGAATTTAAGCCAAAAGACAAAAGGTTAATATTGGCAGTTAACCACGTGCACATATAAATAGTTCTTACTCATGGCTGAATCTACATATAAAGATGTCAGTACTCCAAGATAGTGGACTGTGTATATATTGGTTTACAAAACATTTGGGAGAAAGACAAATGTTGGTTTTGTAAAACAGATTTTTTATTGACCCTTTAAAAGTGAAAGCTTGAAAGCCCGAACACATAGAACAGAGATTTTTTTCCCAGGGAAAAAAATTCGCTGCTCCACAAAAAAAAATAAAACTTCAAAACACTAAATAAAGTGTGGGGCTTTGCCGTGCACACACCCCGATGTAGGGGATTGTGCCCCCCACACTCTCCCTACTTAAATATACCAACTCCGAGATTGCACCACAGTGGAGGAAATGGCAATGTCCCGAAAATGGCCCAGCGATTTTTTTCCCAGGGAAAAAAAATCGCTGTTCTGTGTGTAAATCAGCGTTCTCTATTTTAAGCATTTGCTGATTTAATGTAGACCCAAGGACTCTATACTGAAAGGCATAATAATGTGGCAGGACTGTTGCATTGCAGGTTGTGCAAACATTGTAACACTGATGTAGCTGAAAAACACTGGAAGCATGAGTCACAAAGCATTATAGAAAATGATGAAGATTATATCACATGGGATTACCCATTACCAACAGTTAAAAAAATAGATGTGAGAAAGCCAGGTATAGTATTCCATGAAGAGAAGACAAAAGTAGCATTGATCACTGAAAGTTCTACCCCAGTGACTACAGTGTCTTAGAGACAGTCACAAAGTCATAAAATACCAGGATTTGCAAGCAGAAATGAGGACGATGCGGAAGAAGGATACCCAGACACTTCCAATAGTAGTAGAAGCAACGGGTCTTATGAAAAAGAATTTACAGTCATACTTAGATATGTTACTGATAAATGCAACTCCATATGAATTGCAGAAGGTGTCATTACTGGGCACATTCCAGGTGCAAAGAGCACTTCTGGCTAACATCAAGGATTGTAACAATACTAATTTCATGAACTTTAATCATACTTTGACTGAGGAATGGGGTCCATTCCCATCATTGTATTAGAAACCAAAAACACTTGGGGAAATTAAAAAAGAAACAATCACTGACCTGAGGAACATGTAGAAGTTTATAATCTAACACTCATGTCTGACCAGGTAGCCCTAAATATTGCATTTCCTGTACACCAGGTCCCATAACCTTTTCAGTTATGGACTCTGGGAGATCAGGAGATTGTGTTGGAAGTAATATCTAGGTAGTGCCATTTGCCGCAGGCAATATCCATTCTTTCATAAGCAATCAGTAGTTGTGCACTGCAAAAAAAGTAGTCGCAAGGCAGAGCAATGCAGCTATTGACTAGCCTTCTTACTGTCCCAGCTTGCTGAACTTTAAATTATTATGCACAGAAAATCATTTTCCTGGCTTCCAGGGCCTCTAGTAAAATGACTACTTTTAGAAAAAGTTATGGATGGAGTGGATAATGTGTTTCAAAAATTCACTGTTTAAACTTTATGAAATACTAATAAAGGTCAAATATTTTATTATCTAATGCAGACACAGCACTGGTTGCTACTGTAGGATGGACATAGAGGTACACATCTGGTCAAACTAAAAGTATGACATGCTCGGAGCTGCTCTCAGACTTTTCTCCTGTATTGGAGGGATTCCCCAGGATTCTTCTCCCAACCCACCCCTCCTCTCCATCACTTTGTAAATGACGTCCGGATGAGCTGTGATAAAGCAAAGAACATTAAGGAGTGGATAGCACTCCTGTTTTCTTTTTGAACACTGATATAACCACTGTGAGCTCCACCTTTCTAGAGGCTAGCCACATTGTTAAAATGTAGCTTACATCTGGAAATCTCCTTATTAACTCGGGACTGTTCATAGAGACTCATGAGATATAACAGAAGTAAATAGGATATATTAGTGTGCAGCTAAAGTAATAACAGATAAAGTCTTACCACAAAAACACAGGACAGTAAGGAAAAGGAAGGGGGAGAAATCAAATGTCATCATGGAAGTATCAAATAGAGAAAACTATAAAGTGATTAAGACAAGAAGTATCCCTGTTGGAAGAGTATAAAAGAGGGAACAGGTCAACAGAAGTGCTCAGAAAGACAGATGTGAAAAAAGTAATGTGCCGTATCAGAACAGATCAAGAACTATTGTGAACTTTAGCAAACAATAAACTAAAAATATCAGCACAGACAGAAAAACGTCGGAGATATGCAGATAAATATAAAGGTAAAGAACAAAATAAGCAAATTATTGATGACCCAAAAATGTTTTATAGAGAATTGGGAAGCATTTCAACCTATTTATTACCCACCCCTACAAACACATAGTAACACCCCAAAAGAGGGACACACAGTGAGTGACAGTACTGAACAGCACCTTGCTTCCACAAGAAGGTGATGTCCGCAAGTACAACACCCATATTCATGTAACACCATATGGTTGTTTTCTCAGTATCCAACAGGGAAATCCACCACATAAGTGTTTCCCAAGCATGTGGTTCTCCTCCACCCTTAGATGGCTATATACCCATCCTCCATTCCTGAGCCATCATGTGTCCAAGCTGCTATTAAAATTTGGTTCTCCTGGGCGATAGCCAGGGCGTTATTTCATAATTACATAAGTACAGTCTCAACAGACAGAATAACTCTACTGACTAAAGTCCTCAATGGGCATTTTTAATAGAACAACATATGTTAAAGCAGCCTCTGGATACTGTTATGACAAGTGCTATCTAACCAGCTGCATATTTATTTAGATTTGAAGGAAAATGGACAGCCACAGAAACAACTGCACTGTAAACAAGCTGCAATGAGATATTTTTATCACATAAAAACAATTCTTTCATAAAAAGTATCATAATGCTCACTGCATTCATATGGCTGTGTATTGTAATCGTTAGAATACACTAGCCTGACATTACTGTGATTTGATAATTTTATGTGTTAAAAGTGTAGCATCACCTTTTTCAAGTTTTATTTAACACTAGAAATAAGGTGTGCATTTTTGAAACATAGTAATAAATGCATTAAACAAAATAGACCAATGATCAGTTATGTACCTAAACAGGTTTCATTTTTAAAGTGACATTTAATTCTCAGATGACGATATCTTTATATGAACCAGTGTGCTGTACTTACCTCTTTCACCAGGTTCTCCTTTTGGTCCTGGAACACCTGTGGGCCCTCTTGGACCAGGAGCACCTTTCACACCAGCACTACCATCTTTACCCTGATGAAGAAGTAAAACAAGAAACAGAGTTACTGCCTGAGTAATCAGTTAAAGGACAGCAAATACTTGTTTTCAGATTTATCCCTAAAGGGGATTTAAGCATGATATATCAAAAACGATAGATTATTAAAATACATTAGAATAAGTCATTTGCAATCTAAAATTATTAGACACATAATTTAGGGTTTATCTTGAATAGCCAATTTGTATTTAATCGACTGTCATCCTACCTATGGTCTACATTGAAATAAAATACAAATAGTCCTGTATACCCCTCCTGCTTTATATTTTCCAACTCATAGGTTACACAATAGTAGGAAAAAGGCAAATTCCCTTATTCTACTCTGTACAATCTCACACACAATGTAAATCACTAGCATTGCAACTGAATTCAATACAGATTTACTTACACTGCTAACAGTAAAATTGGCTGTACATGGTTGATCAGTTGCATACATCAAATTAATAAACATGATATAATGCAGAATTAACACTTTTTTGACTATGGTCATCTCAACCAAGCAAATGACACACAGATAATTGTTATATTACTTAAAAGAAACTAACAAAATATTCTATTTTCTTGATACTGTTCTAAATACTTAGTTTGCAAACTGCAAAAGGTGACTACCTTCACTCTATTAGCACTTTTTAGCAAGGAAGTGGAATATCTTTTACTTTTCAGCATACTAATTATATGCTCTTATCCCTTTATTCATAGGCATTCCACCCATTTGACCTCTGATCATACATCTCAGCATCTCAGCTTACAAAATCCAAGCAGGAGACCATCAAAACTCATAGCAGAGGGTCCAAAGTCATAGCACTTAAGATTTGCTTATGTGTAAATTCACCCTGTGGTGGAGGTTGTAACATGCAAATTTAACCACTAGAGGAGTCATGACTGATAAAATTCGGATGTTTGTAGTTCTTTTTTTTTTTCAATAATCGTTTTTATTGTTTTGCAAAACCATTATACATTTCACACACTATTTACATTATGTACAATACTGCTTCCAATGTTTTAGTTCCATTTTGAATTTCCCTATTATACATTAAGAATAAATATCATTTTAACCAAGTACAGGAAAATAAAATAACAAAAAATTAAACATAAAAGCATCTACTATAGACAATTATAAACCAACTCAAGCCAATAATTTGTATTACTTCTACATTTTCTATTTAATCCAAGAATGTGTTGGTACACATACAGAATGTCCTGACGAAAAGTGGATAGGAACCGCTATGCCAAAATAATATTAAAGATTTGTTCCCAAATTTTTATGCTGTTTATACTTTTCTTATTATTTCTAATTAACAATTTGTGCGCTAATATATGCTTAATCGCTAACAGCCTGAAATTCTGCCACGACACCTGTGCTGGGTTCAACCAATTTGTGGCTATATATAATTTCATTAGTAAACTAATATTCATAATTACAATCTTTTTTGTTTTGTCCAAATTCTCCGGTGGAATATGTAAAATCAGAAATTCCCAGGAGAGTGTTGAGTTTGGTAACCCATTTTTTGTAGCTGTAACTTTAATGAATTCCATAATTTATAAATGCACTTGCAACTCCAGAACATGTGTAACAGGTCTGCTGTCTGATCTGCACACTGTGGACATTTAGGTGACTTTTTTGAATCAAATTTATGAAGTGTTAGATGGGTATAATATGCATTGTTAAATATCATCAATTGAGTAAAGACCAGTTTTTGAAGTGATACGGATTTTAATGTTAAGTTAAACGCCTCTACTATTTTACTGTCGTCTAGGGATGGCAATTTCTCTCTCCAGTATTTCGATAACAGAATATGATTATTATATTTTCTCTCTTTTGCCATTTTATACGCTGAGGATATATATTTTCTGTCTTGTTGCAATGCTTCCCACAGATGACATGAAATAACTAGTTCCTCTTTTTTAATTTCAGAACTGGTAAAATAATTTATGGCCAAATCGTTTAACTGCCTCATTATAATTAAATAAGAAGTGGGAAGATTCATCTCTTTTAAGATATCATGTACCGCTACTCCTAAGAAGGGGTATAAATCCCTTACAGTTAATTCCTTAATAAATGGATATTTCTTTAAGTCTATCAATTGATTACCAATAGTCATATTAGGATTCCCATCAAACGGTTGAAATATCATCATATATTTTAAAAGGTTCAAGGAGGCAAACAGAGTTTGAGTCGCCATTGCCCATACCTTGATGTGCTCCATTAACTCATATTTACTCAATGTTCTTATATTCAAAAATGGTACAGCTTTAACATTAATTCCCTTCCCTTTTATATGTTTATAATTTAGCAGTACCCATTTGGGTATCCATTTTCTATTTTCACTGTCCAAGTAAGACACCCTTAAAATCCTATTGGCCTGAATCACTGTATAATACATCTCAAAATGTTTTAGGAGCCATCAGTTTCTCATAGGATATTCTCGTTTTTCTGGGTTCCCACAGAAATTTCCCCAATCCTATCTGAAACTGCTTAAAAAAGGATTTCGTGATTTTAAGTTGTGCTGCTCTAAAAATATATAGCATTCTAGGGAGAACGTTCATTTTTATTATCAGATGTTTGTAGTTCTAATATGCAAAGTCAAAGCAGAGATGTAGAAAGATGTAGAATTTCATAGCTTTCATATTGGGAAGTCTGTTAGAGAAACTGCACCAGCTCTTCTCCTATACATAGAAAGTGAGTCAGAAACTCTGAAAAAATGTTATCAGTGAGACAGAGCAGCTGAAGGGCTGAACTGCATGTTCCATGGAGTAATTAGTCAGCATACTGTAACAGGCACAAGTAACAAAGATGTTGAAAATCTCTCAAGCACAAACACACTATAGCTGTATTTTAGTGTTCACATATGCTACTCCATGTTGTACTTTGTAAGGGTTTGGGGACTATGTCTTTTTAACTACCTAAAAAATTATCTTTCACACAGCAAACTACCTGAATACAATTACAATGAGCTATTGGTCAGGTGCATTAGTTAAGAAGTTTGCTAACCCTTTAACAAAGTATAACAGAAAACAGCAAAAGTAGACACCATGCGCAAGCCTAGAGATGACACATATGAACACACAAAAAAAACTCTACAGACCAGGTAAAGATGCACTAGTGAATTATTAAAACTCTTTTAATGTGCTCCCATTTAAGATATTCTGGTGTCAGTATTAATCAAAACTTCACAAACTAAATAAAGTCCCAAATACTAGAAAAGATTCTGTTTGGACTATTAATTCTATTTCAAAAATTGAGTTACAGGTGAGTGACTTAAACAGTAAAGAGTTAACTCCCTGCAACATTAATTAACTGCCATAACTAAATAGCCTAGGAAGGAAAACAGCAACCAGAGCTATAGAGCTGTCATTCTGCGTAGCAAAGCTTTCTTTATATCTGCAATTATAAAACAAAATAAAGGCTTCTACTACTAACTGTTTTAAGTTTCTCCAGATTTATTTAATGCTGTCTCACTAACTTGCAAAAGCTTCCTGTCCACAGCCTTATAGTTCTTGCTGATGATTTTAAACCAAGAATTTGATTAAACTAAATAATGTTTTACAGGTACCATACAGGACACACTACTGATGTTTTTCTCTGTGTATGAATACCTAAATAAGTCACTAAACTCCACAACTCTAGACTGACATCTTATTGGCATGGAATTTGGGTTAAGTGAACAGAACAGTGATTTGGTGTTTGATTATTTTCCTCAAAATCCAAGACTGATTCATTAAGCATAAACTCCACAGGTGCTATCAAATGCACAAATGTGGCACTACATTTTTTTAAATATATGAGTCTACTCAACATCTACCAGAAATGAATGAGTACAACAAAAAGGACGTAAGCAAACTGATAAAAACACAAAAAAAGAAATGTAGCACGGAGCACCACAATAAAGTAAACGTACTTTATTTAAAACGTTTTCGCCACCAATAAATAGCAGTAGCTTCCTCAGACAATTGAAAATAAAGCAAGTTAATGCTTTATAGCCCTACAACACAGCATTAGTGACATCACATCCTTTGCAAATGGAACTGGTTGTTGTATTCATTTAAAGAACCCGCCAGGAAACAACCATAAAAATCATTCCCTGGCGTTGTGCACTTTTAAAAACAGCTATCCATAACAATGCGAAAATGAAAAGAAAACCACATCAATTGAATATAGACAATTAATATAGCTGTGTTGTGGAATATACACCATAATTAAATTTCAAAAAATATCAAAAAGTGTATACATGTGATCAACAACATGTTAGGTAGTATAATAAATTCAAACCTAACTGCAACAGCAATTCCTAACATAACAATGTTGAGCCTATCATATCTGAAAGAGTCTTGTTACATGTATAAAATGTTTCACAATATAAAAGAATTTTAAAAAAACTTTTTTTATTTAAAAACATATTAAAATTAGTAGGATTTTCTAAACAAAGAAAGTGAGATATTTAAATTGTGGTCATACACTTGAAAGGGGAAACCTAAAGTGTTTCAAGTCCACTAAGGAGTTTTCTATCAAGGCCTAAGGTAACTTTTAAGTTTTAATATTACCGATATATTACATGCTTCATTTAAGCCTGGTGGAGCGAAGGCATTCAATAACAGTTGCCACTCCAACTCTTTTATTTCGAGAAATAAGGGTTGGGGACCACCTCTTATTCCTACCTGCACCAAATCAATGCCCATGAAGCAGAAACTATGCCCAGGATTATCAAAAACATGTTTAGAAAGGGCATTATCCACTTTCTGCTTTTTTATGGCATAATCGTGTTGGTAGACCCTATCACGTAATCTACGGTCGGTTTTACCGACATAATATGCCCTACAGCAGTTGCAAAAAGCAATGTACACTACAGACCTTGTCTCACAGGAGATTCTATATTTAATGAAATATTTTACGTCTCCTATGGTAAAAGAATTACCTGCCTTGATAAGTCTACATTGGTTGCATGTGCCACAACTAAAGGTGCCCGTTTGTCTAGATGTATTTTTTTGTGTATCGGAAGTTTGTAATAGGTCCTTGAGGTTTTTCCCCCTTTTATACACAACTAAAGGGAAAGTGCCCAAAGCTTCAAGTAGGTATGCATTATTTGAAATGAACTGCCAGTTTTTTCTAATAATGGAGCATACTAACCTAGCATGATTTCCATATGTAAAAATAAACCTGGCTACTTTATCATTAAAATAGTGTAAAGGCTCATCAATAATACCAGAGTGAGCAGTATCTGATGGAGTTTCAACAAGTTGGTCAACCAAGTCAAGGGTCTTTGAAGTGTTTACGTTGGCTCCCTCAAGGAGGGGTTTATAAAATCCCGCAGTCCTTTTAGTGGACACTTCTTTAATCAACCCGTCAATCAGGTCACCCGGATAGCCCCTATTTAAGAACATGTTCTTGAGGGTTAAACACTCCTCGTCAAAGGCCATAGAAGTGTTACACATACGAGTGGCCCTGACCAGTTGTCCCTTAACAATTGATCTCTTATGTTTCCATGGGTGACTACTGGTGAAATGTAGGAAAGCATTACAATAAGTGTGCTTCCTATGAATACTAGAAAAAATACCGCTATTAAAAGGGTCCTTTCTAAGTTTAACATCTAAGTAGTCTATTTCACTAGTAGAAAAATTATAAGTAAATTTTAAGAAAGTACTGGACTCATTCATTTCTTTAACCAACTTGGTAGAAGTATCGTAGTCGCCTTGAATGAGAATGAACACATCATCCAGGAACCGGGTATAGAATTTACTAACCTTTTTAAATATAGGGTTCCTGAAAAGAACGTTCATTTCCCAATAGGCGACTACTAAGTTGGCTACACTGCCACCGCAGGGTGAGCCCATGGCTATTCCCCTTTTCTGCAAGTAGTAGCAGTTATTAAAGATGAAAAAATTAGAAGATAGAATGATGTCCAATAGTAAGGTGACTACTTCAATTTCATCCCTCAGAGCATTAAGGTGTATTAGCATGAGTTCAACCCATTCCAATGCTTCTTGATGTGGTATAGACGTATATAAGTCAACCACATCGATTGTAAGGAAGTTATTGGAAGGTGAATAGGGAACATCATTTATAGCTTGGAGGAAGGACCAGGAATCCTTACAAATTTGGGGTAGTAACTTCAAATATTTTCCAAGGATGTGGTCAACAACTTTAGAACAAGGGTGGGTGATAGAACTTCTCCCGTCAATAAGGGCACGCATGGGTGGGTCCTCCAAATTCTTATGGATTTTTGGAATCCCAAACATAACAGGGATTTTAGGGAAAGAAATATTGATAAAGTTGAACGTATCTATATTTATCCTTCCCTCGATGAACAAGTCCCTGAAGTACCCTTTGATTTTAGTGTATTGCCCTGATGTTTCATTAAGGGATGAAAGTTCATAAGCAGGGGAGTTCAATACTTTAAGCATCCTACCCTGATAGTCATCCTTATCAAGAATGACTAAGCCCCCACCCTTGTCTGGTTTCATTACCCTGATGGGTAAATTTCTTAAGTTGTTCAAACTTTTTCTTTGTTCTAATGTAATATTACTAGAGTTGTTAAACCACTGGATTTTCCCAACCAGTTCCCTAAAATCCAATTCACACACATACTCAAAGGTATTCAGGATGGGATGCAGGGGTGGATTGAAGCTACTAAGTAATTTAAACGGTGCATTTTGTGTGTTAGGAAGGCCCTTAAACATAACCTTAAGGTTGAGGTTCCTCACAAAGCACTTAAATTCGATCAGAAGTGAATGAGTAAGCAGTCCTGCCAGGGTCAGTCCATATGCCATTGCCCTCTCTTTGAGTATGACATGTTTCAAGAATCTAGTGTCTTATTGGCTCTACATTGAGCCTGGAAAGAGTGGTAAACAGAGCCCTCTCTGGTCAAAGCTGAACAGCAGAGCAAATGTAATTCTCAAGTTTGAAATTGGAGCACTCTATCAAATGTGGAGCAGTTGAGAGGTATGTGTCTGATTTACATACGTTCTGCGCATCTTTTCTGTTACATGATGAAATCAAGTATCATTTTCACTAAGCACAGTTCCCAAAGAGAAGTGTGTTTAAAAATGTCTTCAATGAAAGGTGTCTCTAAGGAAGCAAATACACCTGCCACTGCAAAATTAGACTATTCCAAAGCTGCTGACCTTTAAAATAAATAGAATGTTATTTATTTATTTATTCATTCGTTCATGCGTTCATTTGTTCAAATTTGTTAACTGGTCCAAAGACCCCCTTTCAGCCATGACCCAGGCAAGAGGCAGTCCACAGTACAAAGAAGCAGGCCAATATTCAGAGGTAGAGTACAATACAATGTAATACAATACAATACAGTACAGTACTACAATATACAAACACAAGAAGCATTTACAGTTTGGAAAATTGAGACTGATTTACAGAGGTAACATCATACAGTGACACAGTACAGTCTATGCACAAAACTAAGGTTTTTCATGTGGAAACTACTAAGTATGAGTATGTGTGTATTTATTTATTTATTTATACACATGCACACACATATCCGCACACCAAAACACAGAGACAAAGAAGATAAAGCTATGCAGAAAAGAAGGAATGGCTCAGGCTTCACAACACTTCTGGGATTATGTTAATTCCTTCATTATGCCTGCCCTTTCAGGCATTATTGCTTGCTTGAGCTACCAGATTTGGATTTCACCTTGATTAGTTGAAAGGCCACCTGAGTGCTAGATCATTTATTGTTAAATGAGTCAATGCCTTATCTTCAACTTATCCCACAGCCACATGGGTACTGCAAGGTTCCATCCTTGGAACACATCCAAATTCTTATTTTAATTTTTTTATTTGAATATGTAAATCAAGATAGAAAGAGAGAGCACTGCTCAGAAATGACCATTTCCAGTCTGAGCATGGGACGATTGTACAGTAGAATAATGCAATTAAACAAATACAATGAAATTGAAACATAGGATGAGAAAAAATACAAACCTTGGGATTTTTCAATAATATCTCAACAGCTTCTGTGTAGTTGCTTTGAGGTAGAGTGGGTATATACAACTGTGTACAACAGAGTCAGAGACGTGAGTAAGATCTGAAGTGAAGGGGTTATGTCTAAAGGAGAGGCATGGTACATTCTAGGTTTGAGAAGATTTTAGTAGAGTCAGGTAATGTGATCGGATACATTACACTGGCATTTAACTGTTTTCTATAGATTGTTTTGAACTGTGAATGGAATTTTGGGTAAAAGGCTGTCTCTTTGAGATAGGATGGGAAAGATTCTCAAAGTTTTGGGCATAGTCGTGAGAGGCTTATAGTATAGGTCCAGAATGGTCCAGGTTTCAAAGATATAGGATGATGATTCTCTTGCTAATTTGTTTGCTAGTCATGAAAAAAGTTTAGTTGCTTATAACTTTAAAAAGATAAGAGCAGAGCAGCTGGTCAGCCCTTTGCTTTACTGGGGGCCATTTTGCGTTTTGTGATGTTTTTCACTGATGCTTATATTTGACTGATTGGGTAATGAATCTGTAGATCTTATTGATGTGCGTTTAAATGAGTGTGGACTTTCATTTCAAGCTATATGCTATACAGGGAAGGCTGTGTTCTAGTTGTGAGAGTAGAATTCCTTTTTCTAGTTACTCTGGAGGTCCTTAAGAGGAAGGAGGAGATTCCTCCTGTTCATTAACAAATCCCCTGCACTAGTCCATTCACCGTATATACTTCTCCACACACATAACATTGTGATCACCTGATCGTCCACACTGCAAATGCCTTTAACAAATATGTTTAATTTGTCCTTAAAGGAGGACAGAGGAGACAACACCAGTTACTAGCAGTGATAAAAAGGACAACAAGCACACATATACTGAGAGGAGGTCTAGAGAAGTGTGAACTGGCAAACAACTGTAATTATTGCACTGTCTTCAGCAAGCGCAGGTGATCACAAAGTACAACACAAAAAAGAAAAACTATTTTACCTAGTTCTATGAAGGAGCTCAGAATACCACAGCTCAGCCTTTACCCTGACAGGAGAAGGAAGTAACAACACATGAGAACTGTCATCTGAGATTAGTGGGGGGAGTTACTGACAGACATGTAAATCTAAATATAATACATCTTTATGGTATGCAGTGGATAGCTAACTGGTTGTTTGACAGAATCCATGTGGTTACAATTGCAGGTGCTACTTTCCAAAGCAAAACAAGTCACCTGTGGTATACCACAGAGATCAGTTTTAGGCCATCTCATTTTTGACATCTGTTTCTCAAACCTTCAGGCCAACACTCCTGGCCTACCTACCTATATCTAAGTCTGTAAAAGACTGTAAACTGAGTGTTTTTATTCAATCTTCCATTGACACAAAGACTCCAAAGTGGGTTAGACCATGTTAGCAATTGGTGCAAGGGAAATGGTTTCAAATTAAATGTGAATAAAGCTAAGTTTAATAAATAAAACATTCTCCATACTTTATAGGTGACATGCCTCTTCAATCAGACAATGCTGTAAGGGATCTAGGCACTCTTGTTAATAATTCCTTATCTTTTGCTAATCTGATCTCCACACTAGTTTGGAAAACCTTCAGTCTATCTCATCTAATTTCCAAAGGCATCTCCTATAGATCCAAAGAAGTCTTAATTCACCTTTACTCTTATCTCGTCGGGCCCATTATTGAATATAGTGCCTCTTTTGGCGTGTATTTGTCTAAGTGCTGCGGTAGCGTTGTCCCCTCACAGCAAGACGTTGTCTCGTTCGATTCTCAGCTAGAGCGTCTTCTGTGTGGAGGCATGCATGAATGGGCGTGCCTTTGTTGAAGGTTGTGAATCAGGGCCGGTAACTTGGCATGTAAAAATCCACTACCAAACGTTAGTGGACCGGAGTTCCACTGTGGTGACCCCTAACCGGGATAAGCCGAAAGACACAACAACAACAACAACAAAAATATCACTCAGCTTGAAAGACCACAGAGATTCATAATGAAAAAGATCAATGACCCACAAAACATTTATTTATCACAGCAGACTGGCAACCTCTGTCTGTCATTAGATTCTTATAGACTCCTCCCGAGGATCTGTATCTAGCATTTCTAACCATGAAAGATTGAACTCTTTTGGACTCCCAGCTCCTTCACAAAATAAATACTTCCTGAAATTCCCATTAAAAGGAAATAAATACCCATCACCCAATAAATACAATGTTGTCAAGATAGATCAATTTAACAATACATTCTCAACCTCTGAAACAACTTTCTACTACATGTCAAACAGTGTAGCACCTTTACAACCATCAAAATAAACCTAGGTAATTGGATGGGTAGCCCTTTATTTTTCCCTAGTCTATCTTGTTTTGCCTTCCTTCAGACTGGCAGGACCTTTTGAATAGGAATCTTTGCCTGGGCTTGTAATGGTTTGTAGAATGATTGCCTAGGACTTTCCTATGAATCTTTTTCAGTCTCATTGAATGTGTCTTTATGTGTAACCAATGTTTAACTGTTAACTGAGCATATTGTAATATTCCTATTATTTATTTTCCGCCTTTTGTAGCCTTCTTTATTAAGCAGAACTTTAAAACAAAACTTATATATATATATATATATATATATATATATATATATATATATATATATATATATATACCCTTCAGAAGGTCAAACGGCTGAAATCTCAAAATGCATATGGTCGAGACCATATGCTTGAAATTTCAGAAGCTCGACCTTCTGAATAGTGATTGGCATAAACCGCAGAACAGGAGAGTTCCCTTTATGCACTGTAGTGCGATCTCGGAGGTAGAATAATTAAGTAGTGAAGGGTGTGGGGGGTGCAGGGGGACTTGCCCCCCTGCAGAAACATTGTTTTGTGCTTTCTTGCTTTTTTTTCTTTCCCTTTCAGAAGGTCGAGCTTCTGTAATTCGAGCATATGGCTTTGGCCATATACATTTCAAGATTTCAGCTGTTTGACCTTCTAAAGGGGACCTATATATATATATATATATATATATATATATACATATATATATATATATATATATATATATATATATATATACATATATATATATATATATATATATATTCCTGATTTATTTTTTTGTGCCTTTCCCAACTGGTTGCAGCAGGCTAAGCTTTAAAACAGGCTTTGGCTATCTGACGGCATCTTCCAAATTATCAGTCCAATACATTTTATGTTTATTTGACTGTTGTATTGTTTTCCTAAGCAAAGGCAGAACAAAGTTATTGTCAAACAAAAATTTTCTGTATATGTCCACTATGCCCTTTAAAGAACAGCAAAACTCCAATGTTAGTCACATTCCTTGACTTTGCATAAAGTAAGTACTTATCACAATTGATCTTTTGTTTCTAACCTTCCTTCCTGGTGCACCTGTTTGGCCACGTGGTCCTGGTGGACCAATGAGGGTGATGTTTGCAGTTGGACAGGCATTAGCACACTTCTGTCTGATGCCCGCAGCATGAAGTGACATCAGCTCCATAATTACCCCACGGCACACTTCATAGAGTGTCTCATCAGCCATTGCTTCACCCTAAAATAAAATCAATATTATAAAGAATTTATTTATACTTTAATCTAGTTATTCTGTTGCTGTATGAAGAAAAATGATTTAAATATTCTAATAAAACAACTGACAAGGATGGTTTTTGAAAATGTTTTCATCACATATGTGCACAAATATTAAGTCAATCAAGCAGTCATACCTAATTGCATAACATAGACTAGACAAAGCAAAACATTTTCAAGAGGAATATTTCGGTCTCTAACCTTCATATGAAGGTTGCCCCTGCTGCTGTAGTAATGTATACACCCTCCTGTGAAACTGTTCAATGTCAATATGAAGCCTCAATTAAGGGAAAGTTCTCATTTGGTACATATTTCCTTATTCACAATGGCTGTCCTGACATCTAAAGTGATGTGAAGTAGCATATTATCTTACATTAGACATATGCATATTCATACTGACTTACTAATGAGGAGACATGATTTTTTTCACTTACCCAGCATTCTGAATTATATAGTCCTAGTCCAGAAATCAACTGTCGTGATGACTCCAATCCTAACTACTGGTATATTACATGCCAGCATTATTCATTGATTCATTCAATCATTAATTAATTTTCCAGTTTTACTATGCATGTTTATTTTCATTTTAATTTCTGTTCCATAAAAACTAAAAGTAGCTACCATTTGCTAGTTGTCCTAAAATATATGCATTGAACAATGGATCAGGCATATGAAATAATGAATTAGCAATCAATAGTCACCATTTATTTATTTATTTATTTATTTATTTACTTATTTTACATTTATTTACTGGGAATGTCTGATTGGCCAAGAAGCCCATTTTCAGTGGAGTCCCAGGGAGAAAAGCTCCACTACACAAAAGTTAAAAATACAGAAATACAGAGATGCCTAGTAATTTACATAAGGTAATATGTAAGGCTCCAGTTAGAAAAAAATAACATAAAAACAAATAGTTAATACAACATGATAGACATGTGTGGAATCTTCAGTGATACAGGGTGTAGAAAAAAACAACATACAGCAGATTTTTTCTACAACAGTAGACTATTTTTACAATACAATAAACTTATCTCAACAATAGTTATTTTGGCAGTATCCTACCATTATAAAGAGGAATATATATATATATATATATATATATATATATATATATATATATATATATAGATAGATAGATAGATAGGATATTTGGAGAAGGAAGTAAAAAAGGATGCAGGAAGAGAAAGGTTTAGCAAGCTGAGAAAGAAAGCAGAGAGTGGTCTTAAAGTATTAAGGCTTAGTGTGCTAAAGAGTAGGTTTTGAGTAGTAAGAAAGTAAAGCAAAGAACGGTCATCCAGGAGTAGATGCTAGATAAGTCACCACAAAGCTAGTCATACATTTCACATGTTTGCTGCCACCTAGTTCAGATTTCCACCTTCTCTTAGGCTATCTTAAGATAAAACAAGCATTTGTTGATAATATCCACCCCTGTTACCCATAATGTTATTTCCTAACATTTATCTTCACAAAAACTCCTTTGATAAGAATGCAAAAAAGATTACCGAATCTGAAAACTCAAATCTCTTAGACACATTTTATAGTATAAGTTATTGTGCGTAACATAAATTCTAGAAGACAATATAGAAAACAGCAAAAATATACTTTTGGCAGCTATCCATCTGTAAAGTTAAGTCACATCTGACTCCAACAGTGAGCCCATGAACAGCCATCATCATCCACAGAGCAAAGAAGGCAAGAAGGGAATGAAAGTAGATTGTCAGGCTTTCCTCCAGTATCACACACACACACACACACACACACACACACACACACACACACACACACACACACACACACACACACACACACACACACACACACACACACACACACACACACACACACACACACACACACACACACACACACACACACACACACACACACACACACACACACACACACACACACACACACACACACACACACACACACACACACACACACACACACACACACACACACACACACACACACACACACACACACACACACACACACACACACACACACACACACACACACACACACACACACACACACACACACACACACACACACACACACACACACACACACACACACACACACACACACACACACACACACACACACACACACACACACACACACACACACACACACACACACACACACACACACACACACACACACACACACACACACACACACACACACACACACACACACACACACACACACACACACACTACACATATCAATGGATAATTTAGAGTTGCCAATTCATCTACTATATATCTTTGGGAAGTGAGAAGAAATTGAAGTACCTGGAGATAATACATTCAAACAAAGAGAAAGAGCAGACTCAACACAGAGGGCAGTCCTTCCAAGATATGAACTGGAGAATTTCTTGCTTTGAGGAGACAATGCTACTCACTGTGTCACTGTACAGTGAATGTTAAATATATTGGTTGCCACAGTTTTAAATGCATTTTGATATACAATCTTGAGATCACAAATAAAAAATACTAAAAACAACTGCATTTAAAGGTCATGTTGCACACTGCATGCACAATCCTGTTTCAGAGTACCTCCAAAAAGTTGTATTACCTGAAAAGTGAAATCTGGCACAGTTAATGCATGGTTGGAAAAAAAATATGCATATTTTAAGTTTCAAGTCAGGCAACTTAAATTTTCAGTTATGAAACTACATTTGCCAAATTAAAATTAATTTTGTACTGATGTTTTTGTTTTTGCTGCACAACTTAATATTTTAAAATAATAATGTTATTTTCATACTCCATGAACTAAAGTGGCAACTGTTTTTGTTTCGTTTGTAGAAGGCATCTTTGAATTTAAACTGTAGTGATATCCCGAAGTAGAATGCAACCATGAAATCACCATTCAGAACAAGATCACTGGAATAACTTATATGTAGAAGATTTGTAAATTGCATGTTAGAAATTTGAGGTGAAATACTTAAAGTAACCAGGATACAACACTTAAATGATGCACACACTGAAATATACTAACATTTACCCCTAATGAAATGTATTATTGCATTTTTTCAAGTTTGGAGTCATAGAGTATGGGCTTGTGTGGTAAAGGTAATAGAATTCACAGCCAAAACATGAGGACTGAGTGGAAGTAGATAATGAAAAAATGTAATTTCATATCTTACAAGAGAAAAACAATATCTGTTTGGTTTCTTTATTACATTTATTTATTTACTGACATTTAATTACCAGGAAAGTCCAACTGGGTAGAAGCCCATTTTTATTGGAGGCCTGGGGAGAAATGCTCCAAATTATTACAAAAACATTTTAAGAACAATAATTTTAAAATCTTCAAAAATACAACAAAAACATCTGTAGTTTACATAATTATAATAAATTAGACATAATATAAAAAAGTTGGTTAAGAATCAATATGTTATATGGCAATCATTTAATATTTGGAGAATTTTTAGACAGGCTGTAGAGAAATTAAAGGTAAGTTAGTCTAATATAAACATGATTGCAATACGAAGGGAGGGGTTAAAACAGGCTTATGGTATATTTAGATAGAAAGTTGGGGAAGATAATTTGATAGAAGTAAGGAAGTAAGAGAAGAAGGGTGAGTAAGGAGGTATAAGGAATGAAAAGGTCACATTCAGTGTTATAGTTTATCCTGGTTTTGAGCAACAACAGAGGCAGATTTTAGCTAGGAAGGCTTTCAGTGTGGTTTTGAAAGATGGGAGTGAGGAAAAAAAACTGATGGATACAGGTAAAGAGTTCTAGGCCTTAGCAACCTTGTAGGAGTACAGACAATGCCCAGCAGATTTGATAGGTTTGTAGATGGACAGGAGTTTTTGGTCATTTGCTCACAATGACCAATTGGGAACATAGCTGTGTAGAATGCTTTTAGTGCTGGACAGGCATATGGATGCTGGATAATTTTATAGGTGGTACGAAGATGTATATATTAGTTGATGAAGTTCTAACCAGTTTAGGCTTTTTAGTGCTATACAGTGGTGGGTTCTGAAAGGGGTTGTTGCAAATTTAGCAATTTTGTTATAGCATTATTCAAGTTTTAATTTTTATGAAGCCTGGAGGTTAATGAGGATGGAAGCACTATAAAGACATCTGGGAAGGAGATAAGTAATGGTAACTGTAGTTTTAGTTGCATCAGTGAGATAGTTTTTGATGAGTTTCTCTCGTGCAGTTTTGTATATGCAGGTAAAATGTAAGATTAACATTCTCAATCATACCTAATAATTTGCTATGAGTAACTTCAATGCTTGTATTATCAAAAGAGAGGATTTTAAATTTTATTTTTATACAAGAAAGGGATCTTGGGGAAAAAAGGAAGTAGTTGGGTCTTTTTTGGGTTGAGCATGAGCTGTAAGTTATGAAACCTTGTTTCAGTGGCTTTTAAAACTTCCTGAATAATTTTTCAGAGTTGTATTATGTTGTCAGATGTGCAAATGAGAGTGGAATCATCTGCATATTGTATTAAGGTGGCCTGTTGTGTGGATGTATGGATGGTGTTGGTGAAAATGTTAAAGAAGAAGGCACTGAGGACAGAGCCTTGTGGTACACCAGTGGTGACTGGGAGGTAAGGAGAGAGCATGGAATGCCATTTTACCGACTGATACCTATTGGACAGGTAGCTTTTAAACCACAGAAGGGTGGAGTGAGAGAGACCTAGTGAGGACATTTGAAGTAGAAGTTTGTTGTGATAAACTGTGTTGAAGGCTTCAGACAAGTCTAGAAATAAGGAAGAGACTAGTTTGTCATTATCTCTAGCTTTATTGACAGTATCTATATAGGTTAGAAGGGCAGTGCTAGTACTGTATGAAGGATGGGAGCCATGTTTTGTAGGGGACAGAAGTTTTCCTGGAGGAGATAGTCTAGCAATTGTTTTCAAATACATTTTTCAAGTATTTTGGTGAGGGGAGATAAGATTTCTATGGGTCTAACGTTATTAATGTCTGTTGAATTTCTCCCTTTGTGCAGAGGGATGATGTGTGATTTTTTTCTAGACAAGGAATTTAAAATTCCTTGCTTGAGCTATTTATAAGGATTGAGGCAGAATAGCCAACTGTTGCCGACTATTTTAGGGTACACAATTGGAAGGTCATCAGGCAAAGAAGAGCATGGTTGAAATTTGTTTAAGAGTACTTTTATAAAGGATGCAGACACAGGTTTGAAGGTGAAAGTAGATCTGGTCATATGTGGCTATTGGGCTGGGCTGGGATTAGACTTTGAGGCATCCTTGATTAGAGATGCCATAATATCTATAACATAAGAGTTGAACTGTATTGCAGTTTCGAGTGGTGAGTTATCAGGAGAGAGGGTTGGACTGAATTTTTGGCTGGGACATAAGATTTCTTTAATGGATATCAAACATTTTTAGGGTTGTGTTTAGTATTATTCTGTAAGTTATTATAGTATTTTTTTTTGTCTTCATTTATTTGCTTTTTAGTAAGATTGTGATGCATTCTGAAGTTTTCAAGATATTGAGGTGTTTTATATTTTTGGCATTCTTTCCCTGCTTTTTCTCTATCCTGCATTAGTATTCTACACTTTTTGTATAGCCAAATTACTATATTTGTTTTTAGTCTCTTCTTTCTAGGAGGTGCAAGGCTATTTAAGATATTTAGAAAAGTGGTACTGAATTCATTTACAGCATCATCTAAGGAAAGGATTTTTAGGAAGATCCAGTTAATAGATGTTACTTTCATAATGAACATTTTTGGGTTAAACCTGGAAGGTTGTGTGTTATTGATATTTTATACATATATTGTTTATCTGGATGTGTGCAATGTCTGGTCATATAGATTGGAAGATGATCACCGAGACAGTCTGACATTGTACCTATGGTGGGATATTTGCTAGGGTCTAATACTAGGATCCAGTCTAATAGGGAATTTGATGCCTTACTATAATTTGTAGGGCTATTAATTAATTGTGTGAAATCATATATTAGCTTATGCTAGATGTGGAGGAGTTAGAGTTGATGTCCAGCCAATTGACATTCACATCACCTAGTAGTATTTTTTCTTTTGAAAATGTTGTGGATATCCAATGTAGGATATCTTCCATTCTAGTTATATTGTTGCCAGGAGGGATATAAAGGACAGTAATACATGTTTGTTTATAATAGTTTATTTTGAGGAAAGCAAGAAGAAGCCCTGCTGAACTGAATTTTGGTGTTGGTTTGCTGTAAGGAGACATGTGGTAGGTGCTGGGAAATATTAAAGCAATACCACCACCTTTCCTCTTTATATGGTCATTACAGATGGTATTACAGCTAGGAGGTATAACTTTGGAGTTGCTTATGCTGGGTTTAAGTCAAGTTTCAGTTACGGCTAGTCAGGCTTATGTTGGGCAATCCAGGCATGTAGTTTGGTAGTTTTATTTCTTATGCGTCTAACATTTATTTCAGCAAAAAGAGATCAACAGTGTTGGGGTCTGGCTGCTTTTGGGTTAAAGAAGTGTGCGGGAGAGAATTATATTTGTGCTCATTGTGATTTTTTTTGGGGGGCCAGGATTAGGGTGTATATCTCCTCCCAGAAGGATTTTAGTATATTGGGGAATTATGCATACTTGTTTTTTTGGAGAGGATTCTTGCACTTAATTTTGTTGTGGTTTAAGTTGAAGTCATAGCCGGCCTTAGGCATAGGCCAACTAGGTAGCTGCCTAGGGTGCCACTGTAGCAGGGGCACTTTTTCAGCATTTATTTGGTGTAGGTAGACCAGGATGGGGGCACCAGGTTGTGTGTGGGGGGCACCGTGGACTGTTTTTGCCTAGAGCACCAGTTGACCTAAGGCCACTCCTGGTTGAAGTGCAGTTATTCAGTCCATATCTCTAATTAAGATGAGATCTCTAATTAAGGAGAGGGGCAATACTAAGTAGGTTTGGTGCAATGTGTGGAGAGTGTAAAGAGGAAGTATAGATAGGTGGTTGGAACAGAGTTGGAGAGATGTTGAGAGATATTATTGAGTCATGGTAGGGTGAAAGACGGCACAGTAAGAGGAGAAGAAGAGAGGATGAGCTGAAGACTAGCGTAATTACTTACAGGAATCTGTATATTATAGATGTCAGGCAGTGGGGGCGTAGCAATGAAGAAAGAAACAAGAAGTTGCAAGGCATCAGGAAATTCAGTGACGCTGGATTCTGAAAGCTGGTAGAGGACAGGTAATAAGAGATGTAGTTTCTATAAAAGAAGACAGGTTGTCCTGGTATCTTTTCTGGAATGTAAGGAATAGAGTGGTATGAAAAGCTAGTGTACAATGATGCAGTCAAAATAAGAAGACATTAGGATTTATTTGGGAATAAATGGAATGTGAAATAGATAGGTACTATTAGGGAGGGTAGTGATTATGAATGGATATAGTGCAAATAGATATGGGAGGGAGAAAGTTAGGAATGGGGCTAAAAATTAAATGGAGCTAGGGAAGAAGGAAACAATAAACAGAAGGGTATGTATAGACGTAATAAGGTCATTTGAGGAGAGTTTTGGAATAAGAGTCAAAAGTGAAATGTGTATGCAGGAACTATAATATTAGAGTAAGAGGGGGAGGGGGGAATTGGTTGTAGGGGAGTGAATGAAGCCAAATGTAATAGGTTTCCCACCCTCATGTTGAATTATAACAATTTATAGCCAGTACAAAGCAATTAATAAAGAGAGGTCAAATTAAAACAGGTTTTCTGTCATTTCCTGAGGCTACATAACTGACATATGCAGTATTGACTATTAGTCAAGAAAAAGGGGACAGTGGCCAACTTAATAAGATATCCTTGAAGTGCATGAACTGTTTCACAGAGACTTTGAATCACAGAGAAGGCATGTACTTTATTTAACTGATTAAGTTAATACACAGCAAGGTTCTTTATGATAAATGTGCTCACATTATACAATGACAAAATTATCAGTAAACTTGTAGGGGTAGGACCTTGTGTCAGAACTCCAGACTTATCAAGGTCACATGTACTGACTGCAGGCTATTATACAATGGTAAAATTCTCAGTAAACTTGTAGGAGTAGAGCCTTATGGCAGAACTCCTTCAGTATCGAGGTCAGATGTAGTGATTGCAGGTTATTATACAATGACAAAATTCTCAGTAAACATGTGGCAGAGCTCCTGCAGTATTGAGGTCAGATGCATTGAGCATAGGCTCTATTCTATAAAGGAAGGCGGTGACTGAGTGACATGTATCTGGTGCGGGGGGGGGGGCTTATCAGTACTAAACAATGTAAAATGCTTAGATGCCCCATGCCATTAGTGTCCCAAAAGACAACTTATGAGACTGTAGGGGGAGTGGGATTTCAATTTGCTTGGGATATATTACAGGATAACTACAGGCTGCATACCCAGAAAGTGTGTGCAAATATTGGAAGTAGAGGCACATGAAGTTTTTCTGACATGGGGTGTTTAAAAGGTGAATACTGGTAATGCTAAGTATGCAGCTATTGTCACTATTTGCAAACTCATTATCCAATTGTCATACTACTTCAGCCTGCAACCACTATGACTCTCAGGACAAGTAATTTAGAAAATGGATGGAAGAACAGATGCGTGTGGAACACATGGCTCAAAACTAGATATGGGATTACCTAACCCCAAAGCCAGAAATGCTGCATCTCTGTTAGACCATGATGGCACTCTTAAGACTTTTGGAGGTATGCATTCAGAGAATAAATGATGCTGTGGCTGTGTGACCCTAACTAGTGTGTCCCCCTTATATCTGTCAAGGTACTGTCAGTCTAGAACTGAATAAGAATCAAATTTCATCTTAAAAGGTCTCAAATGTTTAATTTGTTTTATTCCAAATAAAATAAAAGAATTGTAGACAGTACAAAATGCATGTGTACTAATTCATCTAAATATATTTTTTTAATTTGGTACTTGCAGAGTAGGTTTTAGAGAACTTAACCTAATAGAGTTTAATATATAGTGAAAACAGGGTGATATTGTGCCCAGGCACAGCCAATGCATGATAAAAAAAGATATAGTGCCTGTCACACACAAAATAAGGGTAAGCAGGTTCTCCATTAGAAGAGTAAGAAGGAATAATACTACAACTTGACTATAGGTGAAGAACCAGTGATAGCTGCTAGCTTGCTTAGCCTCATCAAAATGCTCTGTCTTAACAGCTCATCTTGTAAAGGCTTTCTCCAATCTTAGTAGGTTAGCAAGGCCCTGATCACTAACCAGTATCACTGGAAGATGCAGAGAAGATTCCACCAGCATATTATTGGTGTTCAGTGTCTTGGTAACGCACAAATCATCTCCTTCCCATTCTGTGTTTTCTTCATATGCATGTCCTCCCGCTGGATAACATCTAGCCTGGTGTATTACTTTCTTTTACATAGTGGGAAGGTGGTAATTCATAATGTTCTGATGATATACACAGAAACATGGACTCAGTGGTGCAGCTGCATAATCTGTCTCCTTGCTGTGAGTTACAAGCAGCAGTAATAGTTGTTTTCAGTTTCTCCATATTTGCAGTACTAACACTTGTTTTCCATTTCTGCATATCTGCAGTACTAGCAGCTGTTTTCCATTTCTGTATATTTGCAGTACTAACACTTGTTTTCCATTTCTGCATATCTGCAGTACTAGCAGCTGTTTTCCATTTCTGTATATTTGCAGTACTAACACTTGTTTTCCATTTCTGCATATCTGCAGTACTAGCAGCTGTTTTCCATTTCTGTATATTTGCAGTACTAACAATTGTTTTCCATTTCTCCACATGTGCAGTACTAGTCATTGTTTGCCATTTGCCCCCATGTGCAGTACTAGTCATTGTTTACCATTTGCGCACGTGTGCAGTACTAGTGGTGGTTGACTTGGTCTGATCACAAGGGTAAAGCCTAAGTGATTGAAATAAGCCAGCCATGGATAACTCCAGCATTACTCAGACACAAGAGGGGATTATTGCTTTTACACAATGACACTAAGAAAAACAGTTACTTGACCTTCTCTAAATAATGTCATTGTAAAAACAAAATGTAATGCTCTTCCATAGCCTCTTAGCATTGGAAAAAAGCATTCACACCTAGTGGGTTTACATACCTAGGAATACATAAAAAAACTTCACAGAATGGACAAGTTGTATCTTAAACCCTACTTGGAGAACAAATGTTCTCCAGCAGGGTGTTCATGTAAAGGTAATGGCCACTAAAAAACTAGTCCACCACTTCACGGCAGCATATAAGACTGCCGTGAAACTCAGTCACTTACAATGCAAATGGCCACCATTTTTTTACCCTCGCTAAATAGCACTTTACTGTTCAGTGAGCATAAAATTAAAAAAAAAAGAACTATGTAAAATAAAAAAAGAAATTACTGTGTGTGTGTGTGTGTGTGTGTGTGTGTGTGTGTGTGTGTGTGTGTGTGTGTGTGTGTGTGTGTGTGTGTGTGTGTGTGTGTGCGCGCGTGTGTGTTTGACAGCATAAACAAGAGCAAATAAGAGAGGCAGAGAATTAGGGAGAGAGAGAGAGAGACAGAGACACAGAGAGAGAGAGAGAAAGAGAGAGAGACAGAGACCGGTACAGAAAGAAAGAGAGACAGAGAGAGAGAGAGAGAGAAAGAGAGAGACAGTGACGGAGAGAGAGAGAGAGACAGAAAGAGAAGGAGACAGAGAGAAGAATAGACAATGACACAGAGAAAGAGAGAGAGAGACATACCCAGAAATAAAAAGACAGAGAAAGAGAGACAGAGACACAGAGAAAGAGATGGAGAGAGAGAGAGAGATAGTGCCAGAGAGAGAAAGAGAGAAAGACAGACAGAGATGGGCTGATTGCAGGTAATCTATCAGCATGGGTTTGTAAAATAATAGAGATATGAAACTGTAAATATCTACCATTATTGACTGACTATATTCCTCAGTGATTTACCCAAAAAAGTAATTTACAGCACTAAGCAGCAAAACCAGGAACAGTTTGGGGCATAAAGAGTTTCAGTTCGTTGAATTCCATGTTTTTTTTCCATTAATTTTCTCACAAGAACACATTCTGAGGATATGTGTGTGTGTGTGTGTGTGTGTGTGTGTGTGTGTGTGTGTGTGTGTGTGTGTGTGTGTGTATGTGTAGACATTACTTGCATAACTTATAGTTTAGATGCAAAATTCTTCCTCCAACAAAAATGTTATATATATATATATATATATATATATATATATAGTTCAGCAAGTTTCAAACATTAGAAAGAGGAATTATTTTACATAAAAAAAAAAATATATATATATATATATATATCCAAAAACGATAAAAAGCACGGAGGCATGTACTAAAAAGTCACTCCAAGTTTATTAAACAGCAAAAGGTAAGCGCTTTCACAATTAAAAATTGCTTCATCAGACCTTACTAGAAACATACATCACTTCCTTTTATAACATTACACATTCAAATGAACCAATCACAAAATATAAATTATTTAAAGAGACACATTCTTAAATGGCATATATAAAATATATAAAACATCATCATTTCTTAAGTTTCCTGTCCCTCACTCTAGCAGTCATAGCTAGATGATCATTGAGCCATTTGCACAAATCGGCTCTAAGTTTAATAATCCGAGTTCCTTATTCTCAGTGGTATTAGAAATATCACCTAGTCTAATGCCCTCAGGCACCAACTCTAGTACAGTGAATTTAAATAAATGCATGTCTCCTGATTCCAGCATGTGTGTGGCTATGACACTATAAGTGTGTCCTTTCTTGTGACAGTATACATGATCTCTAATATGCTCATGCAGACGTCTGTTGGTTTTTCCAACATAAAATGAGTAACAATGCATTCAGGGAGCTAAATAAATAAGATTCCTACTGTTACAGTTGGCATTAATAGAAAAATTAAATATATTTCCTGTATCAGGGTGTTTAAAGTCAATCCCTTCAAATATGTAATCACAGACGTTACAGTGGCCACATTTAATGGTCTCTTGCCCTGAGACTAATAATTCAGAATATGGCCCTCTCTTTGGATAGCATAGACTGCATTTCAATTTTTTCGTGCTCTTATACATCAACGGTGGTTTCTTCCCCACAATCTGGGTTATATGGGTTCAGAGCTATTAGCTAGATGGCAACAGATAAATTTAGAAACTAGCTTTGCATATATGCAACTTCTCATTAACTACTTTTTGCCAGTTGAAGAGAAACTTATAAAAGACATTGAAAATATTGATGTAGCTGTTCAAGGCATATTGGGCTTGGAAAGGGCTGACTTACATCTAATTGAATCTGTAGAGAACGTTAGAATTTATGAGCAAAATTAATGCATCAGAAGAGAAATAAAATTGAATGTGACACAAGTGATTTTGAAGAGTCATGTTTTTACTTGGCTGAAAAGATCAGAAACTTTTTCCATTACATCTGGACAACAGCGTAATGATGCACAGACAACAGCTCCGAATGGAGGGTTTCGTCAAGGATGAGGGACTACTCTACATCCGATTGCTGCTGCTCCATTAGCTAATATGGTTTCTTCCCTTACCAATCAATATGATGCTTCCGTATATGAAACACATATCGCAGAAGGTTTGCTATCGCAGAATAATCCAATCAGAACAGGAGATGCACTTTCTCAGGGTTCAGGAAGTATTAATGCCATCAGTGAACCTGTCGTACAGCCTAAAACAACAGCGATGCCTCTTCAACCATTTTTGTTGCTGCCACTACCCATGAGAGTGAAACGCAAACAGTCTACAGGTTCACCAGACAACCGAGGGTGAACAAAACGGAGGCCAGAGGGTCGAGGGAATGGCAATACACTGAAGAAAATGTGGGTAACAACAGAAATGACTTAGTGTGGAACATGTCATGCAGGTATTTCACTTCTTTTGAATGTGACTTGCTTAATAAAATATTGTCTTTCATTCCTGCCACATCGGCGAATGTGGCAAATACCTTAATTGACTTTAAACTGAGTCTGAGAAATATTCAGCTAAGACTAATGTTTAATGATAACTGTAGGGACAATACTGTAAATGTTTCAAGGGTTGCTGTGTTTAAAAAAATGAGCTTATTTAACCTACAGTGTAATTCAACCTTAGACACATTTTACAAAGTATGTGAAGCAGAATTCTATGACTTTGTTTGTGTCTTTCGGCTTTTCCCGGTTAGGGGTCGCCACAGCGAAACTCCGGTCCGCTAATGATTGGTAGTTGATTTTTACGTGTCGAGTTACCAGCTCTGACACACAACCTTCAACGAAGGTACGCCCATTCACGCATATCTCCATGCAGAAGACGCTCTAGCTGAGAATCGAACCGGACAGCGTCTTACTGTGAGGCGACAATGCTACCGCAGCACCACCACCGTGGGCAGAATTCTATGATTACTTTGATAAAAATAGATGTAATTATACTAAAAGGAGGTTTGATAACCTTACAGTTAATGAAAAAATAGCTTTAATAGCACTTGAAACTGATTCTGCCATAGTTATAAGACCTACAGACAAGGGGGGGGGTCAGATAGTTGTCATGGATAGTGACTTCTATTTTGAGTCAATGTCTGAAATGCTGCAGGATGTTTCTGTATATAAACATATTGATTTGTCAGATATTGATGGCATGATCGAGAATGTTACTAGGACTCTAATACAACAAGTAACTAGTGGCATGATGACTAAAGAATTATTTAATTACTTTGTGGTTGAGAAACCTTTGATTTCAACACTACAAGAACTACCCAAAGTCCATAAGAATCCAAGGAGACCCCCTTTTAGACCCATTGTGGTGAGTGGATAGTGGCTCACTGAGCCATTATCTATCTATGTGGAGAAGCAATTGAAACCAGTACTAGCACAATATGAGTATATTTTACGAGATACGAAACAAATGTTACAAGATTTATATTGCTTTATTGATGGCTATGACAAGCCTTTGAATGGTGTCTTGATGGCAACATATGATGTAACCTCATTGTTTACAGCCATACCCATACACAAGGCATAATGATGGTCAGCAGTTTTTTTGAGCGTAACAGCTCTTATTCTGCAATGCATATAAATTTTATATGTGAATTGTTTGAAATAATTTTACAGAACAATGTTTTCGTGTTCAATGGGAAGTATTATAGACAAATGTTAGGCATAGCTATGGGCACACCATGTGCCAGTAGCTACGCCAACATGGTAATGGCTGAATGGGAATCTCAAAGTTTGCTCACACATCCCTTAGCTTGTGAATACTTAATATTCTATAGAAGGTTTGTAGACAACCTTTGCATTTTTTGGGTAGGTGATGAATCAAAACTACGAGAACTGATTGAGTATATGAATCACAGTTGTGAATTTTTAAAGTTCACAGGAAAATATTCTGCAGATACTATTGAATTTCTAGATATCCAAATGAGCACTGATAATGAAGGCTGTGTCCACACAGACAGACATACTAAAGACTGCTATCGTGCATCATACCTCTATAGAACTAGCATGCACCCTGGCCATATATTTAATTTAATAATATTTTGAAGGGTCAAACAATGTGTTGTCCTAGATTGACTGATAGGGACACTAGATGGGATGAAGAATTTAATAAAATGAGTAATGATTTCATCACTGGGGGTATCATGAATATGAGATTCATAAAACAGCAGTTGATGCTAAGGCTATGAGGAATGATAGAGCCAAACCATATTTTTCCAAACCCTGGACATATGATAAGGTACATAAGAAGCCAGATAATAAGACTTCATTTATTTTCTCGTATACTAGGGATAGTCGGGCAATAAGGGATATTCTGCATAGGAATTGGAAAATTCTCCAAACTGATACCCATATAGCCCAGATTGTGGGGGGAAAAAACAAACTTGATGTATAAGAACATGAAAAACTTGAAACGCAGGCTATGCTATCTGAAGAGAAGGCCATATTCTGAATTATTAGTCTCAGGGCAAGGGACCATTAAATGTGGCTACTGTAACTTCTGTGATTACATATATGAAAGGACTGACTTTAAACAACCTGATACAGGAAATATATTTAATTTTTCTATTAATGCCAACTGTAACAGTAGGAATCTTATTTATTTAGCTCACTGCATGTATTGTTATTCATTTTATGTTGGAAAAACCAACAGATGTCTGCGTGAGCATATTAGAGATCATGTATACTGTCACAAGAAAAGACACACTTATAGTGCCATAGCCAGACATATGCTGGAATCAGGAGACATGCATTTATTTAAATTCACTGTACTAGAGTTGGTGCCTGAGGGCATTAGACTAGGTGATATTTCTAATACCACTGAGAATAAGGAACTCAGATGGATTATTAAACTTAGAGCCCATTTGGGCAAAGGGCTCAGTGATCATCTAGCTATCACTGCTAGAGTGAGGGACAGGAAACTGAAGAAATGATGATGTTTTATATATTTTATATATGCCATTTAAGAATGTGTCTCTTTAAATAATTTATATTCTGTGATTGGTTCATTTGAATGTGTGATGTTATAAAAGGAAGTGATGTATGTTTCTAGTAAGGTCTGATGAAGCAATTTTTAATTGTGAAAGCGCTTATCTTTTACTGTTTATTAAAAGTGGATTGACTTTTTAGTACATGCCTCCCTGCTTTTCTGCTGTGCTTTGCCAATTTTATCATTTTTAGACTTATTGGTTTGTGGCAACCTGCCTTTGTGGTAATTTTTTTGTAGTTTTATATATATACATATGTATATATATATATATATGTATATATATATATATATATATATATATATATATATATATATATATATATATATATGCACATATAGTACTTAAAATACAAATAATGTAACAGGTAGCATATTTTCTAAGTACAAGAATACCCTCCAGGATATGTGTTATTGTAGAAATAAAGCATTTCCAGAATACACCCTAAGCATCCATTATTTCCACAATAACACATATTCTGTCTGGCTATATTGCTTGTGTATGCAGAAAATCTACCTTTAAAAATTGCACACCAGAAACACTTGCATGTAGGAGTATGAGATATGTGACCCAGTTTTCTTTCTTATTTTTCCTTGTCATTATTCAAGACAAGTATGGAAAAGACTGGAATACTACAAACAGATCATATAGCATCAGGGCAGATAAATAACTGAGCTTTACAAAAACCAAAAAAGTTAGAATGATGCAGAGATAACACCAGAAACATACAGGAGGTCCATCAGATCCTTGGGGTCCAGTTGGCCCAACAGTTCCTGTCTTTCCTGAAGGACCAGGGTGTCCTCTGGAGCCTGGAATGCCTGGAACTCCTCTTTTGCCTTTAGGTCCTGGTGGTCCCGGAAGTCCCCGTTCACCACTCTAAAATATTGTAAAACAAGAAAGAAGAAGAAGACCTCTAATAAATTAATGTATACACATAATTTTAAGTCACTAAAGCGAGGTTTACTTAGTTCTATAAGCTGCATCAGATAGCTGCAGATTCCGCAACAGTTAGAGTGATCAGATATTTTAGTACTTGCAAACTGCTATCACAATTCATGTGTTGAAATAATGTACTTTTGTAGCTGGAGCAGCTGGATTTCTGTAGCTTGGGCCACATAGTGGTGAGGTAGTGATGGTGCAAGATAAAAATGTTAATTTACAATGATGCAGAATGACTTGTTTACCTGTCTTACTAAAACAGAAAGACAACCTTTTTGTGTAAGTTGCATGGTTTTAAAGTGAGGAGAAAGCCATTGAATAAGTATTAAGTATTAATCTTATAACACTGCCAAAATGATGCTATCTGCATGAATTAGCATCCACAACTCTCTCATCTGAGGTCTCATGCATATTCAGCAAAAAAGGAAAGGTTCAAAACTTGTCAAAGAAAAACAAAAGCTGGGTATAACACCCAGCACTATTTACTTAGAGACATATCAAAAGGTAAAAAAAGTATGCTGTAACACTAAAGCTTGGTACAGGGCTGTAGAAGTAGAGTGGTCTTTATTAACGTGCAGACAGGCAAGGTGTCACATTTGATTGCCAATGTAGTAGGTAGACTCTCATTTTTGATGACCTTACTATCACTTGTCAGCCCGTCACACCGGAGGTTCAGCACCCAGGTGCAAAATATTTTTGCTGTTTTGTAACCAGTTATGGTGTCTTTTCCATATAATATGTAAACTTAGTCTAGTTCAACCATTAGCTCAGATGACACTCTGTATATTTATTGCAATATTATACTCAGGTTATCCAAGCAGTGATGTACAGTAAATAAAAGAACTACATGGAAACGGAGGAACAGGTGATGCTGTCATTTACCTGCTTTGTGAATATTATACACTTATGCCTAAAATGATACAGCAGGAACAACTGCTTACATATGCGATCATACTAATTCCAGCTAAGTCTTGTTTGTTCAACTGATTGTTTCTTCCAAAGTTATTTAATTAAAATTAACTCAGCAGCCCTTGGTAATGTATGGAGCAAACCGCACATATACCTCCAATCAAAGGGATATATTACTTAATATAACTTCAATGGCAAACACTCACGGAAGTTTTGAGTTTTCAGCAAAATGGTTCAGCACTCAAATGAGTAGTACAAATCCCAAATAAGCATAGTAGGATGTAGATATATTGTACATCCAGGGTTGGAGTGACATAATAGAATTATTAATGGTTTACTTCATCAAAAATGCACCCACAGATATTAGCAGCTTTCAATATTACAATGATTCTTGATTTTAGGTATTAAATTTCATCATTTTTCTTGTTCACATTTTACAAAAAGCTTCATAACATGGACTCACTTTCTCTCTTCAGGAAGTCAACAGAAAAATGGAAGTGTAGCTACCTACCTGACCTTTATCTCCTCTGTCACCAACAATACCCTAGGTATAAAACAAAACCACAGTTTGTCAGTGTTAATGAGGATTCTTAATCAGTTCATAAGCATCTCACAGACAGGAATGATTTGGGGGGGATGCATATGCCATCTTTCCTACCTTAGACCCAATTTTGCCCGTGGCTCCCTTTCTTCCTGGATCACCCTGTAAAAAGAATATAGAAAAAGAAAATAGGTTATGACTGTTTGTGACTAGGATGCTAGTTTTTGAATGCAATGTTTGATTTTTTGTTAATATAATACAATGTGCCTGTCCAAATATACAAAGTTGAGTAGTCACAAAATTAAAACTGTAATGATTCTGTTTCTTTTCTATTCTTTTTTTTCATGAACCTCCTTTCTTGAACTGAAAATTCACAACTCATTAAATGCGTTTAAAAAGAATGAGATTTTCATTATGCAATAATCCTAACTTTTAAACAAAATGTAACATACAGTAAACAATGGAGTTAGTATATAGGTTAAGTCATCAAGCAAGTATTTCAAGCATGTTTGATACATATCTAATGAAATTCAGAACTGCCTAATTGTAATAATTCCACAGGGCTTGACTGCATGTGCTGCAGATGAATTCATTTTATCTTACTTTGTATGACATCCACTGTAGCCTCAATCAATTCAATGTCCTATTTGTTGCAGAGTGGGACTACAGTAAATCTATGAATCAGGTATGACAGAAACACTCAACACAGAAACAATAAAATCAAATAATATACACTATGAATGTTCACAAAGAAAAAATTGCAGGGGTAGAAGTCCTTTGTACCTACCCAGCATCTGTAAATTTCCTGAGACTGTTTAGCCTTGATGGTATGAAGAAACACTATTGCACCCACACTTCTGTAATCTCACAAATAACATTGCCAATTTTTGAATAAAACTTGGGTCAGTTAAACCTAATCACCTAAACCCATTTTTGATGTTTCCAGATGCAGCGAAAGCCATGAATTCCTAGCAAAGTGCAGCACAGATGGAGCTTCCCATAACACCTGACAGTGGTGCTCATAAACACTGCACAGAACTCTGTGTCTGGTGCTCAGTAAAATCTTGTAAAAGTCTAGCAGTTGGCTTAGATGGTTAATAAGCTATTAATGAGCTGTTTTGTGTGGTTCAGTGGTGCAGGGTTTGATTCCCTCAACCTCCATTGCATAACTATTTGACTCTGAGCAAGTCACTTAGCCACCACAGCTCCCAGGCTGAGTCTGAAAATGGTCCATGGAGATCAGTGCTCTACCTTGGAAAACAAACACAAATACGTCTACATACAATGTCCTATACAATTTATTACATTTTGTCTGACCCGTCTGTAAGGAGTAGGAATGGATGCAGCTTCATACACTGAGAAGTGCAGGTACATGGTTGGTACAGAAATGAGGATCCCTACCTTAGTGCACAATACACAAATGTGTGAATCACAAACTGCAGTATGGAGTAAGAAAGGGAAGTTTTGATGGTGTAGCAGTAGACAATACACTGCAAAACAGTAATGCAGTGCCCAAACTCCATGAAATGGTGACGTTTGCTCAACATAACATAGCTAAGTGAAACATAACATAGCTATTGCAAAGCAAAAAAGCACTAAGGAATTGAAAGGTATGTCCAAGATAATGCTGCAATGTAGACAACAGTACTTCTACAACCACACTCACCTCATCCTCAGCAGTATGATGTAGTTGTGCACCAACAAATGTTAACAACATGCTGTGCCTGATCTCTTCATTAGCATAATAAGCTAATGCTCAGCCTCTGTATCTATGACAACAGAGGAAAAAAATTATAACTAAACCTGTACCATGACTGAGGAGATCTGAGTACTTAAGCTGTATAACCCTCCACACTACTACAGAGGCTGAATTAGTTTTGGTATTGGGCTAACATGCAAGGGATCTGAAGTGTGGTGTGTGTGTGTGTGTGTGTGTGTGTGTGTGTGTGTGTGTGTGTGTGTGTGTGTGTGTGTGTGTGTGTGTGTGTGCGTGCATGCGCACTCGTGCATGTGTGCAGTATGTACTGCTGTCAAAGGCATGTCATCAATAGAGTATACAACTGTTTGAACATTCGGACATGTCAGACATTGAAATTTGACTGTAAAGGTTCTGTTATGGCAGGCTTCTGTGGGGATGCCAGATAACTGCAGTTGTTTGAGTAGATGTCTGAGGCTTCAAAAGACCTTTTTAGGTAAACAAAAAACTGCAAAAGTTAGTGTACCTTTTTCTGCTGTTATCGGTAAGGGAAAGTTTTATTATGGATCTCAGTGCCTTGATTATGAGGCAGCAGGAGAGTTTTAGAAAACGGGTGAAGATTATCTGAATACAGTGAGCTAGGTTGAAAAAATGCACAAGTGTAAGGCTCTGAGATGCTTACTGTACAGTCTAGTAAGGCAGAATGCATTATTCATTACACCTGCTAGCTAAGTACATACTCTAGCAGTTGAAGGTCATTATGTATTCTGCTGAGAAAATTATTATAATATTTCATTTGGTTGCAGGACTACCCTCGTATAAAGTAAGCTATACTTGGCTAGTATACAGATGTAAAGCAGGTATGTATCTTTTATACATGATCTGTATTTTATTGCTTTTTTTTGGGGGGGGTCTTCATATGCCTAAACAGCTATCTTTTGTATCCATGCTGTGCCCCATCAAGAACAAGTAATGACACTGACCCCATCTGGACACATGTTTAGACAGGCACATGATGTGCTATATTCCGTGACTGCAATAATAACCTGATCACACTGCACATCGTATTCTCCATCAGAGTAGTGTCCATACCATAGCCTCCAGTCAGCAAAATAACATTATATTCAATGGTTTTACTTGCTCTGTAATCAGTTGCCCTCTCTTGTACAACCAAAGTCCCACCACAAAGGCTCAATTCAAGGAAAGCCCAAGACAGCTGTCAGTTAGAACATTTTTCCAGATAGCACCACAAGCTAGTTTCCAAATAAAAGTACAAGGGCAGTAAAAATAAATACAGCATGCTGCCAAAAAGAAGATTAAAACTGTAGCAGTAATGCACAGGACTCTAGTCCACAAATAAAATATATGCCCCCAAATTCCTAACACAGCTGTTACATATCTGTTGCAGAGGTGTTACATCACACTCTAAGAAAGGTTTTTCTTTTACCGCATTCATAAAATCAATGGCCAGATAAAAGTGCTGATACTCGCAATCAAGGTAGGTGCGATCTCCAGATTCACAGAATGACAAAATAATTTGCTGCCAAAGAACAGATTAGGGGTGGGCAGAAGTGAATGACTGCAGAAGACACAGAATTAGAAATTATTCAGTGAGCTGTTTCCTACATAGGTTTGCTTATGTTTCATGGCACTACATTACTTGTGCAAGTTCATCTGTCTTTTTTTCTCACATCTCTTAAATTCCACCAGCAATGATCCAGCCAAAAATGCATTTATTCCTAATACGTTATCACTTCCACCCTAGTAAGAAAATAATGAAGAGCATCATGGTCACAAAAGCAAATGGCTTCATTTTACAACCAGTATGACTTCTTTTCTCTGTCCATTGATATAAGAATCTTTCCCTGTGTCAAGGCTGTCAGCCCAGCCAACTAAAATTTTGTAAATAATTCTGGGACATTTGTGAATAGTAATATGATTTGTATGCTTGCTTAGAAATGTAAGAAAAAGTTAGTTTATCTCAGCTAAGAGACAGGATGTCTAGTGTTAGGGGTTTCTTTCTATTGTCTTGAAACAGAAATAATTACTAGGTTTCATATGTAAAGTGTTTTTATATTGCTCTGTGTCTTCCTAGCAGGTGTGCATCTGACAGGTAAGTATTTTTCACAGACACATGTTAAATTTTCAGTTGCTGTTGGCCTGGAAACTAAGACAGAGGTGAAAACAATGATATAATCTGAGATGACCCCAGCAGTAATGTGTATTATTAATTTAAGAATGATCTCTCAGAGAAAGTCTCTGCATATTGTATCTTGTTCTGGACCTGTAAACACCCTCAGCACTTGTATTTGCCTGGCTCTCTAAGTAAGAATTAGATCATAGTATCTCTCTTAGACATAGATAGGAATATATCAAGACTAGTCTAGATGTTTTCTGTATTTATGTGAGACTGTCCTGCAATGTTGCTTTAAAGTATTTCTTGTGATTCTGAACGTTATTGTCAGTATGTTGAGTTATTAAGTATTGTCTTGTGCTTTTATTTATTATTAAATATATTTAAACATTTTAATTGTGGCTGGTTTTGTTTAGAAATATTTAAGCTCTTAAAGTACTTGCATATGTATTTGGTGATACTGTACAAGCCAATCCAATAGCCTTCAAGTCTTAGTCACATTTATCATTTGGATAATAGTAACATTACGCAGTAAGATTTGGCACCCTTTGGTAAGGGCCTTTATAGTAGCTGATAAGTAAGGGTGGATGGTGGCAGTGATTCTTACCTTATAGTCTGGGCAGAAGGGGGCATAGCTAGTAAACCTGTGCCAGCCTTTCCCAGCAGTGTCTGTGTGTTTGCAAGTAAATCAAATCTCAAAGAGTGTGTGTGTGTGTCAGCTACTTGGGCTGGGACATGAAGCACTGGTTGGACAGAGATGGTGCTGGATGTTTTGGCTTGACCACTCAGCTGAGATCTTAACCCTATAGCTGTGCCAGTGGGGAGTCTTATTGGGGGTCTGTAGAGAGAGAGAGAGAGAGAGAGAAAGAGAGAGAAAGAGAGAGAGAGAAACCAGCCCTAGACTGACTGTGATCTCTGTATGCTCTTGAGGGAAATTGTACTTTAGTGTGTGTGTACTTGTCATCCTCCCAATGTGCACGTCCCTCACTAGTGCTAGTGGTGTGGATTGAGGCTTCTTGATTACTGGGCTAGTGCAGCGGCATTACATATTAATAGTTTGGCAGTGGTGGAGTAGCCACATCACATATTAATTGGTTGATAGTGGTGAGATAGCCACATCACATATTAATCGGCTTGTAGTGGTGTGGATATTGAATTCCCGTAGGTTGTTGAAGGTGTTTTTCTACTCTAAATCAGCCACGCAGTGAATATTCAGAGTTCAGATCACAATTGTTTTATTTCTTTTGTTAGCTTAGTTAGTCAGGGAGAGCAGGCAAGCATGTCAGCAGAGGAGAATGGCAAGCTGACAAGGAGCCAGTTGGCTGAGATGTGCCAGGCTAAGGGACTGGTGCATGGAAACCTGTAAGGCAGACATGATTGCAGCTTTGTTTATAGCTGCATCAGAAAACAGCAATCAGGAGGATGATCAGACTGGCCGTGGAGATATACAACTCTCAGAAAATGGACAGCTCAATCTTTCCACAAAGTACTTAAAAATCCATCTGGAGTTAAAGAGACTTGAGTTGGAGGCCAATTATTTGGAAATAGAAGCAGCAGAGAGACTGAGGAGAATGAGAAACTGCTATGCCTGGAAGCTGAGGAGAAGGAGAGATAGAGGCAACATGAACAGGAGATGCTGACTCTTCACCAGAGTCATGGAGGTAATGGGGTAGGGAGTAACTGAACCCCAGAAGCAAGAAAGGTCAGTAAATTTCTTCCACAGTTTACAGAGGGGGATAATTTTGATAAGTTTCATTCATATGCTTGAGAGGATATGTAAACAGTATGATGTTGAACAAGGGCTCTGAGTACGGTTCCTGACCCCCTTACCCCATGGTAAGGTTCTATATTAGATCACTGAATGCTTAAAAAAGTGAATGGTGATTAATCGACCCTATGTAAGTGAAAGCTTACAATTTCGAACTGTAACATATGCCAATATTATTTTGTCTGCCTGGGAAGATAGATATATTATTAATTCCAAATACACATATTGTTGGAAGTTCTATAAGTGGTTTCTGGATGATATGTGTTTCTTATGGGTTGGCTCAGAGGAGAAATTTTCTGCGTTCTATAAGGATATTTCAGAGTCTACTGATTTCTTGGATTTTACTTACAAATGTGACAAGAATACTTTAAATTATTTGGATATTTCTATAGGAAAGGGGGAGGAAGGTTTCTTCTCTAAAATTTATAGAAAGGAAACCTTCTCGAATTCCTATTTAGCCTTTAACAGTGCTCACCCTTACCACCAGAAGAAAGGTATTGTTAACGGACAATATGTAAGGGGAAGCTGTACGACATCAAGAGAGTATGATTTCAATGATGAGTGTAGAAAGTTACGAGAAATGTTTGGGGATAGAGGTTACCCCACCAACTTTGTAGAGACAATAGAGAAAGAGGTTAGGGTAGCAAGACAGGACAAATTTAAACCCATTTTGGGAGATAAAGCAGGAGCGAATGGGGCAAAAACAAAAATTGACAAGTATGAACAAGAAAGCAATTTTGTAGTGGACTATAATGGGGATGCAGTTAAAATAAAGAAAATTTTAGAAGATGAATGGAATAGGTTTGGAGAAATCTCGGACCTTGAGGGTATTTTCGAGGTGCCACTGAAATGCACTTATCGAAGGGGCAAAAGTTTAAAGACTATTTTGGAGAGTAAAAATGAGCTGAATATAGTTAGAGATGGGAAAGTAGAAATCTTCAAATGTGGATGATGTTCCCAGTGCCCATACATTTGTACAAAGGAGACCATCTTTATTGGTAGTAGGGACAGGCTGATTCAGTGTAGGCAATTTGCTAATTGTGATACTAGTGGGATAGTGTATTTAGGGCTGTGCGACCACTGTGATGCATTTTATGTGGGCAAATCAGAAAGGAAGTTGAAAAATAGAATATACGAGCATAATTATGAGATTAGGACAAAATGCACTAACAATGCAATGTATAGGCATAAAAAATGTTGTCAGGAAGCAAAGTTTTGTTTTTTTGTTTTGGAAGTGGTGCAAAAAGATATAAGGGGTGGCCCATGGCAAACATCTATAGAATATAAAGAATTGTTGAGGCAACTATCATTGGAAGCTAACAAGTTCCCAGGTTTGAATGATGCAGTTTCACTTGCTCCAGTTCTAAAGCTGAGAGCAACAAAACTATAGTATTTTTTACTACTTGATTATTGTTTGAAAATGTCCATTGTCCTTATTAGTGTGGTGTAGTTCCTGTGTTGTCCATTACCTTACTGTGGTGTAGTTCCTGTGTTGTCCATTACCTTACTTGGATAGAAGGAAGTTTCTTTGCTCACCAGTGGGAGTGGGGAGCCTTGAGCAGCCTACCTGTCCTTGGGGGAAGTGACCTCAGCACAAGAAGCTGTAGTAATTGGTTGTTTGGGACCATTCCTAGCTCTTTTGTAGTTCACTGCTTAAAATCCGCCTCTGGGCGTTTTTTCTGGCTATACTGCTCAGACAAGCTCCACGTGGGTTTACAGAGTGGTCCTAGCAGCAAGGAACTCAAAAGCGACTACCTTCTGGATTTAAGTATATTTGCTTTTTTTCCACTGGAAATAGCTTCTGTTGCTTACTTTAAACTAGCCTGAACTGTTTTTTTTTCTGATTACTGCATTTATTTTTAAATCTGCACTTAAAGTTACATTTAGTCGAATTTAATCGAAAGTTTGCTTGTTTGTTTGTTTAATTTAACTGTGGAGGCTGCCCACTAAAGTGTGCTAGCCTGTGTAACTAATTTATCACTGTCTCTGCATTTTCTGTGTATTTCTACAAAAAAACAAAAACAAAAATAATCCTTGTTTTCCGCCTTTCTCAACTAGTTTAGACCAGTATACAGGCATTGCTGTATTCTGGGCTGTGGTGTAGTTCCTGTGTTGTCCATTACCTTACTTGGATAGAAGGAAGTTTGCTCACCAGTGGGAGTGGGGAGCCTTGAGCAGCCTACCTGTCCTTGGGGAAGTGACCTCAGCACAAGAAGCTGTAGTAATTGGTTGTTTGGGACCATTCCTAGCTCTTTTGTAGTTCACTGCTTAAAATCCACCTTTGCATCGGCTTTATGCTGTCATGCATAGCAGCCGGTTATACAAGGTTAAACAAGGTTAAACTTTTTCTGGCTCCGCCAAGTCTGCTCTTCAATTTTTCCCTTAGAACTGTTCTACTTGCAATCTAAACAGCCTATACTCTATCTGAAAAGTTCAGCACTTGCTCCTAAAGCATTTTTATACAGGTAAAGCACTCTTAAACAAAAGAAAGTACTTCATTCACCTAAATTCTGTTGAGTACACATCTCCCTATATGTCCTTTCTGACTCAGTTACACAGCAATCTTTTTCACTATTTCTAGCATGTTGAAGGGTCAGTTGCTGGCGTCCTCTCCTGTTCAGCTGGTGAATCTAGAATCTTGAGGCAATGTTACAATTGCCTCATGTACACAGACAACCCTCTCCTCCTCCCAACAAATACAAATATATGCGAGAGATGCAACTATATAGGCAAACTGGAGGCTGAGCTCTCTCAATTCAGTACTGGCAAGACCAGTCAGGAGGAGAAGGTAACCACGCACACCACAAACCCAGTCTCACATAGAACTATCACAACAGCAAACCAAACACATAAACACACAAAAACATACTGCGACGCGCTGATTAAAAATCTACCAAAACAACAGAGGCCTCCAAAGCAGACACCCAAGCAACCACCACCTCAAGACATAGCACATGCAACACATAGTTCACAAAGTCAGTGTGCTAAACAGTCACAGCCCTTAAGGCCAAACAACATGCCAGACACACTTGTAATAGGTGACTCCATAGTCAGACACACTGACGCCCCGCCACCAGACTAAACAAGGAAAAGGTCACAGTAAGCTGCCTGTCGGGAGCTAGAATCTGCCACATAACACAAGCACTCAGGTCACTCCACAGCAAGTACAAATATGACTCAGTCATTGTACATGCCGGTGTGAACGACCTGAGACGCACTCTCCTAGACTACATGAAAAGAGACATAGAGGAGCTCTCTGATTATGTAGCCCAGGCCGGTATGACCCTGACCCTGAGCAGCATCTTACCCTCACCAAGAATGATGCCACAGTACAAAGACAAAATGATCAGTTTTAACAATTGGCTTAATTACTGGTGTCATTCTAAGGGGATCCAATGTCTGTCTGCTTGGGATGACATGCTTGACAAGCCACGCTGCCTCGCAAGGGATGGCTTGCATCTGTCACCCCTGGGCTTCCGGATATTGGCCAAGGCTCTTGCCACCCCCCATAGTGCCTTTTTTAGGCAAGGCTCAAATGACAAACCTACCTCCCTAGAAAACACAAGTGGAAAAACTAAGGGTAATGCTGCTCAATGCCAGAAGTCTAAACCTCAAGATGCACGCCTCAAGCCCTCCTCAGTATGGAGAACATCGATGTCTGTGCGGTGACTGAAACCTGGTTCAAGGCTCCTGAGAGCACCCCAGCACTATCAGGTTTTACCTCATATCATGCTTTCCGACCCAAAACTTGGACCGAACCACAAAAGGAGGGGAGTATCCATTTTCATCAAAGATACCCACACCTCCAGGTTAGTGGCAACGCATGAAGCATCGGAGACTATCCAGGTGCAACTAACCATAGGCAAAACTGCCTTACAGTTTGTAGTATGCTACAGACCACCCTCTCAAACTCAGGAACCCCACACAGCCTTCCTGAAGACACTGGAGAGTATGAATGTCTCTCCAAATACCATCATTTTGGGAGACTTCAACTACCCAAACATAGACTGGGAACATTACTCAAGCCCCAACACCCTAGCCCAAAGGTTCCTAGAATTCATAAACTCAAATGCAATGGAACAACTAGTCACCATTCCCACAAGAGGAGACAATATACTAGACCTGATCATCACAAACATGGGGACAAAATGCTCCACACCGGAAGTATATCCCTCTTTGGTAAGATCAGACCATAAATTAATCTCACTGGAAATCCACATCCCGCCCCACCCCTGCACAAAAGACCACAGTGAAGAACTTCTCAAAAGCAAACTTCACACTTCTTAAGACTGAAGTGGTATCCTTCAAGGCCCCTGGGCCAGTGGAAACCACAACCCACACTGCTGAATCCTTTGCAAGTGCCTTCTATGGGCACCTTCAAGAATGCATGGATCATGCAATCCCAAATAAAACCAAGACCCATTCCCCCAAAGGCAGGCGCCCGGTCTGGTGGACCCCAGCCATAAACAAACTTTACAACAGGAGGAGGAAGCTACTACATGACAGAGCAAAATCCCTAAAAGGGAAGGCGCCTCTGATCAGTACTAGCAAAAAGCTACGATCACTCATAAAATCATCCAAGGCCAACTTTGAGAGAAAAATTGCAAAAGACACAAAAGACAATCACAAGGCCTTCTTTCGCTATGTTAGAAACCTGGGTGGAAACTCCCAGATATGCTCAGAGTTAGTCCAAAATGACACAAAATACACCAAACCCACTGACATTGCCAACATTCTGGCAGACAGGTTCAGTGCAAATTTCTCCTCCCCCTCCCCCCCAAAAGGAGAAAAAACTATCCCAGCAGAGTGTAGCCTCCCTAACATCTCAGATGCCCAGGTGAGAGCCGCCCTCTCTAAAGCTAAAACCACAGCATCAATGGGACCGGATGGTGTCCCAGGCTGTGTGCTACATGAACTCCAAGAGGAACTAAAGCCACACATAAGGCTGCTGTTTAATCTTAGCCTTACTACAGGATACGTACCCAAAGAGTGGCGTACGGCAACAGTGGTCCCACTTCACAAAGGCGGTGCTTCTACAGACCCTGGAAATTACCGCCCCATAAGCTTGACGAGCCTGGTCTGCAAAGCTATGGAGAGGATCATTATGGAACTCATAAACAAATACATTGGGGACCTACAGACATTGGATCCTACCCAATTTGGCTTTGTCAAGGGCAGATCCTGCCTTTTGAACTTGGTCAACTTTTTTGAAACAGTCACTAAGGCCATTGATGAGGGTAAGGCAGTTCACACAGCCTACCTTGACCTTGCAAAAGCCTTTGACACAATACCCCATTCGGGCATCATAGACAAACTCACCAGCTTAAATGTAAACCCATATGTCACAAGATGGGTTGCAAACTGGCTCAAGGACAGAACCCACAGGGTCAGAGTTGCTGGAGCTATGTCAGACTCTAAGCCAGTCACAAGCGGTGTCCCACAGGGCTCAGTCCTGGGACCCCTCTTGTTCGGCATTTATTTTTCTGAGGTACAGGCAAACATAGGAGGATTGTGGCTGACAAAGTTCGCAGATGACTGCAAACTGGGTGCCATAATTGATACTCCAGCGGACACAAACATCCTTCAGAGAGGCCTCATAGAAATGGATAATTGGTGCCAGAGCCATGGCCTTAAGCTGAACGCCAAAAATGTATAGTCATACCCTTTGGGAAAAACAAGGTACCGACAAATTACCACATAGGCGGTAATCCATTAAGTACGGAAGAGGTAATCAGGGACCTAGGGACCCAGGTTGACAGTAACCTCTCATTTGACACTCACATTGCCAAAGTGGTTAGGAAGACCTTCTATATTGCCCACCTTATCATGAAGGGTTTCACATCTAGATCAAGAGAGGTCATTGTGCCCCTGTACTCTTCTCTTATAAGGCCAATGATTGAGTACAATGCCCCATTTGGGATGTATCTCACCCGACACCTGCAGCAGTTGGAAAGACCCCAAAAGTTCCTCACCAAGAGGATAAAGGGTCTTAAACATATGCCATATGCCGCCCGACTGAAAAAACTCCAGCTCTATTCAGTCGCACACCGCCTACTCAGAGGTGATCTGTGCCTGACGTACAAGGCCATGTCCAATCCTGAATTAATGGACATGCTCCACCTCAGAAAATCCAAATCCATCAGAGCCACGAGAACAAGTGACTTAAACCTCAACACAGAAATAAATAGGACGGGCTGGAGGGACAGATTCATAACCCAGAGGCTCCCTACACTCTGGAACAGAATCCCAGTCCATGTTAGGCAGAGCCCCTCACTGACTCTATTCAAGAGAAATCTCGACGAATGGATGGGAGATCGTAGGTTTACCCCGGGGGTCATCTCTGTGTCACTACTAGACAGAGGCATAGTAAACTAAACCCTAAAAGGGCGTAGTATTCTCATCCTAAGGGGTGGTGTAAGCCACATACACTCTGGCTAGGCTTATAAATGCCTTAGGGCAGATAGCCTAGTACGAACCTATGAACCTATTAGCGTTCTGGTTCTGTTTAAAATCTAGTGAAGATGTTATTTGTGTTTTGTCCTGTTGAGTGAAACCACTTTTTAACACCAGATGGTGCTATTGGTCACAAACTTCGAAAGTTCATTATTTTTAAAATGTATTTTAAAATGTATTTTGCATTGTTAATGATATTAAAATGTATGTTTTATTATGGAGTTTTAACAAAGGGGTTTTAGGTACTTTATGTACATCTATGGACTATGCATTTTTTAGAAAGCACCATTTTTTTAAAATGTATTGGTTATTTAATGGATATTTTAATGGTGACTAATTTAAATATTTAATTGTTTTACTAATTAATTATTAGTTACAAGTAGGTTAGAGGATATATAATGTTGGGTGTGTTTTAGGTATGCATTTGTTCTCCATCTGAGGAAGTCTTTTGAAACGAAAACGCAGGTTGTTGTGAACAGCGTTAATGTGTTTGGTGATCCAGGTCATTTGTGGAATAAACTGTGTTGCATGCTACTAAGGTGTCGAGCTTATTTTCCAGTTGCTCTGCTTGGACTTGTGGTGTTTGTTTATCTGGGCAAGTGGTTTCCATTTTTTACTTGATTACTGAACTAAGCACTTATTTTCATAGGTGGGTGAGTGGATGTCAGGTCACAACTTTTGAAGGGCTGGCAGACATTTTGGTGAGGGAACAAGCCCTTAGCACTTTGCCAGAGGACATGAGGATCTGGTTAGCTGATAGACAATGCCTTACTGTAGATGAGTTGGGGAAGAAGGGAGATGTATACCTAGCAAGCAGGGCATCACTGCACAGGAAAGGGACACCCAGTACTGCTCATGGGTCTAAGGGAACCCATGGTGGGCAGCCCAGACTGCCCCAACAGAATCTGCCAGTACTAGGCGAAGCCACTAGTCCAGGTACACATCCAGGACCTAGGGTTAAATGTTTTAAATGCAACCAGTGGGGCCATGTAGCATATAGATGTCCACAGAGGCAAGGTGGGAAACAAAAGGTGGGTGAGCCAGTAAGTGGGAATGACAAAATAACAACACTAGATTGTCTTGAGAAAACAAGGGTACCAAACTACCACAAAAGGTTATATCCTATTTTAGTGAATGGCAAAGAGACCATTGCTAAGAGAGACACAGCCTCTGACATAACCATTGTGAAGCCTGCAATGGTTACAGAGAAGCACTACTTGTCTGGGCAGTTTACACCAGAGGGACCCCATTCCAAATACCTTTGGCTAGGGTTCACCTTGGCTGGGAGGGTGGAAAAGGAGGCCAGCAAGTAGGTGTGTTTGAGGATATCCCTGCAGATGTCTTGATAAGGAATGATTTTCATAATGCAGTACCATATGTTCATACAGTTACATGCAGTCAAGCTAGGAGACAAGCATGTGGGTCTAGTACCCTGGGGGAGACCCAGACAAACTGCACACTTGTATCCAGGACTGGTGAGGTGGTTACTTCAGGGAGACTGAAGGTAAGCCACAGCTGCTTGTGGATACTGATGGTCCCTTTGACAGCGTGACTGCAAGAGCAGAGGTGAGTAGAAGTACCCAGGCTGATAATGAGGCACCGCTGTCAGAGGATATCAGACTTCCTGTGGAACGGGAGCTGGGAAGGGTTACAAAGAGAGAGTTGAGACAGGGTCAGCTTTCAGACCCTACATTAAAAGGCCTGAGGCAGGTAGCTAGTGAGGCACCTGATTCTCAATGGAAAGGGGAATCTGTATACTGGAACCAAGGATTACTGTACAGAGAGTGGACCCTTGAGAAAGGGCTAGAGTGTGAGAGAATACAGCAGTTGGTAGTGCCCAGATCCTACCATCTGGTGCTTCTAGCTATAGCCCATGATATTCTCTTTGCAGGTCATATGGGCATAAAACGTACAAAGAGATGTATTATGCAGAACTTCTATTGGCCTGGGATTTCCACAGATGTAACAGGATACTGCAGTACCTGTGTGCAGTGCCAAAAGGTAGGCAAGGCAGGAGACAAGGTGAAAGCTCTTTTGATGCCTTTGCCTGTGATTGAGGAGCCATTTCAGATGGTAGCTATGGATATTGTAGGGCCCCTGAGCACACCAAGCTCCACAGAGAAAAGGTATATCCTAGTGGTAGTAGATTATGCTACCAGATACCCTGAGACAGTGGCTCTGTCCTCCATTGAGGCAGAAAAGGTGGCAAATGCTTTGTTAGAGATTTTCAGCAGGGTAGGTTTCCCAAAAGAAATGCTGCCTGACAGAGGTGTCAGTTTCATGTCAGACCTGCTGACTTGTCTGTGGAAGTACTGTAGGGTGAAGCACCTAAAGACCACCCCACAATCTCCAGACTAATGGACTTGTTGAGATGATAAACTCTACACTCAAGACAATGCTATGGGCATTTGTAGACCAGTTTAAGAGGAAATGGAACAAATATTTACCCCATCTGTTGTTTGCTTTCAGAGAGGTTCCCCAGGAATCCACAGGTTTTTCACCCTTTTAGTTGTTGTATGGGCATAGGATGATGGGACCTCTAGATTTAATTTGAGATGAGTGGTTGGGTGACTGTGAGTCCCACAAGGAGTCTGCCATGGCATATGTCCTAAACCTCAGGACAAGGCTCAGGGAACTCATGGGCTTTGCCCAGGAGAACCTGGCAGAAGCCCAACAGCAGAAAAAGGCCTGGTATGACAGGAATGCTAGAGCTAGAGAGTATACTGTAGGGCAGCAGGTAATGGTTCTCATTCCTGTCAGACAAAACAAGCTGCAGGCAGCTTGGGAGGGACCCTACAATGTGGTAAGAAAGGTCAGTGATGTTAACTACATGGTAAAACTGCTAGGCTGGAGGCAGGGGCACAAATTGTACCATGTTAACATGATGAAACCTTACCATAATATGGAGGACCTTGTGCTGAGTATTTGCAGTGGATTGCAGGAGGAGTCTGAGGGAGATCTGGTGACTGATCTCCTCAGTGAGACATAGACTGACACATCAGTGGAAGGGGTTGCAATATCCCAACAGCTATCCCCTACCCAGGTTTGAGAAATCTGAGCAGTGTTACAGGAGTTTGGGGACATGTTCACAGGGAAACCAGGGTACACCCACTTGGTGCGGCACCAGGTGGATACAAGACCCCAAAGGCCTATTAGGCAGGCCCCTTATAGGGTGCCTGAGGGAGTCAAATAGACTCTGAGGGAGTAGATACAGGAACTGTTAGAACTAGGGGTAATTCAGGAGTCCAGCAGTCCCTGGGGCCCCCAGTGGTGCTGGTACCAAAGAAGGATGGTAGCACCAGGTTCTGTGTGGACTACATGATACTAAATAGTCACACAAAGTCAGATGCTTACCCCATGCCTAGGACAGATGAAGCCCTAGAGTAGCTGGGTCTAAGTATCTTACCACCATTGATCTTACCAAGGGTTACTGGCAGTTGCCCTTGACTCCCAGTGCTAGAGAGAGGTCAATCTTTGTGACTCTTTTTGGCTTTTATGAATTTACAAAGATGCCCTTTGGGATGAAAAATGCCCCAGTGGCTTTCCAGAGGCTGGTAGATTGTATCCTAGCAGAAGCAGGAGATTTTTCCCTTGCTTACCTGGATGATATTGCCATCTACAGCCATTCCTGGCATCAGCTCCTTCAGCATGTCAGGGAGGTGCTGAGCAGACTACAGAAGGCAGGGTTGACCATTAAGCCCAGCATATGTCAGGTGGGTATGACAGAGGTCACCTACCTGGGACATAGAGTGGGGAATGGTAAGATCAGGCCAGAACCAGCCAAAGTGTAAGTCATTCAGGCATGGCCTGTACCTGTTACCAAAAAGCAGGTGAGGGCATTCTTCGAGACAGCAGGGTACTACAGAACTTTCATCCCCAATTATAGTACCATAGCTGCTCTCCTCACAGTTCTGACAAGGAATAACAGGCCAGATAAGGTAGTGTGAACCCCAGCATGTGCGCAGGCATTCCAGATGCTTAAAAAAGCTTTGGGAGGACCGCCCTGTGTTAGCCAGTCTAGATTACAGCAAATAATTTGTTGTGCAGGTGGATGCTTCAAACCATGGGGTGGGGCCTGTACTTAGCCAGATTTCTGCAGAGGGAGAACCCAGGGTGGAATGCTATGCAGCTGTAGAAAAGGGATGTCTATCCATAGTGTGGGCACTGCAGAAACTTCAGCCTTATCTGTATGGAAGAAAATTCACTGTAGTTACAGATCACAATCCCCTAACATGGTTACATTGAGCCAGCCAGCAAAATGCCAAGTTGCTAAGGTGGAGCTTAGGGTTGCAAGCATATGATACGACAGTGCAGCACTGCAGTGGGTTTAGCAATGCCAATGCAGATGGGCTCTCAAGACAGGGAATGGTGTAAGGTATTCCCGGATATGCTCAATCCTCTCAAGCAATGTTTCTCAGGGGTCACTTGAAAAGCTAGCTTGAGTTTTCAAGGGGGGGGGGGGGATTGTGAGGGCTGCCAGCCCAGCCAGCTAGAATTTTGTAAATAATTCTATGTCATTTGTGAATAGTAATATGATTTGTATGCTTGCCTTAGAAATGTAAGAAAAAGTTTATCTCAGCTAAGAGACAGAATGTCTACAGCTAGAGTTTCTTTATATTATCTTGAGGCAGAGATAATTACTAGGTTTCAAGGTTTTGCATGTAAAGTGTTTTGTATTGCTCTGTAGCTTCCTAGCAGCTATACATCTGAGAGATAAGTATTTTTACAGATACATGTTAAATTTTAAGTTCCTGTTGGCCTGGAAACTAAGGCAGAGGTGACAAGAATGGTGTAATCTGAGATGACCCAGCAGTAATGTGTATTATTAGTTTAAGAACTATCTCTCATAGAAAGTCTGTGCATTTTGTATCTTGTTCTGGACCTGTAAACATCCTCAGCATTTGTATTTGCCTAGCTCTGTAAGTAAGACTTAGATCATAGTATCTCTCTTAGAGATAGATAGGAATATAGCAAGATTAGTCTAGATGTTTTCTGTATTTATGTGAGACTGTCCTGCAATGTTGTTTTAAAGTATTTCCTGTGATTCTGAACTCTGTTGTCACTGTTTTGAGTTATTGAGTATTGTCTTCTGCTTTTATTATTTATTATTAAATATATTTAAACCTTTTAATTGTGGCTGGTTTTGTTTAGAGATATTTAAGCTCTTAGAGTACTTTTTGGTGATACTGTACAAGCCACTCCAATAGCCCTCAAGTCTTAGTCACACTTACCTTTTGGATAATAGTAACATTACACAGTAAGATTGGGCACCCTTTGGTAAGGGCCTTTATAGTAGCTGATAAGTAAGGGTGGTTGGTGGCAGTAATTTCTACCTTATAGTCTGGGCAGAAGGGAGCATAGATAGTAAACCTGTGCCATCCTTCCCCAGGAGTGTCTGTTTGTTTGCAAATAAATCAAATCTCAAAGAGTGTGTGTATGTGTGTCAGCCACTTGGGCAGGGACATGAAGCACTGGCTGGACATAGAGGCTGATGGATGTTTTGGCTTGAGCACTCTGCTGAGATCTTAACCCTATAACTGTGCCAGTGGAGAGTCTTATTGGGGATCTGGAGAGAGAGAGAGAGAGAGAGAGAGAGAGAAAGCGAGAGAAACCAGCCCCAGACTGACTGTGATCTCTGTGTGCTCTTATGGGAAATTGTACTTTATTGTGTGTGTACTTGTCATCCTCCCAATGTACATATCCCTCACTAGTGTTAGTGGTGTGGATTGAGGCTCCTTGATTACTGGGCCAGTGCAGGGGCATCACACCCCGTCATGACCATGTGATGAGAGAAGGCCTTAAAGTTCATAATATCAGACCTTTTTTCTGGCATCTAAAAAGAGATACACTGCTTTTGATTTCAGAGCATATCCAAGAACACGCATCTCAAGATTTTACCAGTCAAGCTATAAAACTGTCATGAATGTAAATGACTTCTCACACAATGACCTGACAAAAGGACATAAGAATAATAAACAGTTAAGCAAAACACATCTTACCTTTAGACCATCTGGACCAGTCTCTCCTTGTGCACCCTAAGGAGAAGGGTATAACATTAATAAAAATATATAATGTTAGTTTTTACTTTGTTTACAACCATCAAATCAAATTTCTTGCAATTTACATGATTACATTTATCTTAAAATCTCAATGACCAAAGCATAGCCTATGTAATATGTAGACTTCCAAGCTGCTTCAGAAATCATTTCCAACTCATATGAGACTTCTCCTGTGAAGCATTTTTCTCTACAATAACACTGCATCCAATACTTTAGTGTGTCTAGGATGCCTATTAGATAAGCAGAGTAAATAACTATCTTTAGGAACAGTACCAGGTGTTGGTTGGTTTTAATGTCATAGTAGGAAGCCGAATTAACCTGTAGCATGGACACTCTTAAGATATTAATTATCAAAAAGTCAGTAAACTTAGATCCTGCATGTCTACTTTTAGACATATTAAGAAGACAGAATCTGTGTCATAACAACTGTCCCATGTGTCTGGTTCTGTTACATGTTAAGAAAGAAGGTAGAATTTGTGGCATAATTTAAAAGCAAGTTTTCCTTGTTATTGTGGGCAGCGCACCTTACAAGTAAAGCAAACCTACATCTTTAAAAACAATGGATACATGAAAATCAAATGTCATTTTAATCGAAGGATGTCTACTCCTTAATTACAAACCAATTACTGTATACTTTAATAAATGTGTAATACAGACTGCATAAAATGGTACTTACTGTGGGCCCTTTTAATCCTTGAAGGCCTGGTTTGCCTGGTATGCCAGGATCACCCATATTACCTTTTGGCCCCTGCAGGTAAACAAAATAAAATGGAAGCAATGAATTCAATAAAGCCAAAGTACTAAAGCACAAAACAAACTATAACATCAAAGACTGCTACATAAGAACACCTTTTCATTGCGATTGCTTTGCTGTGGTTCACATATCACCATCATCTTCGTTCTCTAATAGTTACCTAACTATTGTTAGTACTTTAATAAGCAGCAATGTAGTTAACTAATTACAAAGTCACCTGCAAATTGACATGCCAGAACACATTATACATCACAGGCAGAACAAGCAATGCTTATATCCGCATCTTAAAAGTACAAACTAAATAAAAGCATATTACCTTCCATCATATAACCACATCTGTCAGTCTCAGAAACCTCACCCTGAATAAAATAAAAATCTTGCAGTGTAAGAGAAATTCTGTATATTAATATAAATGATTTTAAATGCTGTTATCTTAAAATCCTCAAAACTGCCTAGCTCTGTGGCAAAAAGGGATGTAGAGCTTACTATGACCCAGACGACCCAGAATCAATTAGTTACAGGAGTATTGGAGGAGTCAGGTGGGGTAGTGAACAGATGACACTGACTTGTCCATTATTGGAAAGGGGGTGTAAGACATATTTTATTACAATGCAAAATGATGAGAGATATGCATGACCTGTAATGTATGATTCAGGGGTGTGTTTGGTGCTGTCAAGCTGCATTTACTCAGTAGCCTTCATGGGTCATGTATGGGAACAATACCTCCCATGGTAGAGGGTGTGAAAGGCCCTCACCTCTATGAGAATGTATGTCAACTACATGAAGGGGGAGGAGTTAAGTCCAAAATAAAATTAAAAAAAGAACAGCTGCCTGGAGCAGAGCTCTCACCCCATAGGGAGCATGGGTAAATGACTGCAGGAAAACTCATGGCTGGCATATATAGAACGAAAAGATCCTCAAAATTTTAAATGAGATAATTAAACCATTCCTGAGGACTGGCACATAAGTACTAAAAAAGCACAAATTAAACATTTTTTCACAATCAGAAGAGCAAAGTGGCATTTATCAGTTATGGAATATCATTTGTACTGATTGTAGTCTGCGATCCTTTTTTCTAAACAAAAGTAACGTATAGTAATAAATCAAACCCTGGTAGAAGGAAATTTTGGTAAAAAATTTAGGGTGTAATTTTATGTTATAAGGTAACAGCATATCACTGTCTATAAGAAATGAAAGGTTTAACGTCATCTGCACAGATGCCCTTTATTTATTCTGCAACTGCTCTAGCTTGGCTGCTGAAGTGTGTATTTCATTGTGTGTTTTTCCTTATTACATTTGCAAGCGATTTGCATTTATTCAGTGCTGTAGTAGTTTTATGTCTCCTGCATCAAAGAGAAATGGCACAATGCATTCGGCCTTTGATTTACATTTTGGTCTTTCTCAGAGTTGCAATGACCCCAGAATGAAAATAATCACCTTGGTGCTGAGATTGATAACAATCTCAGATCTGACACTCACATTTCTCTTAACATAAAAAAGGTTCACAAAAAACTAGGTACATTGCACAGAAACAAACAATTCCTCACCAAGACAGCCAGAATTTCTGCTGCCAATTCCCACCTAATTGCCACTTTACTCTACACCTCTCCTACACTTACCTACCTTAGACAAACAGACCTGAACAAGCTCGAGGCTTGCTACAATAAAATTGTTAAGTTTGACACTGGTGCAGCTTATCGCAGCCACCACTGTATCTCACTTAGAGAACTTGACTGGCTTGAACTCCCTCAACTTCTTCACCTGAATCAACTCTCTCTAGCCCACACGTTAGTAAGCCATCCTCTTAAAGTCCCATCCCTTCAAAACCTTCTCCAGCCCTACTGCTCCACTAGACCTCTATGCTCCAGCAGCAAAAATCTACTTCTAGTGACCAAAAAACCCATGAACTGAGCAGGAGAAGCACTATTCTCCTGCATCATATCCAGATGATGGAACAATCTCCCCCTATCTATAACCACACTACCTTCTTCCAATCACTTCAAGACTGCACTAAAAACTCACTTAAAAAGTCTCTGGCTATGCCCATGCACCAGTCCCGACTAGCAACCTTCCTTTTACCTCCCCTTCCTCTCCCCTCCCCTAGTGACCCTGCCTCACACCGTCTGATCATTGCATTCCTTCCTCTACAGGCTCTGGCTCACCCTTTACCCTTCCCTTCCCTCCTCACTCAATCTCTCAGACCTGTTATAACATGCTTAACTACCTCACTTCATCTCAACTGCAAATACATATCCAACTGACTTACACCTAGCCTCCTCTCACTACCACATACACTACTCACTCAGTCCCAAATACATATCCATCTGACTTACACCTAGCTTCCTCTCACTACCACATACACTACTCACTCAGTCCCAAATACATATCCATCTGACTTACACCTAGCTTCCTCTCACTACCACATACACTACTCACTCAGTCCCAAATACATATCCACCTGACTTACACCTAGCTTCCTCTCACTACCACATACACTACTCACTCAGTCCCAAATACATATCCACCTGACTTACACCTAGCTTCCTCTCACTACCACGCATAGTACTCACTCAGTCTCCTCTCTCACTCCTCCATCTTCCATCCCATTAGCCTTCTAGCTTGTTCCACCTTCGCGTGGAACATCTGCTTTATATCTGTTTGAGTTTAGTGCAATATTTGTATATAAGATTTAGGTATATGAGTTTAGAACAGTATCTGTTTGAGCTTAGTACTATCTGTACGTACATCCTACCTTTATTCCTAGCCTTTAGCTAGATATCGGTATATCTGTTCATTACTATGTTTCATACTGTATGTATAGCTAATGTTTGCTGAAGTATGTATTATGTGCTATTGTATGTATACTCAATTGTTCATGTACTCTGCTGCTCATTTATTGTTCTGTGGAGCTTTTCTCCCCAGGGCTCCAGTGAAAAAGGATCTGTGTCCAGCTGGAATTTCCCAGTAAACAAATGTAAATAAGTACAGGACGGGCATGTGGAGATCCTGCTTCCTACAAAAAACAGTGGTTTCAGTCTCTGTTGTTTATGCCTTTTACTGAAAAGAATTGCTTTACTGACCATTACTGGAATGATCGTTTGTTCTGTCATGAAAGCTATTTCAAGGAGTACAGAATCAGATATAGCAGATCCAAAATTAAGAAGTCAAATTTATAAGATGCCATGAAAATATTGGTATTTTGCAAGTCTGGTTTTAAAGAATGGATAGCTGTACCTCTGTATATGTATGTTAACAAATCAAATACAAGATCATATTTTCCTTGATCAGTGGTTGCTAAAGTTGGGCGTTGAAATAATGATCAGGGTTATTTACCTCATAGATACAAAGATTTCACCTTTGAAAGGGGAACTGGCTAGGCTTAAAACGGCTTGCAAGGGCAGCTAGCCTAGTACTTACGTAACTATGAACCTATGAAAAATGTCAACTTACACATCTTAAAAATTCAGCAAGAACTTAAAATTTATTTTTCATTTCTGTCCTGGCAAAAAGGATTTCCCATGACATAAATGATGGGTGTCTTTCAGACTACACTTTTTGACTGTTTCAAACAAATGACATGTACTAAATTAAATATCAAGATGATATCCTGACATACAGATATTGTAATTTACATCTCATTACAGCTACCCATCATCTTCATATTGAACACAGAGTTTTACAACTTATGGCAGTTATTATTTCTGCCCAAGCTGCTCACAGTGCTTACCATCTCTTCACATAAATTAATAAAATGATCCTGCTTAGATGGGGATATTGCACAGCAAATATAAGATTGCTTTTCTTCTTCTGGCTTTTCCCGGTTAGGAGTTGCCGCAGCGGATCACTTGTCTGCACATGATTGGCAGTGGAGTTTTACAGTGTCGAGTTGCCAGCCTGGCACCCAACCTTCCACAGAAGGCACACACATGCACACACTCACACCTAGGGCCAATTTAGAGTGTCCAATCCACCTACAGCATGTCTTTGGGATATGGGAGGAAACTGGACCACCCGGAGGAAACCCACACTACCACAGGGAGGACATGCAGACTCCACACAGATGGCACCCCAGCCGAGGATCGAACCAGAGAACCTCTTGCTGTGAGGCAGCAATGCTAACCACTGCATCACCGTGGCCGCCCACAGCAAATATAAGTTTGCTTTTAGGATAACAAATTATATTGAATGTCACTAATAAATAGCAGTTGTCACATTCATTGAGTACAATGACAACATAAGAAATTGTAAGTTTAAGAACAGTCTTATAATGTTATAAATGCTCAACATGTTTGCCCTAATTTGGAGCATATTTCTATTGTGCATGGAGTACATATACAATACTGCTATAAATGTTCCAGTTGTCTCTGATGATTATTTTTTTACAGTAAAAAAAAACAAGGGTACCCTTCAGAACAAAAATAAAAAATGCATGTGTTATAGTTTATGAAGCTGAGGTTCAAGATGGCATGGTAAATTGTGACATGAAAACATTAAGAAATGGTATACCTTTTCTTTAGTTAGAATGATGTTCTGTAAAGACATTGTGTGGAAACCTTAGTTGAAGTACTCCCCAAACTAGATTAAACTGCTAATGATCACATGCTTTGCATTTCAGTTGTGAAGAGTAGAATAATGTATTGTAATCAAGAAAGCTGGTAATTCAAAAAAATGTGGAACAGGAATAAGGATGGAAGAATCTAGAGTCTTCATTCCAAAGTGAGGTCAGGTAACAGACAGGATAGAGGACTGCTTTGTTAGTTTCAAAAAAGAAGAAGTCACAGATGAGGATTTTTAACTCTCAGAGATGACCCACCCTGAGTTTAATGTTATTATCCCTGCTGTTGGATTTGGATGATGGATTTCACAGTAGAATGCTAAACACATGAAAACAATGTTATTATCTGCAGGGTGACAGTAATTCTACCGCGTTTATATCACATTATCGAAAGATGAAAATAGCGAACGCTATTTCATCGACCCCAAAACATCTAAGCATGAAAATATCAAACATTCAGAACAGCAAATTTTTTCCCATGGAAAACATTCACTGCTCCAAACACATACACACAACACAAGCACATCAAACAAACAGCAACCACACACATGCACTTAAATTCCTACATCTAAAGCTACACTAAACTAAACATACACTACTATCTACCCACTTACCTTAACCCAAACCCTAACCCTAAGGTCCGTCACTATCGCACACTCACCTAACATGCGCCCTAACCCTAACTCACTTAAACCGCCCCTAACTCTAAAGTCTGTTACTATCGCACACACATCTAACCTGCGCCCTAACCCTAACTCACTTAAACCGCCCCTAACTCGAAAGTCTGTCACTATCGCACACATGCCTAACCTGCGCCCTAACCCTAACTCACTTAACCCGCCCCTAACCCTAACGTACAAACAATCGCACACTTACCTGAACCCAACCCGTAACTTTCCACCACAGAGCTAAGAATAGCAAAGCCACAGAAACAGCCAACCGAATTCTTTACCTTGGAAAGAATTCGCTGTTCTGCAGCTTCACTATTCTTAGCGTTCGCTGAATAGTGTTCGATATCAGAACATTCAAAGTTTTAATACTTTGATGTTCTGATATAGACCCATTCTACCACATAAGGAAGGTATGTTGTAAAAAATAACGATCATAAAATACTTTATATACGCTTGTTGGAGGACACTGAGAGGAAATTATATGCCAATGTTCTTCATAGCCTTTGTAGATTATGTTATGAAATCCTCCTATACAATGTAGTTTTCATTCAGATTAAACCTACCCGAAATATTTAGCTGATCTGCATGCATGTCCATTATGGATCTTTATAAAATATATAGTTATATGATTGCTGGCTAACAGACTGCTTTCAGCAAAGCTGCCAACACACTGCTCAAAAAACTGCATATCCCAGTCCATATCTTCACCACATACAGAGTTCATTGTCAATAGGAATGTGAAATCACAGAAATATATTTGGTAATATATATGCCTTGTTGGAGCTCAATTGCTTGTTACTGATTTAAGAGGATTTGCTTGTTTATTAAAAAAGAAAAAAACAGATAAAGGAATTTTAATATTAGATGCTAGTTATTTGTGGGATACAACTGTGTTTTTTATAATCTTATGCCTCTCTGACAACATAATGAATGGATAAACTTACTTACGTTTTTAGAACTTTTTTTAAACTAGGAAGTATGAATTGCTAATACAGGATATGAGCTATACTTGTTGAAAGAATTATAGCTTTCAACAGGTTTTTGAAAATAAATAGTATGAGGAATATGAATTTAAAAATATAAATAAAGCTTGTGCATGGACTTCTAGAAGAACACATTGAAAGATTTGCATTGATAATGATTTTGTTTCTTCTTAATGGTGAATAATGTCAGAGTATTATTCTTTTAACGGATATTGGATCACAAAACTGCAGTGGGCCCTGGGATACATTTTGAAAATGCCAGGAATTGGGGACTGGTCTGGAAACTTAATAATGAACTGCTAAAAAGTGAAGTGAAAATGTAATCCTTGAAATTAAGTTATTTACAGAAGACAGAAATATAATGTGGGATATCTCTAATCAGAAATATAAATCAAAATGTAAAGAGGACAATGCAGACAAACATTCAGTGAAAAATTATGTACATACATCTAGAAATATGAGACTAATAAATATAATTTGCTAGATATAATGTGGAAGTTTCAACAGGTGTGGTAGGTAAACTGGAAAGATAAAGACCGAGAGGGACTATGAGGTCATACAAAGAAAAGCAGGTTTTGTTCTTATTGAAAGTTAGCATCTTGGAAGTTACAGGTAAGAAACAAACAATCTGTCCAATTGAGGTATGCAAAATATGAGTGACAGCAAGAAGATAGCTAAAAGATAATATTAGGAGGAGGATGACTGAAGAAAACTGAGGGGTGGTAAACAGCAGTTATGCCAGCTCTGTTTGGTTGTGAGCACTACATCAGAAAGTAGTACACAGTGGCATGAAGTCGGTAACTATTGGCCAGATTATCAGTTTATGGAAGATTAAGGAGTGAGAGCTTTACTGGAAGGTAGCAATAACAAAATGTTAGATGATTTCGATAGACTAGTAGAGTGTTATATTTTGGTGTAACTACTACCGATGCAAAAGCTGTTAGCAGTTTTCAAGTAAATGGTAGAGCAAGCTGGGGTAGAAGACCTGAAAGAAAGACGTTTTTATTTTATTGGAAATAAAAATGCATCAAATGAATGGAAGGATGGAAATCTGTTTGTGGAACTTTTTATTCCAAAATGTTATTAAATGCATTAAAAATGTGAGGTCTGGACTTCTGTTTAAATATACAGGCTGGGATTCATAATCAAGTTGTGTAGTACACAGTATGAACTTGTGGTGGCAATTCGTAGAAATGCATTGCACAATAACACAGGAAGCGATGGAGGACATAATGTTAGTTATATAAATAATTGCATAACAACATGCAAATGAAGCCATGTATCCAAGTGAGACAGCAAGGAAAGGCAAACATACGCAAACAAAACAATATTGTAAGTCATAGTCATTTTTGGTGGAAATTATGCACTGCACCTTGAAACCATACAAAAGGCTAGATCACATGAGAAATACCTGTACTATAGACAGCACTAATGCAAGGTCAGACTTGCACAGCAGTATATTGTTATAATTTGCTCTGGCATCTTCTGTATAAGAGTGTAAAGTTGCAAATGGAAGCAATGTAGGCATCTTAAACAGTGGATTACATACCATAATTGGACCACCCAGGATTATGTAAATGACAGCCAGCCAAAAACACAGCTTATTCACAAGGCACACATCAGGGATCAAGCATGCATGGGCCATACCGTTAAATTGCACATGGTTGTGCTATGCAGTGAAGTCCTATGGCCTGTAATTCATAAATTGTGCTGTACATGGGATCCACTGACAGCAGTTTTGTATAAATGCATGGCTAGCATCCGGTAGACAGCACCTGCCCGGTTTGTGAATGAAATAAAAATAATTCTGTATTTCCTTCAGACCCAGTTTATGGAATGGCTACTAGAGCCTTATGATCATCCTTTAAGGAAAGATGACACCTAATATGCCCTGACTGAGGATCTCAGCATGACGATGAGTATAACCAGTCTAGGTGAACAGTGTGGACATCAGTATAATGGCCTGTAGTATTGCAAACATAATGATGTCCATTAGTAAAAAGCAGAGGTTAGACAATTACTCCCTGACTGGCACAGTGTATGCCTGTCATTGTACATTTTATTTACTTTTTTTTATTTGTAGTGACTTTTGCCAGTGTCCTATGAAGATGCTTTCCTACTACTTGCAGGGGCATGTGTCATGTGTAATTATTTATTCTGGGGTACTGAGACAGTCTATTATGAGTGGAGTCCGTGATGTTGGAAATTAATGTTAGTGTCCTGTGCAGATATGTTCTTCCTATCTGCAGGTTTGTCTGTCTGTCTGTGATATGATTGATATCTATGGTGGGGTAATGCATGATATTTATACATGCGTAGGTGGTAGAAATACATGTCAGGGTGCTAGTATGCTAAATATTCTTGTCACCATATTTATTTATTTATTTATTTACCATTTGTTTACCAGGACAGAGCACTGATGAGAAGAGATAATTTCAGTCTTAGCCCCGAAATACAAAGAAACTCAGAACTGCATTTAGTGAAAAATATGAAGAGTATAATAAAACCCACATCAGTAAAACATCAATGTCTGTTAACAAAAATGCAAAGACCATCTACAGTTGTAATATACATTACTTACAATAAACAAAGACAAATCTCAGGTAGAAAGTGAGGTGACTGTGTGCTAATTAAAGCTGTGATGTCTAAGTGGGAATAATGTGATAGCTGAGTGGAGTGAAGGATGTTTAGAGGTTGTGAGTACTTGGAAGGAGATGATATATTAAGCAACATATTAAGTTGGTGAGAAATTCTGAGTGGTACAATAGCACCTGCCCTATGAAGGGCAGTAAGAATTTTACTAGTAAGAGAAAGAGAGAGTGATGTAGCTCAGCTTAAGTGATATGGCTGGATGGGAAGCAGTGACATTTGGTGGATTAGAGAAAATGGGCCTTTACTTGAGTCCTAACTTCGGGTAAGGCGAGGTGTCTTCTATTTGTAGGGTAATTTTACCTGTAGTTTTGAGCTTATTCTGGAGAAGTAGTGATCTGTACAATGGAATTCAGTACTGGGGACTGTAGTGTGGGAACAGAGTGGTTGTGGTTACTGTGGCTATAAGACGAAGGTTAAAAACTTAACCTGTTAGGAGAGAGAGGATTTGGTTGGTAAGAAGTATGACTGATTTACAGTGGGGTTAATTTTTAGGGGAGTAGATAATAAACCTACAAAATGCATTGGTTATTGTTTGAATGTGTGGAAAGTTTGTTTTTAATGCTGAGGCTTCTGTGGAGACTGTATTGAATTTGGGAGAGTAGAATGTCTTTACCTATGTATGTTCTGGAACTTTTAGTGAGAAAGAGGGAGATTTTATTGGTCCATATAGGTCATAGAGTTAACCTTTTTTTTTTTTTTTTTTTTGTGTGTAGTCGAGGCGGAGTGAGAAGTTAATGGAGAGTCAAGCCAAATGCCAAGGTACTTAAAATAGGTAGTGTTTTTATGGGGACTGTTATTGTGGGCATAAATATGCAAAGAGCTTTATGTTTTTCTTAAGATTCTGTTTGGTACCAAAATCATTATTTTGGTTTTGCTGGAGTCGAGCAGGAGGCTTTTGTTGGATACAATAGATTATGGGTAGGAAATCTGCTTCCAGGTTTTTCTGGAGTTTGGTTGCTGAGCTGCTTGTGTGAAATAGGACCATGCCAGCTGTACAGAGAAGGAAAATGAGAGGCAAAGGGAAAGTTTATTTATAAAGATTGAAAATAGTAGAACAACAAGTATTCCTTTTAAAAGTTGACAGATTCAGAAATTGAGGTATGCATTTTGATAGAGAAGTGGCAATTAGTGAGGTAGTTTTAAAACCAAGGTAGAGAATAAAGACTTATGATTAGTTGTAGTAGGTGATAGAGGAGGACATGTGGTCATTGAGATCAAAGGCCTTTATAAGGTTAATAAAGATGTTACCAGTGAGCTGGCCTCTGTCCATACCTAGTAGTGTTTCATCATTCAGGTTCAACAGGGCTATGACAAGGGACCAGAACCCATGTTGTTTAGGGAGAGAAGGATATAGTGATGTACTAGGAGAGTTGGATATAGATAATTTTTCAAACAGTTTGTCAAAGTTGGGAAGGATAGAAATTGGCCTGCATTGTGAAATTTTTGGTGAGGTTAGATTGCTTTGGGATTAGGCTGATAATGGCTATTTCCCATATATTTGGCAATATATTTTGTGTTAGGCAGAGACCTATGATGTGTTGCAGAAATTTTATGAGGTAGTCCCTGTAGCAGTATATGAACCAGGGATAGAGGCCATCTGCATCTGGTGAACTGTCCGTTTTTACTTGTTGTGGAAGAGGTTCCAAATTTGTTGATTTGACTTGTTTAAAGTAAAACTGAGGAATGCAGAGAGGTGGTTTTGAGAGGTATGGGGGTCGGTTTGGGTGTCTAAAGGGGTAGGTAAGTTAGATATTTCAGACAGAAAGTCAGAGGGAGAGAATGTAGGAGTTACTCTTGGTTGGTTATTATGAATATCCCTTCCTGTGAGTCAATTCACTTCTCTCCATAACTGTTTTGGTGATTTAGCTAAGGACATTTGAAAATCATCTCATGTGCTAGCTTCTGTGTCATCATATTACTTGCTTGTTTTGAAGGAGAAGAGGAGGGGAAGGCATGCCTGGAGGCAGAAGGAGAAAGGAGTTTAGAAGTGTGGAAGTGAGGGTAGGAACTTTGAATGCTGGTGGTATGACTGGCAAAGGGAGAGAGCTAGCTGATATGATGGAGAGAAGGAAGGTTGACATATTGTGTGTGCAAGAAACCAGATGGAAGTGGAGTAAGGCTAGGTGTATCAGAGGTGGGTTCAAAATGTTCTACCATGGTGTGGATTGGAGGAGAAATGGGATAGGGGCTCTCCTGAAGGAACAGTATGTCAAGAGTGTTTTGGAGGTGAAAAGTGTGTCAGATAGAGTGATGTTTATGAAGCTGGAAATTGATGGTGTGATGATGGATGTTGTTAGTGCATATGCTCTACAAGTTGGGTGTGTGATGGATGAGAAAGACATATTTTGGAGCGAGTTGTATAAAGTGGCAGAGTGTACCCAAGGCTGTGAGAATGTTGATTGGAGTGAATTTCAATGGGCATGTTGGTGAAGAGTACAGAGGGGATGAGAAGGTGATGTGTAGGTATGGTGTTAAGGAGAGGAATGCAGAAGGTCAGATAGTAGTGGATTTTGTGAAAAGAATGGACATGGCTGTGGTGAATATGTATGTTAAGAAGAGGGAGGAGCATAGGGTGACATACAAGAGTGGAGGAAGATCCACATGGGTGGATTATATCCTATGCAGGAGGGCCAGTCTGAAAGAGATTGGAGACTGCAAAGTGGTGACAGGGGAAAGTGTAGTTAAGCAGCATAGGATGGTGGTCTGTAGGATGATGTTGGCAATCAAGAAGAAGAGGAGGAGAGTGAGGGCGGTGCCAAGGATCAAATGGTGGAAGTTGAAAAAGGATAACTGTAAGGTGGAGTTCAGGGAAGAGTTATGACAGGCACTGGGTGGTAGTGAAGAGTTACCAGAGAGCTGGTCAGCCACAACAGAGGTGGTAAGAGAGACAGCTAGAAAGGAGTTTGGTGTGACATCTGGACAGAGGAAGGAGAACAAGGAGAAAGTACAGGAGAGTATACAGAGGAAGAGGTTGGTGAAAAAGTGAGATTGTCAGAGAGATGAAGAAAGTAGACAGGCGTACAAGGAGATGAGGCATATGGTGAACAGAGAGGTGGTGAAGGCAAAGGATAAGGCATATGGCAAGCTGTATGACGGGTTGGGCACTAAAGAGGGAGAAAAGGACTTGTAATGATTGGCTAGACAGAGGGGCTGAGCCGGGAAAGATGTGCAGCAGGTTAGAGTGATAAAGGATAAAAAGGGAAACATATTTACAAGTGAGGAGAGTGCATTGATCAGATGGAAAGAGTACTTTGAGGGGCTGATGAATAAAGAGAATGAGAGAGAGAGAAGGTTGAATGATGTGGGGATAGTGACTCAAGAAGTGCAATGTATTATCAAGGAGTAAGTAAGGACAATTATGAAGAGAATAAAGAATGGAAAGGCTGTTGGTCCAGATGACTTACCTGTGGAAACATGGAGGTGTTTAGGAGAGATGGCAGTGGGTTTCTAACCAGATTGTTTAATGAAATCTTGGAAGGTGAGAGGATGCCTGAGGAGTGCAGAAGAAGTGTATTGGTACTGATATTTAAGAATAAGGGTGATGTGCAGAGCTGTAGTAACTACAGAGGGCTAAGACTAATCAACCACAGCATGAAGTTATGGGAAAGAGTAGTAGAAGTTAAGTTAAAAAGGGAGGTGATGATTAGTGAGCAGCAGTATGGTTTCATGCCAGGAAAGAGTACTACAGATGTGATGTTTGTTCTGAGGGTGTAGATGGAGAAGTATAGAGAAGGTCAGAAGGAGTTGCATTGTGTCTTTGTGGACTTAGAGAAAGCATATGACAGGGTGCCTAGAGAAGAGTTGTGGTATTGTATGAGGACGTTGAGAGTGGCAGTGAAGTATGTAAGAGTGGTACAGGATATGTATGAGGGTGGTGTGACAGTGGTGAGGTCTGCAGTAGGAATGACAGATGCATTCAAGGTGGAGGTGGGATTACATTAAGGATCTGCTCTGAGCCCTTTTTTTATTTGCAATGGTGATGGACAGGTTGACAGACGAGATCAGACAGGTGTCCCCATGGACTATGATGTTTGTGGATGACAGTGTGATTTGTAGTGAGAGTAGGGAACAAATTGAGGTGACTCTGGAGAGATAGAGATATGCTCTGGAGAGGACAGGAATGAAGGTCATCAGTACAGAATATAAGTGTGTGAATGAGAAGGAGAACAGAGGAATGGTGAGGATGCAGGGAGTAGAGATGGCGAAGGTCAATGAGTTTAAATACTTGGGATCAGCAGTTCAGAGTGATGGTAAATGTGAAAGAGATGTGAAAAAGAGGGTGCAGGTAGGATGGAGTGGACAAAGAAGAGTGTCAGGAATGATTTGTGACAGACAGGTACCTGTAAGAGTGAAAAGGAAGGTCTACAAGATGGTAGTGAGACCAGCTATGTTATATGGGTTAGAGACCATGGCACTGAGAAAAGACAGGAGTCAGAGCTGGAGGTGGCCGAGTTATGATGTTAAGACTTGCATTGGGTGTGATGAGGATGGACAGGATTAGAAATTAGTATATTAGAGGGTCAGCTCAGGCTGGACAGTTTGGAGACAAAACCAGAGAGGCAAGATTGTTTTGGTTTAGAAATGTGCTGAGGAGGGATGCTGGGTATATTGGGAGAAGGATGCTAAGGATGGAGCTGCCAGGTAAGAGGAAAAGAGGAAGGCTTAAGTTTATGGATGTTGTGAGAGAGAATATGCAGGTGGTTGGTATGACAGAGCATGATGCAGAGGACAGGAAGGAATGGAACAGATGATCCACTGTGGTGATCCCTAACAGAAGCAGCCAAAACCAAAAAAAGAAGAAGACGTTTTGAAAACTTTCTGAGGTGAATGTATTATTGCCTATTGCTATGGTATGGGTTGTTTTTCCATGCTGACAAGAATGATTTCTAATTTTTAATGGATTTTAATTCAGGCATCAACCAATCATTTCTTTTTAGTTTGCAGAGTTGAGACATTATACTGAAAAATGAGACCTGAGGGGATTTCAGCATGTTGGTAAGAGCTTCTGCAGTAAGGTCATGATTGTCTAGATTCAATATGAAAAAACAAACTTAGACTTGCAAGATGTCTGATCACTGATCCACAACTTAGTTCAAGCTCTCCAAGTGTGAAAAATTAAACTGACAGATTTTGCCTGAAACTGTACAAATTTTAGTAAATTCAATTCCTGGCTAGTAAATACACTGCCTGGATGCCAGAAAAAAATAAACTTAGAGAGTCTGAAAGAAAATCAACTACAAAAGATGAATTAAAAACAGTGGCTGAGAAGAATTCTGCAGCTGTTAAGAAAAAGTGGTTCAAGCTCCAGCTTTGGTGCATGAGATGGCTTTCAATAATCTAGAGGATAAAAAAAATCAATGAAACATTCAAGGAGTATATCAACTCAAATAACAAAAAGATGAAAAAATGGAAGATCCTTTAAACAGCTATTCAGATGAACAGGTAAAACTGCAAAAAAATCAGAAGTTGGAATAAAGAAAAGGCTGGCTGAGTATGAGACTGCTCAAGAAGAGCTGTTTCAAAAAATAGTAGCATTAGAGGATAGAGCACATAGGGAAAACCTGGGATTTTTTGCTATACCAGAGAAACTAAAATGAACAGACTGTACTCATTTTATGAAAGCACAATAAGCAACTTGTCTGGTATTCCACAGCAGAATTTGTTTATTGAAATGGCACAACATGGGTATGTTCCAAACCTAGCCATAAGAAAGCATCCAATATATGTATTAGTAAAGATGCAATCATACTATCAGAAAGAGTTGATCCTGACAAAACTGTAGTAGAAGGGCAAACTATTAAAAATTGGAGACAGTAGAGAGTTTGTGGAAATGATTATTCACTGCACAACAGGCAGAAGAAAAGAAAATGTATCCCACCAATCAGAGTGTTAAGAGGCAGATTCAAGCTGCTGTATCTAACTCTCTTCATAATATTTTTTCCTGGGGGATCAACTATATTGCTGATGCAGAATAGGTAAGGAATTAATACAAAAGTTTGTCCAACCAAAAGTGAGCCATCAAACAGAAAAGGACTTTGCTTCTCATTCTTCTGATAATAAAACTCATAGAAAGATTTTGCCAGTGAAACATTTTCTAGTGTTCCAAAAGAAAATGCTTGAGAGACAGAAAAAAGCACAGGAGCTGACTAGAAGAATTGTGAGTGCATACTTGAACTGGAGTCTGGGGTTGGGAGACAGAGATGAACAGAAAGAAGACCAACAACACTGAAATTAGTGAATAAATGTATGACTATAAATCATCAATCATATTTGTGAAATACAGCTTTACAAGAAAAAGTAGAAAGATTTGACTTTTGTTGACTTTGTTAAACTTATGGGGACTGAAACACATCTACCCCATTTCATGTCATTAATGTTTGGAAGGACACTGAAGGAAAGGGGAAAAAAAAAAAAAGAAAAATAACTGTAATTAAACAATTTTCTTCTTAACTTTATTGGTATAAAACATCTCATGGTATAAATTGCACGTTATATAGCAAAGTATTTTTAGTTATTGCTGTATGTGATAAAGATACTAAGTAAACAAGTGCCTTTCTTCCTCTTTTTTAGTTTTGTGAAATTTAGGCATTATAATGTAAACAGAGAAGAAAGGCTGGACAAAGCATCTTTAAGTTAATATGCTGTAATCGTGGGCTGTTGAGGTGGAAGATGGGGTGTAAAAGTGCACAGATTATAATATAACTGATATGTTGTCTCTTAATTTTGCATATATTGAATGTTGGGATTAAAGCCCTTGTCTTAAGATAATAACAAGTTTCTTGTACAAACATGTAAATAAGAGTACACTAACTGTAATGAAAAGTTTTCCTTTTGGAAATAAATGTACAGGGTAAGTTGAGAGGCTTGCAGATGAGGGCATCCATACATTTTGTACTTGTGTCTCCATGGAGATAAGCCAAAGCACTTTTAAAGGCTAAAGAGTAATGTTTTCTGAAAGCATATAAGTGTTTTTTCACATCTGGAAGGGGAATGAAGATAAGAGTAGAGCGGACAGCAATTAGTGTAAGTAGGAGCACAGGCTGTAACATGTATCTTACATGTTTTTTCTGAATGTTATGTTAAGTAATGCCTGTGTCTGTAGCTGTCTGTTTCAACAATTGCTCCTATTAAGAAGGTTAAACTTTATTATTTAAAGATGTAAAAAATTTTATGGGTTTGTTTTAAGTTAATAGGTTATGGGAGTGTTCTTGGGGTGTGTGTTTGTTTTTTGTTTGAGGATTTTCATTAAAACATAAAGTCTTGTAAAATGTGACATAGACTCAAATGGGTATGACAAGAAACAACTATACAAAAAGGTCAATCAGCCAAACATTAGTGTATACATGTAACTGAAAAATGAAACTGCAGAGTGCAGAAAGCAATGCTATAGGAGGCATATTTGGAAAGATGTGAGCATGTGAATTTGATAAAGAATGTATTTCAAGATGAATATTCAGCAGAATATCCTGGACAAAAGAAAAGGGGTGTACTTACATTAATTGCTAGAGGAGCTCCAATACTGATAAAAGAGGGAAAAAGATAGGAATGGTAGATTTATGGTAGTAAGAGGTTACTGGTAAGGGAGGAGGATTATGCTGGCAAGTATTCATATTCCACCTAAAATTGCTGTTATGGAGCATAAGAAATTTTGGGGAAAATAATCAACTTTCAGCAGGGAATATTACTTATAGGTGGGAACTGGAAATTGATTTGCAACAGTGAGGATGTATCTTGGGGACCTAGAAGGGAAAATAAAACAAAAGACACTAAATTTTAGAATACATTTATGAAAATACTTGGTATGAAAGAGTTGAATTCAGTAGTAGGAGCTCTGAGAAAATTTGCATATAGTTCCCCAAGGTACAATAAATGAGCTAGACTAGACAGAAATTATATTTCACAGGAACATGTGCATTTAACTGAAAGCTTTGACAAATATCCAATAACCATTTCAGATCATGTGCCAATAACAAATAAGATAAAAATGCAGGGTAATGAAGTAAAAACAATATACTGGTACTTCCCCACCTACCTGTTAAAATAGAGGAATTTAAAGAATGGGTAGTGGAAATTGTTTGAGAGTTATTAGGGAAGATAGACATTTCTCAGAAGTTATAGCTAGTGAGTGGGATAAAATTATAGTGAAATTTAAAGATAGGACAGAAGTAAAAGAAAAGGGAGATATGTTTAAGAAGAAACAATAATTATTTAGAATGGCTGACAAAGTTTAATGTATTGCAGAATACGAGGAATCTTGTAGAAGAAGAGGCACAACTGCAGAGTGCTAAAGAGAAAATAAGGGAGTATCTGGATAACATGTATGAGTTTAGAAAGATTGCTGTTAAGCAACTTTTTTTTTTTGGATAACAACTCTAGAGCACAAAAACTCTTAACACAGTGACTTAGGCAACATAAAGTAGAAAGGATTGTTGCCATACTTAGGAAGCCTGTAACAAGAAAAAAAAAACAGAGATCCCTTAGAGGTATTAGAGATATTTTGGAAATTTTATGAAAAGTTACATAAAGCAGAGGAATGTAGAAATCAAGAAGAGGCACAACTGGAAATATTTATGGAAGTCATAAGGATTCCATGGTTAGAGTTAGATGAAGCTCAACAATTAACAGTTAAGATAGGATGAGATGAGATAAAAACAGCGATGTATAATCAAGAAAAGTCTCCAGCAATAGCTGGTATTCCTGCAGAAGTTTGAAAGCTATGATGGAAGAAAGTGTTAAAGGTTTTGTTTAACAGTATTTTAAAAGGAAGGGAAACACCAACATACTGTTAGAAAGCTGTGGTGGCTGTAAAACCTAAAGGCAGTAAATACCCATCAGACCCAGCTTCGTATAGGCATATTTAATTTTTAAACCATGATTATAAAGTGTTTATGTCTATAATACCTAAATGAATATTAAAAGTGTTGTCAAAATCAATGTGGGGTTCCTATTAGAAAACTGAACGCTTGAAATGTCGAATGTCATATGGTCGACACCATGTGATTGACATTTCAAGAGTTCAAAGGTTGAACGTAATGGCGCCATATGGTGCAGAATGGGAGAATTTCCCTTTTCTGCACTGAAGTGCGGTCTCTGAGTTGGTATATTTAAGTAGAGGTGTGGGGGGTGCAGCCCCCCATATGGGGGGTGCAGGGTGCTTTCCCCCCTACTCGCACCGTTAAGGTAAGTTTTTCTTTGTATATTTAATTTTTCAAACTTCGACCATTTGTTGTCAAACAAATGGGATTGGAAGTTTTGAAAGTTCAAATATATAATATAGACCCTCAATGTGGTTTTGTGGAGGGGAGGCAAACATTTGAAAACAAGAAGCAGAATGTAAGAAAATACCACTGTTGTTCATGGGGCTTAATGCAGAGAATGCATTTTACAGAATAAGCTGGGATTTTCTGCGCAGGGCAGTGGAAGCATTTGCATTACCTGACACAGTAATAAGGTTAATTAGGATGATATATGAGATATATGAGGCAAATATTAATGTGGGAGGGTTCTTTTCTGAAAAGCTGTAGCTGAAAAGAGGAACCAGGCAGGGGTGCCTTCTTTCCCCTTTGTTATTTGTATTATATTTAGAGCCATTTTCAAAGAAAATAAGGAACTCAGAAATTCAAGGATATAATTGGTATGGTAATCAAGAAGAGTTGCCTTTATTTGCAGACAATATTATTTTGCACCGGATAAAACCAGAAAAGAACATCTCAGTATTGTGGAACATTCTGAGACAGTTTCAAATTTTTTCAGGATATAAAAATAATGAAGTCAAAACAAAGGCTACAGCTGCAAATCATATATCCATACATAAATTGGTTCAACAATAACTGTATTTATGGGGACATGATACAATGAAGTATTTAGGAGTATGGATTAAAAAAGATTCCAATATGGCAGCTAAGGATATGTGGGAACAGACTAAACAAAAGATAATACAAAAACTGAAAGCTCTTGTTTATGATTATTGGATAGCAAGATGCAAATTAGTTTAGGATTACCTGATTTGAAGGGATATTTTAGAGCTACACAGTTAAGGCTAATATACATAACACAAGCACAAAGCTAAAATTCAAAGCGAAAAGAGATGATGATGATGATGATGATGATGATGATGATGATGATGAAGCAGGGGGAAATTTAAGAAATAAGGAGACAGTGGAATTTGGATGTAGAGCCTTAAGGAAAATAATAGCAGCCATAAAAATATACTAAGAAAGATAGATGTGATAAAAGCAATGTGAAGTATTAGAACAGACCAGGATCTATCATGCAGCATAGCAAATAACAAACTAAAAATTTCAGCACAGGTGGAAAAACTTAGAAGATACACACATAAATTTAAAGGAAAAGTACAAAATATGCACTTTAATGATGACCCAAAAAGTTTTATAGATAATTAGGAAACAAGGAAAAAGGAATTGAAAGACCACCAAAAAAAGAGGAAATGGATACATTTTGGAGAAGTATCTATGAAGATCCTGTGGAACATAACAAAGATGCTAAATGGATAGAAGAAGTAAAAGAAAGAATAAGAAGTTTAAAGGTGCATATGAAAGGGGATGAAGTAACAGCCAAAGAGATTGAAACAAAGTTAAGAAAAGCCTCTAATTGGAAAACCCCAGACCCAAATGCAGTACCTAACTTTTGGTTAAAAGTATTAACATCTTTGCACGAAGATTTAGCCATGAGTAAGAACTACTTATATGTGTACCCCAAACAGACACCAACCTGGCTAACAACAGGCAAAACAATGCTCCTACTTAAGAGTGAACCTGCAAGCTACCCTAAAAATTATAGATGAATACCTTGCCTTCCAAAAATTTATAAACTATACATGGGAATTGATGCTGACAGAGTTTATAGTCATTTAGAAGTAAACTCAATTATGGCAGTAGAACACAAGGGCAATAATGAAAGTCATATGGAAGAAAGGATCAGTTGCTGTTAAATAAAGTCATACTGAAGAACTGTAAAAAGGGAAAGAATTTAAGCATGGCATGGACTGACTATAAAAAAGCATTTGATAGTATCCCACATTCATGGATAAAAGAGTGCTTAAAATGTATAAGATACACCCTACACTGATCGACTACATTACAGTGACCATGAAATACTGGCAAACCACTTTGCAATTAAGCCAAGATAAAGGACAGATTATTATACCAGGGATAAAAATTCAAAGGGGGATGTTCCAGGGTGAGTCCACCATTGCTATTCTGTCTTGTCATTAATCCATTAAGCTGTTTACTTAACAGCTTAGGCCATGGCTACCTAGAAAACAACAAAGACTTCTCATCTTCTGTTTGTTGATGATTTAAAGCTGTATAGCTCATCAGATGGGGAACTGAAAGCACAGCTGCAGGTTGTCAAAACTTTTTCAGATGATATAAGAATGTAATTTGGTCTTGATAAGTGTGCAAAAGCAACCTTTAAATCAAGAAAACTGCAGCGCCAGGAATACATCAGTTTGGGACAAGAATGTGATATAAAAGAACTTGAGCAAGAGGAAGTGTATAAATATTTGGAAATTGATGAAGGATCAAAAATAAAACATGAACAAGTGTGAATAAAACAGTAAGGAATACTTTAGAAGACAAATTAATTCTGAAAACAACTTCGACATTTTGGAACAAAATCGAAGCTATAAACCAATTTGCTCTTCCTGTCCTAACTTACAGTTTTGGAGTGATTGACTGGCCCCAAAACTTGTTGGAAAGATTAGACAGAAAAACAAGAAGGATGTTTCATGCTCATGAAATGATTTATTAAAAATCAGTGTATACCAAGATTATATATTCCCTGTTCTGAAGGAGGGATGGGCCTCCTTGAAATTGATTACTTGTATAGATCTGCAATTGATGGACCTCACAAGACCCACATGTAGTGAAAGTTTTGAAACTTGAGGAGAATAAATCTAAGATGACTTCTCTGCTTAATTTATCAGAAGCATATCGGTGTCAAGCAGGAATGGAAATCAAACCAGAAGTAGGTAAAAATCAGGCAGCAACTGGATGCGCCAAAAAACAAAAGAAAGAATATAAGGTGAAGGACCAGATGAGAAGGCAAGAAATGTGGAAAAAGCAAAAATATAGTTGCAAGTATAGAAATCTTCTGGAAGAACCTCGTGTTGATCAGAAACGAATGCAGGAATGGTTAAGGAGAGGTGAATTTAAACCAAGAGATGAAACGTTAATATTGGCAGCCCAAGATAGTGAGATACGTACATGCTGGTTTACAAATTCCATTGAACATGTGGGAGAAACAGATAAATGTAGATTTTGTAAAACCAAATTGGAAACAGTCGCACACCTTCTCGCTGGTTGTGACATGCTAATGGCAGAATGACTGTATACTGAAAGGCATAATAATGGGGTCTATATTATATAGCCGAAAACTTAAAATCTCGAGCACTCACATGAGCAAATATGCAAGTACTCGAAATTGCTACACCCCCTGCTAAATATATATTCCAACTCTAAGATCACACTACAATGAGGAAAGGGCAAATATCCCGATCTCCACTGTACTGCAATCCAAAAAAATTAATATCGAATATCTGCATTTTTGCTCATGTGAGCGCTCGAGATTTCAGGTTTTCGGTGATCTAAAGTAGACCCTAATAATCTGGCAAGACTGTTGCACTGGGGATTGTGCAAACATTATGGTGCTGAAGTGGCTGAAATACATTGGAAACATGAGCCACAAAGCATCATGGAAAATGATGAAGTTTATATTACATGGGATCATCCATTACCAACAGTTCAAAAGATAGATGTAACCAGATATAGTGGTCCAAGAAAAGAAGACAAAAGTAGCACTGATCATTGACATAGCTACACCCAGTGACAACAGTGTCTTGCAAACAAAGAGACACAAAGTCATAAAATATCAGGATCTGCAGGCAGAAACGAGAGCAATGTGGAAGAAAGATACCCAGACAGTTCCAATAGTAGTAGGAGCAACAGGTCTTATAAAAAGAATCTACAATTGTATTTAGATATGTTACCACTTCATGTAACCCCATACGAATTGCAGAAGGCGTCATTACTGGGTACACTGTGGGTGCTGTGAAGAGCACTTTTGGCTGACATCAAAGATTGAAACCATATTAATTTCATGAACTTTAATCGTACTTTGATTTAGGAATGGGGTCCATTCCCATCATGGTATTAGAAATCCAAAAGACATGGAGAAATTAAAAGACTGAATATTAATATAACAGAGTAGGGCTTGGTGAATATATTAAATTCATAAAGTAGCAGAAATCATTCTAAGAACTAAGCCAACACAAGAATGGAGTAAGGAGATTCTGCTTATAGGAATGACTGAAATTAGGGGTCCAGAGAATAGGGAAAAGGAGTCTGGAATTTACCAGCAAATACTGGCAAAGGAACAAAGGTATTGGGAGCAAATAACTAGAGATAGAAAGGTAACTGAATGGGAAGAGGTCATGAAGACATTTGTACTGTAGGCTAAAAACTGCCTTCCCTATCAGGGACTGATATCAGAGTATAGACAAAGAGAAAGGACTGGGGAATTCTAAGTGAAGGACCTGCTCTTTTAGAGTTTTAGTTGAATCTGGAGTAGATGCTGCTGTTAAAAAAGGATAATTAATAGGACATATATTGCACAATAACTATGGGAATCAATCAGAGGAGGTTAGAAAAGATTGGGAATAGAGACTGGATAAGCAATTCACAAGGAAGCAATGGGAGGATATATGTATGGCTCCCAAATATGCAACAAGTCTAGAAGATTTAGGATTTTGACTTGGAAGTGTTTGCATAGGTACTTTTATACCCCAAGTAGACTCCAAAGAATTTTTCCTCAGGTAAGTGTCAAATGTTGGAGATGCAATGAGAAAAAAAAAAGGTAACTGTGACATTATTTTTTGGGAGTGTAATGAGTTGGTAGACTTTAAATACTCCTCACAGAGTTCTCTGTCAGAAATATTGGGTGATCAAATAATGTAACAAATGTCATGATTTTTTTCTGCTTGGATACAGGATCTGAATTGTTTAGAGGTAGTAAGGCCTTGTTAAGCTTACTGCTGGCGGCTGTCAAAAATAAAAGTCTAAACCAACTGTATTTGAAGTAGTGAATATTAGAGAGTTAAAAGAACTGGAAGTGGGTAGTTTTCAAGCTGGATGAGTAGCATATGTTTGCCTGTAGTTGCTCTGGTCGCTTTTCTAAGAAAGGAGATTTTATTATCCCAAAACAGGAGAATTAACCATTTTTCTTGTCTGGCTGAGGAGGTTGTAGAAGTTAAAAGAAAGGCTGAGCCAAATGCCAACGTGTTTAAAAGAAGTAATGTTTTCCTATGGGCCTGGTGTTGTGGTTATAGATATGCAAACATTTTGCATTTCTTTAAGTTTCTGTTTGGTGCCAGAAATCACAGTTTTTGTTTTGTAGAAGTTGAGAAGGAGGCTTTTGCTAGAGATCAAAGGGATTAGGGATAGAAAATATGTTTGCCGGTCTGTTTAAAGGTTTGGTGTTCAGTTACTTGTAAGAAACAGGACCATGTCACCTGCATCCAGAAGAAGAAGGTGAAGTAGGTAAAAGAGAAGTTTATTTATAGAGATGAAAAAACAGTAGAGGATAAAGTATAGAACATTTTGTTACTCTGTTTTTTTGAAGGCTGACTGGGAAATTGAGGTATGAATTTTGAAGGAGAACTGGTGATTGGTGAAATAGTTTTGAAGCTAAGGTTGGGAATCAAGACTTATGACTATTTGATATAGGTGATGGAGAAAGATATGACTTATGTAAGGTCATTAAAGCTGACACCAGAGTGTTGGGCTTTGTCCATAAACACCAAAACTCAAAGCACAGAAATGATAATAATAAAAAAAAACAATGAAACAAAAACATTTCCTAAAGAAAGGATGAACAGGAATATGTAGGTAAGTGTTTTTCAAATCCAGGGAAAACAGAAAAACGTGGAGAAGCAAAAAGGGGAAAAGGGCCTCAACAGACAACATCCTGAAGAAAGGAACTTTGAAAAAGATGTGGAGATAGGACAGGTCTAGAATGGGCATCCATGACCCCTCCTTCCTGGAAACCAGAAACATTCTGGAATAAAAACCTGTTCCCTGATGAGACAAGGGGACAGGTTGCATGTTTTCTGTTCCATGTAATCCTGTAGGACCAGAGGAAAAAGAGAGCACTGGCAAGGAGGAGGATAAGGGAGACCAGAAAATGGATGCAGGGACTGTTAAGCCATAAAATAGTCATGTTGGATGATGGAGAAAACTGAGATGACTGTGGTTATCTGTTACCAAACAGGGAAGGAAAGGGTTAGTCTGAGGGACAAAGGAATCTGTCTGAGGGGGAGGAGAGGCTGAATGTCAGATAGAGACTGATTTATCATGAAAAGAAGGGTTTGGACCTCTAGAACTCTGATTGGGCTTATCTGGGAAAATCCACTTCAAAACCCTCTTAATTCTAGCAGGTTGTCTAGGCTGCATATGGACAAAAGAAGATTTTGAAAGATAGTTCCTATGGAACTTGGGTACAGGAGAATCAAAGATTTTCTTGTGGTCCTGCATAGCCTTGCCCTTATCCTGCAGGGTTTTAAACAATTTCTGCAGCAGCACTACCAAAAGATTCTGGTTGTCTAAGGGAGCATCTAAAGGTTTGGCCTTAAAGTCCTCAGTTAAAGCCTGCAGGTACAACCATGAATATCTCCTCATGACAGAGCCAGATGCAGCTGCCCTAGACCAGACATCAGCTGCATCATAGCTGCATTTAATGGAATGGTGAGCTACCTGACAGGTCAAACTCAGAAGAGAGAGAGCGAGAGAGAGAGAGCAGAAGTCTTACTGTATGAATCAGGCATGTTAGTCAATACCCACCCTAGCTGGGAGAGATCATCCAGGGCATATCTAGTCATACGGGTCTGATAATTAATAACCCTAAAAGCCAAGATAGCATAAGGATACACATTTTCCCATATCTCTCCATAGAATGGCTTCCTTGTCAGAACGCAGAAGCTTGAAAGAGGAAAGCAGTTTGGATTGCTTATCTGTGGACATCGAAACAGCAGCAGGGTCACATGACAAGACTTTTATACAAGTATTTATCATCCTCATGAACGTTATAAAATCTGTCTGTCTTGTTAGAGGCTGGAGACTGAGAACCAGGAGCCTTAGAAACTGCTGTAAAGGTGTCCAACAGGGGAACACAGAAGGTCTAAGTAAGTCAATTTGCAAGAGTTCATAATACCTCTTTTGAACTTCTGATACTTAGGAATAATTTCACTTAAATTGTTACATCATATACAGCACTGCATCCCTAAAAGATAATTCCTTAAAAGGAGAGTCAGGGACAAAAAGTCCTCTTCATCAGACCCCAAAACTAAAGAAGTGTGTATTATGAGGACTACACTAAGGGTTCTTCATCTGAGTCCAACTTGCCATCAGAAGAATCAGAATCCCTAGGTCTCTTAGACGGGGGTGGATGACCAGGGAGCAGCAGCAGCAGCCACAGGGACAGACAATCCCTGTCTGAGTTTCTGATCAATGAGAGCATTAAACAGCCCATGAGTAAAGTCCTGCCACTCTTTGTGAGGATTCTTAGCTACAGTAGTCACATGTTTGGATTTCTGTTTCTTTTTAAAGGAGCATTTGCCTTGACAAATCTGAGGATCAGACCCATGCCTGGATTCAGTGACAGCACCAGGAACCTTTTCCCTAACTAAAATTTGGGAACCCCCCTAGGCCCTTTACATATAATCAAGCCATGGTTCTCTTTCTACATCTGTATCAGATGTATGCACAACCTCAGCAGAAATGCAGGCAACCTCATTTCGGTCTTCAATTGGGTGGTGGCAGAGAGAACTTGTATAAATACTGTCTGATCCTCGGATTTTTCATCCAATCCAAGGGAGATGTCTAGATTCAGTACATGCTTTTTTAGCTTTTTTTGTAAGAGGCAGCTGAACTTCAGGGTGGGTGAATTCAGCCATGGTACCCTGGGTCAATAACCTCATATGTTGATCTTCCAGATAAACAGAAAGAGAAGACAAACAGCTGCAGAGCATCTTAGAGACAAATGCCTGACAGATGTCACACTGAGTATGGTCCTGCATAGCACTTAAACAAAAAGGCACTTTTTGTATCTGTTTTAATGGGGAATCTGCCTCCCACACTCACATTTCTACTTCCCGGATGACATTAAAACAAACTACAAGGAGGAAAAAAGAATGGAAGGAGCCCCAACAAGGCACTTATCTTTAGAAAGCTTGGTAGAAGACCAGCTCAGTTAATGGCATACAGACAGAATTCAGAAGTATTGTTCTGACTGTCAGTAAAGAATTTCTGAGGATTAAGCATCTGTACATCATATATATACCTTCCACCCTGCACACAGGACATACGTCTGACATATGACACCATGAAGGTGTAAAGACTTTGGTATGCTGGCTGGATGTTAGGCTGTCCTTGGCAGGATAATAGAAGTTTAAAGAATACTGCAATAGTGATAAGGAAGGACATCTACAGAGTCATGTATTACTACCCTTCTTCTTCTTCTTTCATCTTTTCCCAGTAAGAGGTCAACAGTGGATCACCTGTCCACTCATGATTGGCAGTGGAGTTTTTTACGGTGTTGAATTGCCAGCCTGGTGCCCAACCTTCCACAGAAGGCACACACACACACACACACACACACACACACACACACACACACACACACACACACACACACACACACACACACACACACACACACACACACACACACACACACACACACACACACACACACACACACACACACACACACACACACACACACACACACACTCCTGCCTAGGGGCAATTTAGAGTATCCAATCCACCTACAGCATGTCTTTGGGATATGGGAGGAAACTGGACCACCCGAAGGAAACCCACACAACCACAGGGAGGGCATGCAGACTCTGCACAGAAGGCTCCCCAGCTGAGGCTCGAACTGGAGAACCTTTGCTGTGAGGTAGGAACGCTAACTGCTGCACCACCTCAGCTGAAGCATTATATCCACAATCTCCAAGAAAAGATTTTAACTGGAAAAGCCAAATGGACATAAAGCACATTTTCAGGGGTGATCTGGGAGCAGCCTCTGGTTAAGTGACTTGTTCAAAGTCACACAGTAGGAAAATGGAGGCTGTGAGAATCAAATTCATGACAGTTGTAGGGTCTTGATGCAGCAGGAATACTCCAGATATTCTTAGGTACATATGGAAATACAAAAGAGACATTTTTTTTTCTGAAATTCATAGTCATATTGAGTGACCCCCTTGTTTAGTAGCAAAAACACTATTGTACAACCATAACCAGATAAACTTATGAGTATTCTAACATCTACCCGGAGCCTCCTTTGTGGTCATCACCAAAGCAGGAAAGAGCCACTTGAAAAGTCTACTGCCAGCACCATCACTGAGTGGAGAGGTAAGACCAATTAAATCTAGATGGCATTTTTCAACCTTCTGCCAAGCTCTGGCTTCTTCCACAGCAGAGGTGACAATCCATATTCCAGGAGTCAGTTGTCATTGGCTGGATCTAGTCACTCTTAATCTATCCTGCTGCTATCTATCACTTGAGTGGCATCACACCTAAATCCTACCTTTTGCCTTGAGAGTGGTGAGCCCATATAGTGGTCTTATGCAGTTTTTTTTGGGCTGAGTAGAGATAGGCCAAATGGGTCATTAATCTATCACTTACTTGCTGATAAACATCATTCTTGGCCTGGCTCTTGCGGTGGGACCTGTATCCCTTTTCAAGGTAAATCTCTCCAGGGCTTTAACTGAATCTTCATGGGGGGTACATTTTGGATCACTATTTGGTCCCTCCTCTCAGGCAACTTTGTCAAAGGTTTCCGTACCTGGAGCACAGAGCACTAGGTAACATAACTCTACAGATCACAGAAGAAGCCAACACCCTCCACTATGATGTCAACATTCTAGAAGGGCACTACTTTTTGACCATTAATAGTAGTATGTTTTAATATTCATGGAGTTCAGTGGTCTATCTTCAAGAGTAAGCCATACTGTATTTGTCAGCTGGGAGGATCTGGACAGGCTACTGTGGAAAGCCTACCCTCATCAAGAACTATAGTATGCTCTGTAGCACATACCTAGGTTACAAGCAGAATAAGCAGACAATGTGTGAAAACCTTATTTCCTTATGTCTAGTTTTCATTCTGTTACAGTGGCTGCTGAGTCAGGAATGCACTACAGATACTTTCCATTCCAAACACTCATTGTCAGAGTTTGTCTCAAGAGTGTAGTAGTCTGTCCTTTCCCACAGTGTCACTTTTTTTGCATGTTGCTTCTCTCTGTCAAGGATCATCAATGACCACTTTATGGTTCACACCTGACACCTCTCTTCTAATGTGGTTAGTTGTATTAAGGTCCTGTTTAGTGCCATGATACCTGGCCACTTTTATACCTTTCATTGCATTTCTGTGCAAGGAACATAATGCTTGTACTGCAGAACTTCCAAAATTGTAATATATTACAAGCTATTCATTCAAGTACTGAATATGTTGATGTGTGGCATTTCTGTTTTATGAGGCAGTGAGTTCAATTACTGGGCACTATAAATAGGGATGAATCATTTGGAAGCTGTGGTTCAGATGAAATAAGTAGAGTTATGGCGTAACTGCTCCCTCACTTTGAATTTCGTCCCATTTTCCATGGCAGTCATTGATAATCAACTGGTAAATCAACATACTTTTTGTAATACATTTCCTACTATTTTACAAAGCTGTTTTTTTTTTTTTGGTTGCTTTATTTTTATTTATTAAGTTAATAGACTCATCCAAAAGTCGATGTTATTAAAACAAAACATAAATGCATACAATTGCATAATAACAGTGCTTGAAGTAATAGAATATATAAACAAATGCACAAGGCTCCAAGGTACCAAAACCCATGCATTTTACTTTAAACAGCTGGATCCTTAATTGTAAATGCATTACACTACGGAAATATACATGCGAGAAGCAGGAGCTCATTCCACACTGACACTATCATCCAGCTGAGAAAACTGCGCTATCAGCATGAATTTAAAGTGTTGAAAGCTGTATGTGTTCTATGAAAAGAAGGAAAAGTTGATGGTCCCTTGCTTGGTGAAGAATACAGAAGTTGAGTAACATCTACAGTTCTCTGTTATTAATTAAATAGCACTGGGTCTGGCCTGATCATCAGCAAAGGAACAAGAGATGAATCTCTATTTCTGTGCTTACTTTATGGTTTGTGTGGTTGTACACTGTAAGCAGATGTCATAATTTTTATTTTGTTATGGTACAGAGCATGGGCGTGCATTCATTGAAGGTTGGGCGTCGGGCTGGCAACTCGACACCAAAAAAAAACAACTGCCAGTCATTAGTGGACCGGAGTTCCGCTGTGGCGACCCCTAACCGGGAAAAGCCGAAAGACAAACAACAACAACAACAGAGCATCCCTCTGCTATGTATGGAAATACTGATAGTTGTTCTGTATTGAGTTATGTCCCATTCAAATGCAGAAATAAAGTGCAGAACAAAAGTAGAGGTCTGGATTAGAGAGGTTTAGCCCTGCAGTGCAATTAATATATAGGAAATTGATAAAGAAGGTGGTTAGGTTGGAGAAATAATTCATGTGAGAGAGTAAGAGAGAAAGAAGGGCTGTAAGTAAGGGAGACTTAGAGAAATG